>NC_142250.1:30416433-30732505 GCF_052056855.1 Sturnus vulgaris
AGTGCAGGGGAAGACAGGTGGTAGATGGTTCATCCAAAAACACTGAGAAGCATCAACATCTCTGGTGAATCACAGAAAGCTGCTCCTGTGAAAAGCATCCCCATCACACTGAAACTCCATCAGCATTCACCCAGGGTGATGAGCAGAACAAACCTCATATAAATGAAGTGCAGACCAAGGCACTCAGACTGAGTGAGACCAGGTTTACCACCTTGGTTTTGACCATCAGAAACAATGATTTACTTCTCACACTTGCACCTGCAATAACTGGCCAGCCTTCCATCTTCTTGCTTTTCATGGGAAGAGAATAAAAAGCCCAACCCACTGTTGTCCAGTTGAAAACTTCTTTTTTCCCACAGAAAAATAATTATGAATATATAAATAATTGTAGAAAAAAGAAATCTCCCCACAGCAAAATGAGAAGTGCTGTGTTTATCAAAGGAAAACCCACAAAAACCCCCTCTAAGTTTCTGGCAAACAATGAACTTTCTCATTGGAGAATCACTGCTAGATTAAACAAAACAAAAAGCGAAATTCATAATCCTGAGACAAGCTAAAATCCCTCAAAATAAGAAAACTGTACAACTGGAGAACTCCTATCAGAGTTTTCCTAATAAGCCAGACAAGTGTCAGACAGTTATAACCACTGTCACAAAGCTGTCTGATTTTCAGACACAATGAGTGCTCACAGGGAAGAAAGAAATAAAAAATCCCCACCCAGACTGTTCTATTAATGTACCTAAAACCCAGCACCGCTTGGATTCACACTCTGGCTGGGAGCACTAGGCTGGTCTTTGTTGCAAAATATGATTCATGGAAGGACAGAGGCAAACAATGTGTTTGGCTGGCTGTGGGCTGTGAACTGCACAGATGAACCCAAGCAGCTCTGCGTGGGCTGCTCTGGAAGTTCCAACAAGACTCGTATTGAGAAGTGGCAGCTCTAACCCAGGAACTCTGAACTTTAACAAAACGGCAGCAGAAAATGCACACAAAGCTTTTTTCAGTTAGCTGAGCAAACAACAGACTCCTCCTCCCTCCACTGGAAGGTGGGAAACAGCATCCAAGAAAAATTAAGAAAAAAAAAAAGAAGGAAGAGAGAAGAGAAGCAAAACATGAAAATTACCATGTCACAAGGAGATTTTACTGAGCACTCTTGCATTTTAGTGCCATACTGCTCTATTATATCATAAAAGAGTTTGAGTTGGAAAGGACCTTAAAGATCATCTGGTATGCAATGGAGGGTGTATGTTTGACACTTCATGGGCAACACAGTGATGTGTTTCTTTGCAAAGGGTCTCAGCCTTTCCATGACAGACCAAGTGGTGAGTCACTGGAGGTCCCCCACTGCCAAGCAAATTTGTGGGATCACATCCAAGAGATGCTGGCACCCCTTCCTTTGGAGCAGACCACATTAGCAGACTGCCCATCAAGCCCACAAGATCCCCAAAGCTGGTCTAACCTACAAACTGCAGGTCTGTGCTCAGGTGCTCAGTGATGCTCATAGCCTCAGCAGATGGGAACATATCACAGAGAGCCATGGAAAACCATTCTGGGACCTGGGGTGGATCAGAAAAGTGCCACATCCTCAGTGTGCAGGGCACCAGGTCACACACAGTAACTCCAGCTGGGACAGAACCCAGCTAGGAAAACAGAAAGGAACCAAAGAAACATCAGTGCAGTAGTCAAGAGGGAAAGTAATGATCAGTCCAAATTAAGACGTCAGTTAAAAAAAGTTGGACCAAGTCAGACAGGGCAGGACATTTAAGAAAACACGGTTTTTAAGGTAAATATCCCCAAGAACAGGACCTGGTGGGCTACTTTCCCAGTGGGGAGAAAAACAATCCCAAGAATTTTTACAAAGCAGAAATCACGTTTGCTGCCAAGCCCCAGAGCTGAATCCTAGAGTGGCACGACAGAGACACTGTTTCCTGAGAAGCTGCCAGCACTAATTCCCTTCTGTCCCCACAGTCTTTTCTGCTACTTTTCCCCTTACTCCTTCAGCTTCCAGCTAAGATAGGCTGGTTTGGGATTCTTCTGCCTTGTGAAGGCTTGCTCTCCTCTCCAGCACTCTCTGGGGCTGACTTCACTGGAGGGGTTGGTGACCATCTGACCTACAACTTAAAGCACATCTGCTGTTTGCTGCCCAATGCAATGCACAGCTGTACCCAGGAAGGGGCTACCAAGAGGTGGCTGATCAAATGGAACAGCTGCCTTCAAGAAAAATAAACACCCCAAACACTCAACCAACACCACAAATACACAGGGCTCTGCTGCTGGAACCTCGTGCAAGAAGGCATCCTCAGCTGCCTGCTCAGCACAGCCTTGCCCTCCTCTGCCTTCATGCAGTCTCTGCTCCAGGGATGAGGCAACGTGCTCCCTGCACCTCACCTCAGGTCTTTGCCAAGGCTCCTGGAGCACGGTTTTAGTCAAAATGTTGTGGCAGACTTTGCCTCATCCCTGCTCATCACTCCACGCGGCTGCATCCAGAGGAAAGCACGTTTCCATCCCTATCCACACTACAGAGCAGCAGCAGAACAGAGGCACACAACAGTCCCTAATGCCTGCTGAGCCCACAGCCACGGGACTCCCTCTTTCCCATGGAAAAAGGAAGGCTGGGATACCTCATTCCCAAAACAACGAGCGAGAAAATGCAAGGTCCTGGAGAGATTAACTATCACAATGATGGGGAATGACAGCCCTGGAACAACACCCACAGTTTGTGCCACTTCAATACAAATAAAGGAGGTTAACTGCCAAATATATTTTGAGATGGATTTCTCTCTCACAGGCAAGACACAAATTAAAGGAAGCTGCCAGATACACATAAGGTTGTGCTGTTTTTTCTGAGAGAGGACAAGCAGACACACACACATGCACACGCCCTCCCAAGGCCTCATATCAAAGCATTTTCCCACCATTCTCTGTTGATTTAATGGCATCATTTCTCCAATGAACAATAGGAACACAGCAGAAGGGGAAAGCAATTATGTTTGAGAAAGCAAAAGCAAGAGCTCTGGGGTCAGAAAGACAGACACATAGCCCTGGAGTCCCGAGTCTTTCCTTGCTGTTTCCTCTCTAGAAAGGGCTTTTTGAGCCACACCACCCACAAGAGCCAGGGCTGGAGCTCCGTGCCTACAGCTGAAAAGCAGAATGACCACACCAGGCTATTGCACTAGTGCAGGGGTAGAACAGGTTTTTTAATTATCCTGAGTGTATCAGAGTAGGCTGGCAGAGCCTGCAACAACATCATTATTGATTGCTAGATTTCTTTCTTAATAATCTTGCTCAATTCCTTGTCCAGACACTGCATGCAGTCCTTATCCATCTTCCTCAAGGTAATCTGGAAGCCTAAACACCAAGAGGGAAGATCATGCAGCTGAGTCACTGAGCAGTGCTGATGCAGCAATGTACAGACCTGAGATTTTTTTTCTCTGGAAATCTGGTGTTTAATCACCAGCAGAGAAAAGTGCTAAAATCCCCAATACCAATGCTCTACACAGAAAAAAATCTTCCCCTCCCCCCCTCAAATTCCCCCATCTACAGACATCAGTAAGGACCTTCCCAGCAAGATTCAAAGCAAATCAGTGCTCACTACACTTCAAATTAGGATTAAGAAGCATAGAAAGCTTTAGTAATACTGCAAAGAGGTCAAATCACAAACCCTCTCCTGCCATGAGTCACCACTGCTCAGTGAGTACCTCCCAACAGGGATCCAACATCTGCCACCAAAGGAGCTCCCACGCACCACTGTCCCACGTGTGAGGGGAAGGCACACCTGCCAGGTGACCTGAGGACATTCCTCACTCTTGTATTCAAGAGATGCCACATTCATTCCTCTCCCACACCTCCAAAATGATATTTCACTAGGTCACAGTGGCAGAGCAGCCTCCCAGGAACAGGCAGCTCCCCTGTTTGCTATGGATTAACAAAGCAGCTGGGCACCACATGAGCTGCTTCAAGACACGTGTGCCCTGTTAGGAAACACCAGTCTTGTCCTAATGCTGCAGTGATGCCCAGAGAAAGAGAGGCTCTGCCCTGCTTCACACCCCACACATCACTTTCATCACTCGACAGGTTTTCAAATGGGATTCGAGTCTTTGGTGCCATTTATCATCTGTGTTATTAATTCCTGTTGCCGAGAAACTGCCAAATACATTTTCTTTGTGGAGGTTCTGTGTCCAATACTCATGAAAACAAATATTGGTGGCCTTGGGAAAAACAAGTGTTGCTCATGGAGAGGAGAGGAGAGGAGAGGAGAGGAGAGGAGAGGAGAGGAGAGGAGAGGAGAGGAGAGGAGAGGAGAGGGAAGAGAAAGAGAAGAGAAGCTCTCCCAGGCCACCCAATTTATGCAATGGCTGCACACACATTAATCTCAGAAGCCCATCCATGTGCCAGCAATGTGTCCTGCTAAAACAGAATTGTCATTACTTGGAGAGCAGGGGAGCTGTCACCACAAGTGACAGGAGGAGACACATGAGCTCCACTTGTCTCCGTACAGATCCAGCCCCACATGGTGTGATCTGGCTAATGGAGCACACATCAGAGAAGCCACAGACATTTACCTACTGAGATGAACAACTTCAGCCGTGGCCAGACGGAGGGCTCCTGGTTTGACTCATGGTGACAGCTGTGCCACACTGCCCATGGATGCTTTACTGCATGGGGGATCCTCTTATAAGGTAATGTAGAGGTAAACACCCAAAATTCTGCCAAGACTGAGCAATAAACCTTGATCTATCATCTGCACCCTGAACTTGAGCTCATCTCCAAGCAGCAGCAAGTCAGGCTCACAGAGATGTCCTGGGGGAAAAGGAGGCTCAGGACAAAACCACCCCATGGCACCTCTGCCACCCTGCCCAGCAGAGCCTGGCAGGAGCCCAGGGGGGCTGATGCAGTGGAAAAACCAGGACAAAGACCTGCGTTTCTTTTTTTTTCCATGTGAATTGGAAAACTTCTCCCTTTCTATCCTGACTGTGAGGCATGGGAAGTGGAAGACAGCTCTTAAACAGCAAAACCATTTACAGGACAAAAAAAGATTTTACTTTGTCTTGCTTGCACTTTGTTTACATGAATGAGAGCCAGTTATCCAGACTGGGAACAATACTCTGAATTAAACCTCTGAAACCCATGCATAAATATGCCAAAGGTATCATTAATCCTATCACAGATTTAAAAATGAGATCAGTATTTTCATTTACCATCTCAGCAGAAAATTTTTGACAAGAAACTGCTGATGAATGAGTTCAAGTCTTTCCAGCAAATTCAGCTTCCTTGGAGCTTTTCTAAATGCACTTTTGACTCTTTCATGCCCCTCTTAAGACACTTTGGAGGCATCCCTGCAGCTTGGCTATAACCTATCCAGGCTGGCATTTCTCTTTTCCCAGCATTACATGCTAATAAACACTTCTGGCATCCTTGGCACCCGAGGATCATTTGTGGAGCAGTGGTTTGGGATGAGCAGCTCATGCCTGGCTCCCTGTGGCTGGGCAGGCCACACCACCCTCACTCCAAACCACACTGTTGTGCTTTCCATCCAGAAAATGAATGGAATATAGTTCAGCCTTGGCATAGTGAATTAATAACCTTTAATGAGAGTAATAACTCGAAGGAACTCTGTGTTTACACAGTGCTAAGTGCAGCCTGGCTAATCCACCACTCTGCCTGCAGTGCTGGAAGCAATTCAGTCAGGACACAAGGAGCATCCTGCAGGCAGCAACTGCCCTCCAGACAGTTTTCTAGTACTCACAGGCATATGAGATGCACATCCTCAGCAAAACCTGCTGGTAAGGCACAGCCAGCCTCCCTGCTTTGCAGAGAAAACTGCTGGCCATTCAACTTGAGAGCCCAGAGAGAGAGGAGCAGTACATCTTGGACATGGCTCAAGAGAGATCACAGGCTGCCACTGCAAACCCCTACTCAACCTTTTGTCTTTCCTTCCACCAATTCTGAGCTTGAGCCCCAGCCCCAAAGGCAAAGACACAGAACCTTTCACTCTTCTTGGCTTAAGAAAACCACAATGATTGCTTCTGTTGTGGTTTGTTGCAATTTCCTTTGCTTTACTGTTATCTGTTTGCCCAGCCTTTCTAAGAAAGAAACAGGCAGGTGAAGGAAAGATAAATGACTAAGTAAAACACTCCCCATTTCTAGCACCAGGCATATTTTGTTGCAGAAGGCAGTGAAGACAACAAAAAGCTGGGTATTTTTAAGATAAAGTACCAGTACTATTGATTTACCTCCTTTGTTTCTGGAAAAGAGACAAAAAATAGAGGGGGCAGGAGGAGGCTAGATCCCTGGGGCAGTCCTCTCATCCTTAGTGGATCCTTAACCAAAGGGATTTGAATTCATCTTCTCTGGAGGCTGCTTCACCTACTTATGTTGCCACAGGGGGTAAAAAGCTCCAGCTCTCCCATCAGAAAATCAAACATCAATTGGGATGTAACTACCAAGTCTCTTTTGGTTCCACTGAAAATCTTCTATGTGTTGTGGGACCATCACTTACCTTTGGTTACAAAGAAAAACAGACAACCTTTTTTTTCTCCCAAAAAGAGGTTTCTTTAAGGCACTCACCCCAGAACAGCAATTTCTCTCACACTGACACCAGGAGAAGTTTGCTACCATCCCACACTCACCTGTGTGAAAAACCACCCAAAGGGGAAAAGTGCCTGGCCTGGCAGGCAGGTGGGAAGGGCAGGGAGCAGTGATCAGCTCCATCCCAGCCTCCAGCAGGGACATCTGCCACTGCCACCTGGGCAAGCTGCTGAGCAGGTCATACACTGCACAAACTGCACACACAAAACACAGGCACAAAACTGCCAAGCTCTCAAGGGCTGTTCAGGCCATCAACTCCTTCGTCATGAAACGTGCACTCTAAATTTCCTCTCCATTTTGAGTAACACCTGTCTGAAATTTCCATGTGGGACACGCCGATTTATGCTTTTACATATTCGCCCTCCTGAAGGGCAAGGAAAGTGAAGGAAACTGTAGAAAACAAACTGGACCTATAGGACCCTCTCAGTAACAAAATAATACATTTCATTTTCCCTGCCCATGTTTATTCATCCTTATCCAGAGCTCTCTGGAGGCAGTGCTCCAGCACATTTCACCCACATCCTTTGTGTGCCTGGCTTCGAGTAGCACATCAAAGGGGCATTTGAGGCTGAGTGTTGGGTGCTGGTATAAAGCAGCAGAAGTTAAATCCCTGGCACAGGCCAAGAGCCCTCAATGAGGACCAGAGAGCCCATCCCTAGCTAGGTGCAGGCAGATGTAATGGGAATAAAGGGAGTGGAAGGAAAGATCAGACAAGAAAAATTCCTTTGACAGCTGTATCCCTCAGTGCCACATCATCCACCTTGCCCTGCTGTGCTCACACAATGCAGCACCATGCAGAGACCATGCCAGGGTGCTGTGAACAGCATCTCAGGACAGCACAGTGCTCAGGAGCTCTGCCTCTCTGCCATGCAAGGATCCCCATAAAACTGCACACTCACCTCGGGCAACGCTTGGGAAGTTTGTCCTGCAAACCTGAAAAGGCTACTGTGCATTAAATATTCCAGAGGTTTTACAAAAGTCCACTCTCTTCATCTGCCCTTCATCACAGGCAGCCTTTTATGCCAAAGCACATGACTGCAGAGGTGGGGATGATCACCTAAGCCTTGGCAAAGATACACGCTCAGCACTCACTGATGCTCAGACTGCTTTCACCAAGATGTATTTTCCCTTAACACACCTCTGGGCATCCAGACCTCTGCTTGCCACCTTGGCCACCACACTTTGCACATTCTCTGCCTCTGTGAGGTGCCTGCAGGAACTTGCTCTCCTGGCTGACACAAGGCACACTACCTTTCTCGCATGAGTCAGCAGGCAGCAACAAAGAAAGACGTTCTTTGTACTTGAAGAAGAATTAAGTGGTTTTGAAGCAGTGGAATGTTTTGGACTAGTTAGCTGACCGACAGCATGAGCACTTCAGAAGAGGCTGCATTATGAGAAGCAAACTTCAAAAGGAGAAGTGACAAGGCCAGAGTGTTTGTGGTGCCTGAGGAAGTAATTAGAATTTAAAAGGGACACAGATTGGACAAGTACACTAGGCTATGAAAGATGAACTGATGCCAAAAAAGTTTCTTTAGCTTTCCCAGCTCTCTCTAGCCCACATTAGAAATGCAGTTTCATGAGTATCTGTCTCAAAACATTTTTACAGAAAACCCTTGCAGTTGCTGAAAACACGAGAAAGATGCCACCATCAAAAGCTAGATGCCTCCTGCTCCCATTTCTCTTTCCAGCTTATTAATAGCAGTCTTGCTTTCATCACTTCCAAAGAGGAGAGAGTTTCTTCAAACTCCTCAGAGACAAGACATTTCTTAGACAAGGGGTTTTGTATACAGCACAGTTTATCTTCCTTCATCGAAGAGTTAATTTTTTTTTTTTTTCAAGCAAAGGCTTCAAAGGCTTGCAGGGTCAGTGAGCACTGATGTCTGCTCTGCTGGTGAGTGACCTGCCAGGTCAAGAGCACTGCTCCAACTGGAGAGGTGTGATGTTAGTCAGAGATCTAACTGCACACAGAACTCGGTGGTTTCCAGTCACCAAGGATCATTGCTAAATTTCTGCTGCTTTGAGATCTCTGCTATGGAGGCTTTGAACTGGTGATTCAAACAAATGTGAGGCTGCAACAGCAAAGCCACAGCAGAAATGTTTGTTCTGGTTTTCCCCAAAAAGCTGAAGCAGCTCACAACAAACTCAGCATTTAGCCCCTTCTACCAGGAGATCTCAACACTTCTGGGAAAGCAAAGGCCAAAGCTAGAGGTCTGCAATAAAATCCAGGGGCAGAAGAAGGGGAGCAGCATTGGAGTGAAGCCAAAGCTGGTGCTCCACCAGACTCATTTCTTCCCAGCATCTATTCTCCACCTGAAGACATCAGTGTCCATTTTCTTGAACTTTTTCCCTACAGTAGAGACTCAACAGTTCATATTCAGACAGTGACAGAGACAACTGAGTCAACAGAGACAGACAGAGCTCTGCTGTCTCAGGTACCAGGTGCAGGGGAGATGAGGTGAGTCAGGTTGGAGGAATGAGCTCCAGCAGCAGCACCTGGCACTGCTGGCTGCTCCATTCCTCAGTGGGTCACTGCAGTTAAGGCTCTCAAATTGCTCATCTATCAAGTGGGCAAGGAAAAAAAAATTGCTGGGATTTTGGCAAGCTTAAACAGGCTTCCAGTAACACTGTGAGGAAGCTCACAGGATGTCATAACACAACATATTTACTGAAAATTGTCTCGGCATTCAAATGTTCTTTATGTATTTAGTTCAAGCTGTGTTGGATTCCATCTGCCTCAGGCTTGTGGGTGCAACCATAATCTCAAAGGAATAAAAGTTTTCATCCTATGATGTCACTTACACCCACAGATCTCATGGGGACTTTCCTTCCCAAACTCCTGACTCAATTTCGAGGGAAAAATAACAATATTTGTACAAATGCAGCTACTCCTCACAAGAAGGTCTACAATACCATATTTTGGGACATAGCAACAGACTGGCAAAGCTTCTTGCTATGGAAGTGAAGACACCACTTCAAAATTTGCTCCAGGAGGTATCAGTGATACCATGAGCCTGGCCCATGCAGAGGCAGCCAGGTGGGTGTTTGAGCCATGAATCAAAGGCAATTGGACACACAGGTCCTCCTGCTCACCTCTGCAGTCAGTGCCAGGATTTGGGTGTCAGCTCAATGGGCTGAGCTGGTCCTCCTGGGCTCTTGCACTTGCACTGAAGTTGGAAGGTTGTATTTAGAATATGAAAGGAACACTCCTTTGAGAACACAGAAAGGAAGATACACAAGTATTGCTGTGCAACCACCACAGATATCTACTGGTGCTACACCTTCATCTCATATAGATCTGTGCAGCCCCACTGAAGCTTACTAGAGTTTGAATTTAAGCCCAGATATGGAAACTCCAGGTTTATGAAGGAACAAATGGACAATGCAGAAATTTCCCAGTTCACATTAGATGCAGATGTCCAGCTCTGGGGATTCCAAAACACCAGAGAAAAACCAAGATGAAAGCAAAACAAATGAAAGCTGCACTTGATTGAAACAGGAAACCGCAAACCACTCCATGTTCAATGGGAAGCCCAAACTTTGGGATTCTGTTTGTTTTGAACAATAAACCTCACCAGGCTAGCAGAGCCCTCCTCAAGGGTGGGAGGGACTGAGGACCAAAACCAAACTCACATTGGACAGCACCACAGGCAACTCCTCTGCACACTTAACACCAGCTCCTCTGGAGCTGCTCTCTCCCATTTCCTCTCATTTCAGTAACTCCCTATACACACATGTATACATGCTGCTAGTGCTCCTCGGGGTAGGAGTCCCTGCAAAACACAATTGGTGACCTCTGAGGCTCAGGCCTGGGGACCTGGCTTTCCTGGACACTACCATCACCACAAAGGCTATTTTTGATCAGATATACCAGCCAGGACCCGAGGAACTTTCATGAAAAATACTTCTGTGCAGCTTCACTAAGAAAAAATAATAAAAACAAAATCACTGTCCTGATAGGTCAGGATGCAGAAAAATCTTCTACTTGCTGTGTGAGAGAATACCAGGATCAGAATTCTCCGTGGCAGTAGAGTTTCCCTGGGTGAGATTCATCAGGGCAGCTCCAGCAACTCCATCCTGGAGGGGTGCTACAAAGCCCTGCAGCTCCTGTTAACTGCACTAGCAGACTGAGTTTATGGCCCTTTTGCATTAGCCCAAAAAGCCCTAAGCAGCTGGGAATTACGAGGCACAGCCACAAGACTGAAAACCAGTGCTGAAAAACAAACAACACCCAAACCAAGAATCACAAGGCAACCTTGAACTTCTTTTTTGGAAATATTTAGGCAGGATGTCTTGCTGAGCTGACACATCTGGTTTCCAGAAAGACTTCAGCTGGGAGCTGTGCTGGACTAAAACTTTTCAGAATGCCACAAGAAGTGGGAAATGAGGAGCCTGGGACAGTCTTTGAGCCAGATGAAGAGACAGAGTTAGAGAGCCCCAAAAGGAGAATTCTCATGGGTATTACTGCTCAGCAGGGACTTGGACATAACTCGAAGCACAGTCCTCTAGCCCCTGCATGTACCAAGTACAGTGGGTGGGTGATGTGAAGGCTGTGTTCAACTCATCTATTTCCCCTAATCCATCACTAAAATTCCATCTTTTGGCAACTCAGAAGGGCAGACCTGTACAAAGCACTGGAGTGATTGACTTCCTGATGGCCCTGCTCCAACTAAACCATGTGCTTGACATCTTATCTCCATCCCTACACAGCACATCCTTGAATCCACTCTAGAGCAAGTCTGTGGTGGGTTCTGAGACCATGTCAGGCTGGGGGAGGGATGTCTCAGCAGCAGAGCAGGCAGGAGCATGCCTGTGCTTAGTCAGTTTAAAACCTCCTAAAACATCCAACCCAGCTACAGAGAGGAGAGGAGCTCCTGAGATGTACACAGTGCTCATTCCTAGCATATTTCACCTTCCAGTACAGGCAGGAAGCAGGATCCAAATTTTCCACAGGACAAAACTATCTTTTCTTTCCCTTGCTATACAATGGGTGGCTTAGGAGCACAAACCAGGTGAAAAAAACAGCTGGTACTTGCACCAAGACAGCCCACCCTGCACACTTCCCATTCAAACAGGCATTCTTTCTGCAAAAAGGGGAGATCTGGATCTCTTGCTTTGTATTTTGTCTCTTTCTTACCTAATAAAAAGATCATAAATCAGCTGGTTTCCAGGTCTTCATTATTGTCCAAGCAGCACTAACAAAGGCAAGAAGGAAAACTGAGCAGTACCCAGGGGACCTGGAAACACCCAGCCATTCCCAAAATAGGAGCAGCTTGGAGACTCACAGCTGGAACACTGCTGGCCCTGTCCCAGCACTCTGCTCTCCCAGGCAGTGCTGCAAGCAGTGGGTCAGGAGGTGCATTCCTCCACAAAAATACTATGAGAAAAAAGGACCTAGAGGCAGCCCCAAACCCCTGCAAAAGCCACTGGAGCTGCACTGGCCCCGTTCATCTCCGGGATGGTATCAGGACTCAGGGTCCCCTGGGAACAGGGCTGCTTCTCATGACATCCCTGCAGAGTGCCTGGCACTGCCTGCAGCCCTTGTGGGATGATGCTGCAGTGCCAAGAAATCGTGCTGAGATCCTGGCTGCACCAGGAAGAAGGGAGATGTGCAGCAGCACTCATTCAAAAAACAAAAAATACACTCTGAAAAAAAGGCCTAAAAATCAGCACAAACCCCAACAGCAATCAGCTCATTGCCATAGGAACAGGTTTAGTGTTATGGCAGCCAGACAACTGGGTCCTGTAGGCTGGTGTCCTTCTGGTAACCTTGGGAAAATCATCAGCTTTTAATTACAAATCTGGGGGAACATCAGATATTGGTGTTTGTACTGCCACGTTACATCTTGGCTCTGGTTAAGGCTTCCCTTGGCTCCCAAGGTGCTGGAAGACAAACATGTATTTTCTTTTCATTTCAAGATAGCTGAAAGTCACAGCCTAAGCAATGATGAGAACTGAATGTGATTAGGAATTTATTAATATAACATTCTTAAACAAACAAACAGAAATCCCCTGGCCTCAAATCCCCAACCAGGACCCTGAGGAGCCAGAGAAATGCAGCAGTGGTGGAAACCAGCAAACCTGAGTCAATACCTGGTGCTCCACAGAAGAGTGGATTCACAGGCAGCACCTCTGGAACAGCCAAGAAAGGCACAGGGTCTGCATTTTGGGGTCTCAGCACAGCACAATGTGCAGGTGATTCTGCCCAGTCACAAGGAAGGCATGATTCAGACTGTCTGCTTTGAGCTCAGGCAGACTGAGGTGACATCCAGGTAGCCAGCCCTTTTCACCAGCAAGGTTACCAGCAGGAATCCTTTGGCCTGAGCACCACGTCCCACAGTCACACTCACAGCACGTGAAGGAGCCCTGTCCTTTATTCCCTTCCCATTTCCTGCCCATTTGTTTCAGCTGCAAACTCCCTGTTCTCACAGTGTGTGTGGGATGTATGGAGAGGGAAGGAGCAATCCCTCCCCTCTGTACTTCCCCCCTCTACTGTCTCTACTTCTCCATCACACAGTATCAGGATCATGAACTGTTCCACCCTGCTCCTTCCAGGAAGGGGGAAGATTTGCAAACACAGACCTTCTGTCGAAAATCAGCTTTTCCAGGGAAGGCACGGACAGAATTAACAGCACCCGCAAGCAAGGCTGGACGTGCAGTTTGCACAAAAAAAAAAATCAATCCAATTGTGCCTCCCCTGGGTAAATGGCATCCCCAGGCAACTTTGCTCATTAAGAGGAGATCAGCTGCCACAGCAGGTGGACAAAGGAGAGACCCACAATCCTCCCTGCTCTGATGTTGTTATTCTGGGGAAAAGGGGATGGAAGGGAATGTGAAGAGGCTGAAAAACAACCACTTAACCCTGAGCACAGAACCAGGCTGAGCTCAGCCCCTCTGTGCCACAGCACAGGCTACTCCACTCCAAAGTGCCCCCAGGAGCAGCCCTGGTGCTCTCTCATGCAAGTGAGATCAAAATCACCTTGCTGCAGGTGTAGCCAAGGCAAGAACCAGCCAGAATGGCCAGAACTGCACAGGCATCCTTGGGTGCTGTAGGGTGAGTGCAACCAGCCAGCTCAACTTAGCTCTGAGCATTGCAAATCTTCAAAGCTCTCCCCCTGTGCAAGCCTTTTTCCTTCCACTCTTCTGTTTCTGCCCTGAGCTCACGTGTGAGGTTTTGTAAAGAAAGCAAATTAGCTCAGCAGTTTGATGCCACATCGATGGTTTCCTTGAAGCAGCTCCTACTGATCCCCTCACTGCCCAAACCTGGTGATCTGGGTCAATAACCAAGCCTGAGGACAGGAATGTGGCCTGGGGGGAACCCACTGTCACTGGCCAAGATCTTCCAAGTGCTGGCCTCTCCTTACTCTGCAGTGCTCCAGCCTTTCTGATTTATAAATACACCCAGGGCCAGATGACTCAGCCCTGCTTCCCCTCAGGACTTACAGCCAGGACACGGGCAGTGGTGCAGGGGAAGGTGCAGGGAGTGGTTTTACACCATGTGAAAACAATGTCATTTGTTTTGCTGGGCACAATCACGGCCTCCAGCAGGAATGCTCCAGCTGGAGAAGCAAAGCTGAGCATGGATCATCCTCCAGGAGTGGCTGTGCAAGCCTTGCAAGGTGCATCCTGCACAAAGCTACAGCAGACACGAGGGTCCTGCCTGGCCAGGCCCTTCAGCAGCTGTGGGTGTCAAAGACACTGACTCAATATACCGTAATTTAAAACAAAACTCATCTCTTCAGCTGAAAAAAAAAATCGTCCTGAAGATTTACTTTCCTTCTCCTCCTGAAAAAAAGTCAGAGATTACCAGGCCTTTGGCTAAGAACTGCTTCACTGGAGGGATGGAAAGCTTGACAGTGGTCACACTTAAGGAATAACAGATGTTCCTTTCCACTAGAAGTCCTCCCTTCTCCAGAGTGTGTAGGAGACCTAATGTGCCAGATCTTCTAGTGAGGAGCATCCCAGGGACACTTCCAGACCTACAAAAGCAGAGGGCAGCCAAGGAGGATCGCCATGGCAAACACTGTGCTGGGCTGGACTGGAGCTAACCTGGCCAGCAGCTCTGCCCACATCAGCCACAGCTGGCCAGGGGTGGGAGCTCACCTTTTGTTCACAGCACAGGAATGGAAAAGAGCAGCTTGGGAGGGCCTGGGAAGGGACTGACCTGCCAAGAGACACTTCATGCTGAACCAACCAAATAAAGAGAGTGGTTTTCCCCCAGCCAAGCAGAACTGCTAAGGAAATCACCTTTCTGCATGACACATTTAGCAGTACTTTGAGAAAATCAGGGAGGCAGTAAATCCATTAGCACAGAAAAGCCTCATCTTCCAGCCCTGACAGCAAACTGCCAGCACTCAAGATTTTCATCTGTAGAATAGCTTTAGACACAAATTCACAGATACCTGGAGTGTTTCAAAAGCAGATCCAGCAGAATGGGATGGCTGTTCATCCACGCAGCTGTGCCATGTGTTACAGGAACTCAGGCCCTGCTCCAAGAAGCTAAAACTCCTTGACTGACACAGATTGTGCCACCATGGAGAAGCACTGGAGGATGGCTTGTGCCAAATTTGTTTAAAAATTCCTCCTCAGTTACCAAGGGTGTATCAAACACCAGCATGTGTTAGGACTGGACTAATGTGTGCTCCCAGATTAACAAATCCTCTCCTGGGGCTGTTGTCCTGCTGCCATGAGGGCACACTGCTGGTTCATGCACATCTTGGTGCCCACCAAGAGGCTTTTTGCCAAGGTGCACTCCAGCTGGTTGGCCCAGCACCTTATCCCTGGGGTGATCCCTTCTCAAGGGCAGGACTTTGCCCTTCTTTCTGGAACTCCAGGAGATCCCTGTTGGCTCCTTCCTTCAGGCTAGTGAGGCCCTTCCTAACAGCAGCACAACCATCTGGTGCATGAACCACTCCTATTATTTTGGTGCTATCTACAAAACTGTCCCTTCAACCAGGTCATCAATGCAGGAGAAGTGACAGGCTTCCAGCTGCATTTTGTGTCTCCAGCCACAATCCATTGAGCATGGCAGCTCAGCCAGTTTTTGCCTCACCTCACCATCCACTACTTGGCTTTTACTTCACCAGTTTGCCTAGGAGCATGTTACAGGAGAGTGTTGAAATAAAGTCAATAAACACCCACTGCTCTCTCTTCATTTACCAAGCTTGTTGTTGGAGTTTTACACACATCAAGATTGTGACACAATGAGGTGTAACAAATAAAACCAACATTTTCCTGAGCTCTCTACTCATCAAAACCCAAACATAAGTAGTAAGGTGTGTTTAGGTTATTTAGAGCGAGCAACATCGTGTATCTGTGGGTTGTTTGTATTTCTGTTTCAGGATGAAAATGCAGAGATAAGAATACCCATGTATCATCAGATAGACAGAATCTGGCTCCCTCACCTGTATTTCTAGATGCTGCCTCAAACCAAACAACAGATGCTGTAGATAGATACTGTGCAGGCTCATTTTAATCAGCATTCACCTGCATTCAGTTTACAGCAGAAACACTGGCACTGTGTCAAGTTACATCACACCATTTTGGCAGCATCTGAATGCCTCAGACCTTCTCTCTTGGCCTTCCTTTTCATGGGGTTAGAAGAACATCTTGTTCAGATGATTTGTATAGTGTATACAAAAAATCATACAAACAGGTTGATGCTTCTTTGTTAAAGTCTTGGGCTCTTGGCCTCTTGCCTGAGCTTCATCCCAAGAGAACAATCCACTCCACATTAAAGAAGCCTTGATCTGAGTTTCACCGATGGACAGGGCTGCTACCAGCAGACTGACCTGCTGCAACCAGAGGAAGGAAGTCAGCTTGGAGAACTCTGGCTATTCTGACAGCCCCCACAATCTCTGTCCCACTGTGAGAGCCACACACGAGCAGCTCCTGGTGACAAGTTAGAGCAGGCTTGGTGTGCAGGCAGGACTCACAGAAGGGCTGAGCACAGCTCACATGGCCTCCAGCCATTCCCCCCTTCCTGCACACCCCGAAGCCAGGAGTTCAGGTAGAACACAAACCACAATCTTTTTTATTCTTCAGCCCCAAAATTAGGCAGTTCCTCACCTATCTGCCAGCCCACCCCCTTGGACCATAACATCCCAGTCTGGGCACATATCTGAGCTGGACAAGACCTTCCCCATGGCTGAGAACCCCCACTGCATCCTAAGCCAGGAAATATTCATTTTTCCATCCAAAAACAAGCTTTAAGACCGAGGCAAACATATTTATTTTCAATTAACTAACAACAAAACTAACAAAATCCTTGCTATACAGTGGTCAAAATACTTCATATGAACTTCTCTCCATGTTGTGGGTAGGAAGAGAGCTGGAAAAGAGCAAATCAGAATAGTTTACTCAGGGAAACACAGAAATTGCATTTTCTAGCACAAAGTCATTTTGACAGAGATCTTCTGTTTGTCTTTCCTGGTTTAACCCAGACTGATAAATCTAGGGCCCAGTTTCCCTGAAGTGAGTAAGAGACTTTCATCAACATTCTGAGAATTTGGTTCTCAGATGGCAATAACAGAGATTACGTATACAATCAGTCAAAAAAAAAAATTAAGAAGCAGTTTTTCAGGTTGAAAATTGTATTTCAAACACAGACATTAACATCATGAGGTCCTTGGAGGGCTTGGACAGCTTCAGCCGATGGGCAGAGCATAAGAGGCCCTGTGGAAACAGGGACAGTAAATTCCCCAAAATGAGTTTATTTGCTGGCAAAGGCAGCACAATTCCCTTCTGATTTATTTCTACATTGAAAAAGACATTCAACAGCTTCCCAGAATTAATAAGACATTTTCACCCCTCAGTCCAAAAAGGGCTTAGAGCTACTTATGCCCAGTTACTGTACATTTCCACAACAGTGAGGAGCCTTGGCAGGCTTCTCCACCAGCTGGTGATCCTCAAATCCACCAACATGTGAGGAATAAAATATTTTTTCCTCCCAAATTTCTAAGCAGCTGTTTCTCAGGAAAGACACTGGACACTTTCGATGAACCTGCAAAGCTGCTGGGCAGCAAGTAGACACTATCACTTAAACCCTGTTAAAAAAGTCAGGGGTGTCTTCACCTCTCTAACTTAATTTTAGGAGGGATTATTCCATATCACAGAGAATATTTCTTGAGTTAAGATAAACAGGCCTTCTAGAAATGCAAAAGAAATATCCAAGGAACTGTTTGCTCTCTTCACGTTGTAGTTCTCTCTGTATCTTTTCAATAAATTCACTTTGGGAAATATCAAGGTCATTTCACAGACTCGTAAACCTTCCAAATAAGGAAGCCATAGAGCTACTGAGATCCATGTGCTACTCTGTCCTCTTCCTTTTCCCTGCCTTTGGTTACAGGGCTTCAGCCCTTCCTTGCACTTACAGTGGTGTCCCCCATGAGCTGAGGATGAGCCTCATCAATTCCCATTCAGGGGAAAATATATGCAGCAACAAAAGGATTTGGGTTTTGGTTTGTTTCGTGGGTGTTTTTTCCCCCATCAGGCTGGCCAGATGAATCAGCTCAGAGGGTGGTCTGACTGTCAGAGCCAGCACAGAACAATCAGCAGCAGTGGCTGGCAAGGGGAGAGCAGGTACTGCAGCTCCCCTTTCCAGCGCTTCACAAGTGTTTGGCAACTCGGGTCCTGCACTCTGATGACCCACTTAGAAACCTCACTCGCTTCAACCTGCCCTTCAGGCTCTCACTGGACTGGAAACTGTCAAGGTCAGACTTTCCCACCACTTTTTATCTCATTACTCTCCCTACCTCTGGCATCTCTTAATTTGAAACCACCCACACACTCAGTTCATGTGACAGCTCCATCCACTAACATTTAACAGCTGACATTTTTCCCTAATCTGTTGTCTCAGAGACATGTTTTTACACACAGAAACACTCCAGAACATCAAACCTATTTCATGTGGGGAAAAGTCTCCCATGAAGCCCATTGCTTCCCAGCAGCAGGTCTCTTCTAGTTAAATGTGCCTGATGCCCATCACTCAAACACACCTTCCTAAGTCCTAGTGCAGTGTCCTGATCACTGCCACAGTGTCCAAGGTACCCAGAGCACTTCTCACTAAACCCTTACAGGCTCTGTTCTCCCCATTAACCTCATGTACAAGCCGGAAAAGAAAGCCATCAAAACCCAACCAACCAACCATAAAAACATCCCCACAAAACCACCACACTCAGAACCTCCCCAGAATTTCCTCCTGGCTCTCAAACCAGCAGCAAGAATGCTCGGCTGGGCTCTCAGGACCAGCAAAGTGGCCGACAGCAGTGGCCAAGGGAGGACTGTTCCTGCTGAGCCCAGGCAGCTTTTCCAGGAGGGAAGCTCTCTGGCAGGGTGCACTGCTGTGCTGCCAATTGTGCACACGTGTGCACAGCCAGGACCGTGCACTGCTGCCCCTCCTTCCCAAGGACAGTCACCAACCAGAGCACGCTCATGGCAAGGAGCAGGTTCTGCTGTTCCCTGCACAGCTGCCAGGCTAATGATGGCTGCTTTTCAGGGACAAGCTCCAGGCTCAGCTGCTGCTGCTGCTGCCAAGCCCTGTCACAACAGAACATCAAGCACAGGACCCTGCCAGGTGCTTTGGCTGCCTGCCCTCCTCCAGGAGCCCTTCTTCTGCTCTGCATCCATTCCCCACCACACGCTGCATCTCACAGGGTCACAGACATGCCACTGGATGGTCAGGAGGGTCTTTGGGTAGTTTTGCAATTCTGTCAGTGTCCAACACTTCTGTAGTCCCCTGCCCTGGGCACAGAGGACACCCCTCTCTCTCCTCCTGCAGGTACAGCCCCTTCCAGTCCAGCTGGGGGGTTTGAGCCCCCACCTGGGCAAGGCTGTAAGGCCACTGTGGTTCAGCCTGGAGGGACAGACAGGTAACCTGCAGTGCAAAAGGTTCACACAGATGGAAAAAAAGGGGGTAAGTTTCACCCTGATCAACCAGTATGAGGTACATGTGCATCCCAGGGTCCTACTGTTTGCCACCTCATACATCTGCCTCTAGATCCCAAATGAAATTCAGGTTAGTGGAAAGCTTATTTACTTCTGCTGGGTTTGGATCAGGCCCTTCCTAGGTAAAAAAAAACAACAGCTAATGGACATGTGACATACATGGAGCTGCCACTCCTATTAGCAGGCCTCTCTGAGACAACACAATTTTCCACCCATGCATTAAGCCAGTCCAATACTGACATCAGCTCATTTCCATTGATCCTGATTACATAATAGTGACTTAACTCTCTACAGAATTGAATTTTCCATATGTTTGGATCTTTTGCAGTTGCTACATGACTTCCTTGTTCCCTACTGAATTTATAATTTATTATCTCTTTGTCCTATGCTTAGAAAGTATGGCCTTTGCTGCAAGCAGAAATTCCTAGAGATTCTTTAGGTTTTTGTTTCCTGATATGTTTATCCCATTAGTCTCCTTCCATCCAAGAGACCTCCATGACCATACTGCAGTATGGACACTCCTATAGCTTCAAGGATTGCCTCCAATTCTGCTGAGAGATTACATTCTGTTACAACATACATTAAGATTAGCTAACAACCATAATGGCACCCAAGCCTTTAGGTACATTTAATGTTATTTATAATTCATAAGCATCAGTTTTATGAGATCTGAATGTTGTCCAAAAACCCCAGCTGATTGTAAAGGTTATAGTTTTATGACTGTAGGTGAAAATTTTCACTGCATGCATCCCACCCAACAGAGAGAATCTGTAAAACTCCCATGGTCCCTCAGCAGCTTCACTCAGAAAACACCCAGCAACACCTCTGGTTCAGTCCATTTCCTGGAGGACTGGAGCCCACATTTCCAGTCTCTTTGAGAACATATACATTGCCAGTGCTACTCACAAGAAAATGTTTCTCCTTTAACATTCATGCAATGCCACTGGGTAAAGCCATTAATTTTCACAATCTTCTTTTATAACAAAGGCAGTTCTATGCACTCAAGACAGGAGAAAACTGGAATAAAGCAACATCAAAACCACATTTTAAAATATTCTATTGAAAAAACTGGGATTTAGGGGAAAGACAATCTAAAAGAAAGATTCCTGGGTTGAAGAAGTCTTTTCTGTGGCAGGAGAACCACTGCCCACAGTAAGACTATTAAAATACAAAATTAACCATCTGCTCCTTCACAGAAAGGAACTCCTTCTGCCTCTGCAGGTCTTTGAAAATGGGTGTTAGTTCCTGGAAACGCATCAGCAAAACAAATCATCATAATGGTATGTGCAATGGGAAGCTGGAGAGGAAGAGAAGGATGTGATGACATCTGGGAGCTCTGAGCCCTCTCCACTGCAGGGTGGACAGCAGGTGCCACCTCCCTCCCACACAGCCCAGGATGAAAGCACCTGTAACCCTGCTCCTTTCTCCTCAAGGAAGGGGCACAATCCTCCAGCCCTGTTCCACAGCTGCCAGAGGTCAGTCCCTCACCTGCACACCCAGCAGAGGCTGCTGGGGCTGCCCTGGATGCATCCCCAGGAGCTGCAGGGAGCAGAGAGCCCTCCTGTCACGGGTGAGCCCTGGTGCCTGCCTGAAGCTCAGCCAGAGCCTGGCCAGCACCCTGCTGCCCTCCAGCCACACTCTCAACACTTCCTGTTTTCCAGCCTTGAGCTTCTGACCCCTCTCCAAGCACAAGCTCTGGTCTCACTCTCACACCAGCCTGACAAATTGCATGGTGACATGAGAGTGGGACAGCCACTGCTGAGTGCAGGCTGGCTGTGACCCAGAGCCAGGACAGCTCTGATTTGGTGACACCATGGAATGTGGGTAGCTCCATCCTCAGCAAATCTCCTGGTACAGACACACTGTCTCTACTCTCACATCACAGCTCTGGCTGTTCTCTGGCATCAGTGAAAATGGCTTTTTGTTTGCCATGCCAAGCAAGGAAATTATCTGATTCTTCCCTTATATCCATCCAATCTGAGTAATCTGATGCCCTTATACATCACACCTATAAGAGTAACAGGACCTTCCAGACCATGGAATAATCCTTAGAAGAACCGAGGCAAGTCACCTCATTGGGAATATTTTGCATTTAAATGGGGAGAACACCAGAAGATGCAAACTCTCCAGACCATAGGATGAACTAGATGACTTCAAGGATGTTTTCACTCTCCAGGAGGAGGTATGTCACCTCCAAACCTGCACAGCTTGGGCCACCTAATCAGACTCTGCCAAAACTGTGCCAAAAAAGCCCCCATCACCTCCTGCATGCAGCCACCAAAAAGAACCAAGAAACATTCTTCAGGTAGAGACCCATTTGTTCTTAGCCTATACAGGACAGTGGCACAGAACAAAATGACGGTCGGGGCTGGATGTACAATAAAGCTGCAGAAATAATGAGCACCAGTGACACTTGGCTTTCACACTGGGGACTGCCAGCAGCCCGTTGTGTGGAGCCAGATGTGTTTCACCACGTCCCCAGGACACTGGCCACGCCACAGGGCTCTCACTCCACGCGTGTGTGCAGCAGAGACCCAGCCGCGCTCCAGCTGTGCTTGTTTGGCCAGCTGCAGTGCCACAAAACACAGCTGCACTGACCAGGGCCGGTCACCTGGCTCCAGATAAAAGCAGCTCAGGAGCAGGAATCTGGCCATCCCTGCTCTGTGCAACTGCAGCCAGCCCAGGGACCGAGCGGGGTCTGACCTCGGCGCCTTCTGATCCAGAGCGCTGTGAGAGGTGACAGAGGGGAGGATGCATCGAGGCAGGGTGAAGAGTGGGCAGCACAGATGGATTATGGAGCCTGACTTGAGGCCAGCAGATCCCAATTTTCATCCTGGCCCCACCTCTGGCTTGAGCTGCACTGCAGGAAGTCTTTCCCCTTCCTGCTTTGTCCACACTGCTCATTATTCCTATCTCAGTAGGAATGATCTTACCCCACACCCAGTCCTTTCTGACTTGAAGAAAACTCTTGGCAACTAGTATCAGAAATGTTTTCTTTCCCTCTCAGAAAAGCCTCCACACTTCATTTCAGATGTTTATGGTTTTCATTTTCACATAATCTATGCTATGACTGACGTGTCAAAGCCATCATAGCCTAAATCTTCAGGTTTTATTTCTAAACGCACTATAAAGAATTGCTCCCTGCTACTGACTGAGTCATCTCCTCTAGATCAAAGCCTGTCCTGCTCAAACTGAAACAAAACAGTTTGGTATTTGACTCTTTCATCTAGAAGCCAGTTCTGTCTGTACTAAGCAGCAACTCCCTTTCCATATTCAAAATGGAACATTTCCCTTCCTTCTGTCAGTGTGACGGCAGAGCAGGCCTGCACATTTGTGAATAACCAACAAAAAGCAACTGCATGAATGAGGAAATTGTATGATCAACACGTGAGAGAAAATTTGAAATTCCATCCCAGAATCTGAGATAAGCAAGCATTCCCAGGAGCACCATTTCATCAGAAGCTGGAAAGACTTCAGCCTAGAGGATCAGAGAAGGTGAAGATGTGCTGGCTGAAGTGTCCACAGATGATGTGGCTGCATTTTCATAAAGCATGTCTCCAGTGTGGTAGAATTTCCTCATCATTCATGGTCCAAATAACTAACACAGTCCAGACCCTGGTCTGGAATAAGGGTCAACCACATCAGTGCTATTAGCACCTGGAATTCTGAGCATGTCTGCTTGGCCAAGGAGCTGTCAGCTCTACATCCCTCCTCTACCACAAACCAGCTTTAATTATATTAAATCCAAAGGCATTTTTATCAATTGCACCAGAAATACAGTTAGGTAACATATTAGTAAAAATTGGTAAAACTTGCAATCAATCCAGTGCAAATCTTAGACCCACTTTGATCTTTGTGGTCAGCCCATTGACTGTGCTGGAATGACACCAGGGATTAATTTGGCCCTTCCCACCTCATCTAAATGTGGGCCAACAGACATGCATGTTTAGCAGGAAAAACAAGAACATATGCTGGAAACAGAGCATTTCCAACAAAAACTTCAATCCAGCATGGGAACAAAAGCAAACTACAAAGATTGTGTAGCTGATCAGGAGTGTCAGAGTAAGATTGTCTGATCAGGTTAAATGTTAGAAACCTTTAAGAAAGCATTGGAGCATCACCCAGACCTACACGTTTTTTAATGGAGACACCGAGCAGCCAAAGGTGTAAGAATGTGTGACCTGGAAGTGGTACCCAACAGTCCATGGCTCTTATCCTGATTTTGGGGCAATGCCAGCTTCAAAGGGACAGCCAACAGCCTACTTTAACTGCAAGGATGGTCCATTTTATCCTGAATAGCACTAATAGGACACCCTGTTTATAATCTTCAGTCCCTCTCACACAAGTACCATTCTTTGTGCTCAACACCCACCTGTGCTCCTTTCAGGCCCCATGGCTTTGGCATTCCTGTGACCATCACAAGGATAAAAGACTGACTATAGCTGAAATGGTATCAGCAGCAAACGAAAAAAAAAAAAAAACAACACTGAAAAAAAAACCCAAACCCAGCATATAAGCTTAGGGGATGCCATTATTTAGGCCAAAGAATTGAAGGAAGGCTGACGCAGCCAATCCAAAGAAACACTAATGTGAAATCCTGTGCTGTTGAACACAGATTTCCAGCCAGAGTCAAACCTTGCCTCTGGGTGCTGCCCCTGCAATTCAGGCCATGCTCTGACTGGGCTGGACATAGCAGGGGTCAAATGTCTGAATGAACCTGCCCTCCCCTTCCTACAACACTCCAAGTTTTCCAACCTCAGCACTGCCCAGAGCCTGCTGCCTTTATTTCTAAGTAGTATAATAAAACTGTCACTGCTCTTTTGGTTTAAGAGCTCCAGTGAACTATCAGAATTAAAAATAAATCATTCTGTTTCGGGGAATGTGGAGCCTCCTGGGTCTAGAAAGCATTTGTTTCTCCTCTCAGCCAGACGTGGGAATTCAGCCTTTAGGATAAAGTATGGGAATTTTGATTGCCATTTCACTTTCCCCCACTCTGCCAACTCCCACTTCAATTTCCAGAAATAGATCTCTTCTACGCTTAGAGAGCATCTGTTTGAACAACCTGATAGGAAAACTACACTCACAGAAGTTAACTAGTGCAGGATGCCAACAGGCACAGGCTTCAAGCATCTGCATCCTCGCCCAGGTCTGCTCTGCTTCACACATTGCCAGTTTATGCTGGCTCAGTATAACCAGTGTAACCCATATAAAGAGCATCCATCAGTATTTTGGCATATATTGGTGATTAAAGCAAGAGCCCGTTGAGCTGAGAGTGTGACAAGCTACCATGATCCAAGTGCTCAGATGACAGACTACATCAACAGTGTCTCCAGAGCTGTGGATTACACTCAGAGACAGAATTACAGTTCAATATCCCAGAAATCAAGAGTATATGTTGGCATAATTAATATGCTTTGTGATTGATTTACTGGTGAATTTTCCTAGAATCAGACCTTGGAGTTCACACAGATTCAAACATAAGCCAAACCACACTTGGAGCATTGATAATTCTCTGACATGCTTTAATCAGTTACAGGGTCTGCACAGAACAGCATTAGGGCAGCCAGCTCCAAACAAGTCAATAATTCCTTTCAACACCTAGAAGACAATCTAGTTTTCAAGAAGCATCATCTCATGAGGGGGACAATTTCAAAGCTCTAGCTATAGCAAATTAACCTGATGTGACATGTAGGCAACTAGATAACATCAGCTAGTACTGCTCATTTGAGAAAGGCAAGAGACTGTGCATGGATATTTCTGTGTATCCTGTAACACGACTAGTAGAGAGAAAATGGAATAAAGTTGAAGCAGTAATAAAAACCTGTGTTTATATAAAATAATACCATGCTTAACTCAAGAATAAATCATTTACAAGTGTTGCTTAGCTAAATAGCTTGGTAGCTGACTACCATTGAAACAAAACAGGCCCTAGCTAGCAGAAATTGATTATATTATTAACTCCTTAGTGTTCTGACTACTTAAGTTATAGACAGAATCCAGTAACCCTTGATTAGGGCTATCATGAGAAGTTTAGTCCTCATGCCTTCCTACAGCTTTCTCACAGCCTGGCTGGAGGAGCTATTGCTGGATGATCTGGAGGGTGAAGGGTGAGGAAGCTGCTCTGCAGACATGACTGACTTATTCCAGAGGTCACTGGCTTTTAGGTCACTGTGACCCTGCACAGGCTCACCAGTATATTCAGTTCTAACACATTGCTCAGAGGAGCAAGACACAAGTAAGTGTGCAGCACAAATACTGGTGTGGGGGAAAGCCAAAAGCACCCAAAACAAAATGTCACATGCACATTTCACTGGTGACTGCACAGCTCTGGGGCACGTGTGACCATCTTCCCACCAGACAGGTGAGGCTGCTGAACTCCAAAAGCACCTGCAGGCTCAGCACTGGCTACACCTAGAGCCCCAGGCACCAAGGGCAACGTGTCCCAGATGAGGTAAACAACCCACATGGACTGAAAAAATCCAAGAGAAAAAGCACGTAGTCACCGTGCTGCCCAGTAGATTCCAGACCCTGCAGCAGTGGATGGTGAAGCCAGAGGCAGCCTGTCCAGCATGTCCCCAGCTGCCTGTGACCTCAGGCTAGGGGAGAAGGGCTCCTGACCACCAGGCTTGCCTGGCATCTCCACCCAGACCTAGTTTATACAACTTCACACACAGCTCATACCTTAGCAAAAGAGATGCACCCCTGTGCAGGTGTACTGAATTCCCAACAGGGACTAAAAACCTGGCTGTGGTTGGGTGACACGAATGCACATCCCATCCCTCTACCACAGCAAGTAAAGACAGCTCAGCTGCTTTGCTAACTGAGCTCAATTTGTCAGATTGTTCTCTTCTTCTTTATTACATTCAGTAGCTATCATGATCAGGCAATCCTTTAGCAGATGTGGAACTGCACACTACAATCTCAGCTCTCTGCCTGATGCTGTATTCCCCAGAGCCACGGAGAAGTCTGAAAAGCATGACAATAAAAAAAGCAGACGTTCCCACCATTCAAGACTACGTGGCACATTTTTAGAGACTAGTAGGACACAAAAGATCCTTGAGGATGCTGGATTTATACAAAGGAGACGGGATGTGCTCCCCAGCCAAGCAGCCTGGATGAAGCTGCTGATGGGATGGATGGAGCAGACGGCCTCCAGCTGTCACAGGCTACTGCACAAGTCTGGGCAGGACACATCTCCACTTTTAAAGTCAGCCCCAACTTCCAGACTTGTGATAAATTTGCTACCACAAATGTTGGCCCCCTAACTGCTGCAATTACCTGCTACCAGCAGGCATCAAAACATCTCTCTGCATTTCAGTGATTTCAGCTCGTTCACAGCAGGACCATCAGAAGTCAGAGCTGTTTGGCACTGGGACTGTCTGAACAAATACATGGGTTCCTTCCAGAGATGACAAACTGACAGTGCTACTGGAGGGCTGTGGGGCTGCAGCTGGCTCGGTTGCATTCCTCAGCAGAAGAAAGCCCCAAATTTCACATACACTTGTGGAGGACTTTCAGCAAAAGCCACTTGTGACATCACATAACCTTGTGCAACTCAGGTTCTCTGTGAGCCAGCTCTTTCTTCCCAGCCTTAACAGTTGTCGAGCTCTGCAGTGACAAATAGCAATGATGAGATCTGCAGAGTGACTTTGGATCTGAGATCTCTTTGCAGATACCTTATCTCACAGGAGCTGCACACACTTCCCCTCACCATCTGCCTGGGCTGGCTGCCCCAGAACACACAGAGGCTGCAGGACAGAGATTCCCCCCCCCTTGCAGCAGACCAAGATTTGCTCCCCATCTCACCCAGTGCAAGAGGGAAGGGCTCGGACCACAACTTGAGCACAAAATGTAAAAATCTCTTGGCTCAGACCCACCTCTTTCAAAGCACTGCTGCCAAAGTGTTATGCAAACTTCTTCAAAAAGCATCCCAACTGCTTTAGCTGCCACCTCTACACCCCAAACTCTGTGCCAGCTCTGGAAAGCCTCATTAATTATTAGCAAGATTGGGAATCTAAAGATATTTTTTAAAAGATTCAGTCTTCTGCAACAGAAAAGGAAGTAAAAAAATGCCACGTGCATCACACCAGTGCTGGGGGAGCTACTACTCCTGGTTACCTCTGGAAGAGACTCCTACACTCAGAAATTAGAAGCCCACAGGCTAAACTGCCAACTAAGTCTTATGAATCCCTATTTCCCAGGCTTTTGCTAAGCTTTGTGTGCTATACTTTTATCATAAGCAGATCCAAAGTGTAAAAAAAAAAAAAAAAAAGAAGAAGAAGAAAGAAAAACAGCAGAAAAACTTTATGCAACACAGAACACAGTCCACCCAAGGAGGGGAAATACTTTCATTAAATTTCAAGTGGCCAAGTCTGTATGTTACGTGGGAGTTTCAGTCTGATCCCGTAATTCTGAGATATTTACTTCCAGACAGAGCTGTTTACAACCAATGGTAGAGCTGCCATGCTCCAAACCATCCTCAGGCTTGCTTTCTATGGAATTTTGCCCATGAAGAAAGCGACAGGTCAGTGGAGGGGCAGAGGAGAAATGTATTTTAATAAGCCTTGGCCCTTGTCCTTTCAACTTCAGACCAACCCAGCACATTTCTGGGTTGCTGTAGCCCTGGAGTTCCCAAATCTGGAGTGAGGAGCTGGGTTTGGAGAGAGGGCTCAGCCCCACTCAAGGGGTGCAGGCAGGCACAGCTCCAGCACTGCTGAGCTTCAGCTCCTCTGGCCACCCTTAGCAACTCCTGTTTGTTTTGGAGGCTTTTCCCTCCTAAAGCTCTGCTCCCTGGATTCAAGTAAATTTAGTAATTTTATTTTATTTTTTTAATAAGAACGTCGGGTACCAGGAGATTGGTGGCCTCCTACTGAACGCTTCTGAACAGATTTTTCGTTTGCAAACTTCTACAGTCATTCCTCCAGTTCACACAAGGGTTTCAGCCATGCACCGTGGCACACAGCAAGAAGTTCCCAAATTTAACCCCTCTTCTTCACAGGGCAGCATAGCTCTTACAATGGAAATTCCTCCTCTCAGCTACTGCCAGGGAATTCGCCAGTTCACTGACAATTCTTCCCAATCCACCACCAGCCCAGCAGCTCCAGCCCAGAAAGGCTGTACCAGCACCAGCAGTTCCTTGGAACAAGGCCCTGTCAGACACATCTCTGACCCACAGAGCTGTGCTGACAGGCTGCAGCACAGACTGGACCAGTCTGTCTTGTCTGTTGACCCAAAAGAAAAGCACAAATGACTCAACTTCCAAGATGAAGTAAACAATAATATGCAGGTCATCAAACTGGCTGTGTGACTGTAGGATCCTAATTCACCTGTTGGGTCTGGATCTGTGCTTCAGCCAAATACCTTCAAAGAGGAACACCCATGCCCTGGGTGCACATGCTCTGCATCCCCTTTGATGACAGGTGCACCTCTTATTTTTGGTTCCCCAAGATGTCCCCTACAGCTCAGGGCTCTCTGGCTCTCTCAGGCTATTGCCTGAAGATGCACTTCCCTGCATTACATGAATCCTGCCTTTCCAGAGGGCACAGCAAATTAGAGTTTACAAAGACTTCTCAAAAGAACAGCATCCCTAATTTCCCATGATCTAGGGAGGATGGTTCCAAGGACAGCATTGGCCATTGCTGAAGGAGCTTGGGATTCACATCATGAATTTGCCATGAAATCTTAAAGGATTCAGTCAAGTCACTAAATGCTTCATGTGTTCTGTATGTTGAGATGGAAACATTAAGGAACAAGTATGCAACTGAGCAGGTGACCAGAATTCAGATTTTAAAGCCTGTATTGCTTTGGTGCACAGCCCTGCACAGCCTGGGTGAAATGAGCTGCCCAATTCCCTGCTTGCCCCCAGCCCACCATTGCTGCTGGGAGCTGAAAGCATAAAGTAGTACAAGCATTTTTGCATAGACACTCCCTGTGTTCCTGGCTGTGGGCGTTCAGTGAAAGCTATCAGTGAGAACCCAGGAACAATAAACTCATTCAGGCAGTGTCTCCAGTCCCCAGTCAGGCACACAGAGCCAGCTTCGAGCAGAGGTGAAGGTGTGGGGAGGAAGGGGAGCAAGACTTGCTTACACACAAAGCTAAAGGAAGGGCTCGTGCCCTGTCCAGTGCATTCCAAAAGCAGATGCCCAAAGGCTCAGAGTTTGGGAGCTAGCTTTTTTCCTATTTTTCTTCCTTCTTTTAGGAAGAAAGCATCTCTCCTGGCTTTAGGAGCAGGGCTCTTGGCAATTTTGGTAATGACACAGACGGGGCACAGACCCCAGAGCAGCAGGGCTCCCCTGCCCTTCACTGCATGGATCTCTGCCCCTTACTGTCAAGAGATGGAGCCAGCCCCAGTGATAGTTCTGGGGGTAGCAAAAGGAGCACCCCAAACCTGGCAGTCACACACACACCTCCCAAGGGCCATCACTGCTCCTGAAATGGGGCTGAAGCCAGCATCCCTACAGCCCATCTGCAGGGAGCCTGTCCTGCTGTGGAGAGCACTGGAGAGCCTTGTGTGTGTGTAATTCAACTCAGAGCACCCTCACGTGCCCTGTTTAAACAAGAAATGCAGCTGTGCTAGAAGAGACAGAAGTACTATGCTGGCACAGGTGGGATGGCTTGGAAGGGTGGGCATGGCAGATGTTTGAGACAGGCTGTGGCTTCAGTCACAGAAAAAAATGTTTCATGTCTTCAAGCCCTGCAGGGTAAATAACTCTGCACTCCTGCTGCCTATTTCCCAGTCAGTTTCATTATCCAAAATTAACCAAGGTCCCTCTCACAGAAGTGAGAGTTTCTGTGTATGTTATGTATGACACTAATTCTCATCTGCATTTAAGAGAAGGCTCAGCCCAGCAGCTGAAAGTTGTAGTGGATTTGGCACAGAGCAGTACACTGCCCTGCTTTCTCCAGTTGCCACACCAAGACAATGAGTTAAACACAACAGCTGTGTGGACAATCAGCTGAGGAGAAACCACATATGTCTGCAGAGAGCCCAGACTTTGTTCATATGAATCAATTCATATCCAGCTCTGATTAACAATTTATAAAAGCACCTCAGATTGTTACCAGGGCTTATGTCTCTCATTCATGTCTCCACTTTTCAGTATAACCCCAAGCATATCCCTTTGTATGTGCAAGAACATGTGGAGAAGAACACATGCCCCAGTCCTAAACAGATCCATCCCCTTCCCCCTCTCAGTTAAAACACATTAACTTAGCAAGCAAACACTTCTTTCTACCAAGTCACCATTTTACTCCTTATCAACACTCACCTGATGGTTTCTGTTAAGAGACAACCTCTCCTTCATGGGCAAACAATGTTCATCTCCTTGGGGGAGCACTGCAAACACTTGCAAGGACCCTCTGATAAGGAAGGTGAAGCTTGAATCTTTGCTCAACTGAGATAGTAAAACATGAATGCCAAACACTTCTCTTTGAAGAACTGGGCTGGAAGTTGCTCTGATTTCCATTACAGACCTCTAACACATTTAAAATACAGTAATAATCTTACAAAACTCTCCAGGCTCACATCACTTGACATTTTACACTATGAGCATAGATGACTGCAGTGACAAGGGTGTCAGTCTGAGAGGACTTGACAGAGATGGTGGGTAAATGAAGGTGTCACCAACACATCCCTCACCAGTAACAGTGCACTCAGCACCCCTTCCCCTCCCAGGATCTGCAGATGGTTGCTCATGGACAGCCAGCCATGTCTGACAAGCGTGGTAGGAGTAGGCAAGAAGTCATAATGCCTCCAGAACAGGGAGCACAAGTTAGGATAGTTGCCATATTTAAAGGGAAACATGGGAAGGGGGCGAGAGCACTCACAGGAAATAGAGGAGCAAGAGCAAGAGACCAGCAGCTCTGTCCTTGTCACTATTCGGCTGTGGGAACAGTGACCACCCTCGGTCACACCTGCTCTCTGCAGGTCTCCCTCTTCACCCCTTGTCCTGTAGGGTCTGTTTCTCTTTATGCCTCACACACGCTCCCTAATCACAGGGAGAAGGTGCCTTTTTAAACAGCATCTTCACCAACAGCAGACAGTCTTTAGGGCAGTCTGGCAGAAAAAAACCCCAACCCTCTTGCACATCAGAGCTTCAACGGCCTAAGAGGAGTCAAGAGGCAGTGTCCTCCTATGCAGCTGGCCTTGCAACCTCATTTGCAGCGGCTGGGAAAGGAAATCCATTCCCAGGAGAGTTTCACAATCTCTTCCTTCACTTCCCACCATGCAAGTCCAACAGCCCAAGCTCTTCCCGCTCCATCGGTGCCACCCTGCCAGCCACCAGCCCCAGCCTCCCAGCCCACCTGGCTCTGCAGGCTCCACCCAGCCAGATTCCTGTGGCTGCTTCAGCTGCCATTGAAAGAGAGACACTTGCATGTGCCACCTTAGATCCTGGGTTATTGCACATCCCTACCTGTGTTTAAAGGAAAGATGCTGCTGTTTGTTGATGCTTGCAAACTTAATTTCATTAGTAGGACAGATCTTATAGTCAAATTCGTTTCCCCAGAACACCAATTCATTGCTCAACAGCCCTCTTTGAGCCCATTACACCTCTATCATTACAGAATGTCCCTGCACAAGCACTCTGCCTGGCTAGTGATAAGGATGAAGACTTCCCATAGCAAGGCATCAACAAGTTATCCCCACCAGAACGGGCACATATCCCCCGTGCTTATTAATAACAACCCACTTGTCTGCCCTCTCCAGCTGCTCCTCAGGGCTCCCAACTCCCTTCCCCCACACCTCAGCAGCTCCAGGTGAGTGCAGTCACCCCCACCCTGGGGACACCTGTGTCACCGTCACCTGTGGCTGCCCCGCAGGGCTGGCGGTGCCTCATTACCACCCCCGCTCCATCAGCACCGACACAAAAAAGCTCTGGCAGGGCTCCGCCATCAGTCCTGCTCGCTATTTATTCATCACACATGTGCAGAACATCCCCGCTGCTCCGAGGGAGCACTGTGCATATTTAAAAAGACAATATACAAAACATAGCTGAATCTTAATGAATCTACTGCTTTGCTACTGGAACTGAATGGAATTGTGCAGACCCTGCCAGGATGGGAAAAAAACCCGAACCAACTACACAATATTTGACTTGTAATATAATCCTCAAGATCGTTTTTGCAGTGTGTCATTATGGTGCTTATCAGGCCTGTAAAGCACCAGTTGTAAGGAGGAAAAGGATCAAAACGCAACAGGCAGCGGAGTGCCAGCCCTGCCAGAATGCTGAAGTATTGCACGATGGAAAAAAAAACACACAGTCCTGGCAAAAGTTAACTTCACACAGTATGATACCTCAGCATATGAAGCCCCCATCAAAGCAGGATTAGGAAATGAACTATTAGCTCAAATGCATCTATGAGGTCTAAGCAAACCTTTCTGGTATGACAGTAATAAGTGCAAACGGGCTCTGGCAGAAATACATTTGTTTAGTACCAAGTTCCCCACTTAAACGTCCGAGTTCCGTGAGGAGGACAGCAGTTACCAGGAGAGTCCCATTTCCTCTCAACAGGTAAAATTAACCGCACTTACTCTGTGCTACACAGGTGGTGGATCCGCCTCCTCCAGGGGAGGTTTTTACACACCAGCAGCAGCAGAAATGACAGAGCAGCCGCACACATCCGAGTGCTCCGTGCCCGGGCACCTCATCCCACCTCCTTCCTCTCGGCTGGCAAGGACAGCTCATGTTTGATAAGTGTCCAAGAGTGCCCATAGCAGCACGGACCTGAGATGTGCCAGTCTCGGTGTTCATGACCAAGCAGCATCACATAGGAAGCGCCAGAGCCATTGATTGAGGGGAAATAAATGGGCTGTGGGTGACAGCCAGCCCGGATGAGATCTGCCAGGGAGAAAGCTGGGAGCTGCTCACCTACCCTCTCCTAACCACCAGAACTATTTGCGTTTAGAAAACAGGACACTCGGTGTGCCTGTTCAGCCTGGGAGGGTGGGGAGCCCACGCAGATGGGCGGCTTAGGACGAAAGACGGAGCGGGCAATGTCAGACAACTGAGCGGCTGCAGAAAACCCATCAAGACGCTGCTTTTAAGTGGCAAAAGAGGTCCCGATCTCCGGATCGGGTAAAACGCGAAATTTTTCCACATCTCCCTCTTTCTCCTTCCCTTCCTACCCGGTGCAGGTACGCAGGGACTTCACATCCCCGAGCAGGACCTACACGCTCTGTCCCACATCCCCGGCTGGGACCATCCCCATCGCTCCCCCCATCCGGCGCCACTCGCGGGCATCGCTTCCCCTCCATTCCCGAGCTGACCCCGGCCTCTCTCGCGGGGACCCCGATCCCTGGCCCCACTCGCGGAGATCACCTCCCTGGAGCCAGTTCCTGTCCCCATTATCCACCCGCCTTCTCCTCCGCGGGAGGAGTGGGACCGGGACAATCCCAACCTCCCGTTCCCAGGAACCGGGCTCGCAGGGACCCCCTTCCCCGCGGCTGATCCCACTCCCACTCTCGGGAAACATCGCCTCGGGAGGCACCCCCGCATCCCACCGCCGCTTTCCCACGCGGGGGGACAGCGGGTCTGTCACCCCCCAAAGACCTCCGTGCCACGGGGTCTGTCACCCCCCAAAGACCGCCGTGCCACGGGGTCTGTCACCCTCCCAAAGACCGCCGTGCCACGGGGTCTGTCACCCCCCCCCAAAGACCGTCACCCTCCCAAAGACCGCCGTGCCATCGTGTCTGTCACTCCCCAAAGACCGCCGTCCCCGCGGGTCCCCAGTGTCCCCCGGCGGTCCCCAGCGAGGCTGTCCCGGGACACAGACACGCGTGACGCCCCGCTCCCCTCACCTTTGTACTTCTCCATGGCGATGAGCGGAGCCGCAGCCCAGCGACTGCCGAGGGCTCCGGGACACGACGCTGCCCGCAGCGGGCTCGGCTCCGCAGCCTCCAATTCCAGCAGCGCCGGCTGCCCCGGCCGGCCCGCCCCGCCCGCACCGCCCCGCCCCGGAGCCGCGGAGCCGGCCGGGATCGGCCCCGGGCTGGGAGCGGGACCTGGAGCTGCCATGGAAAGCTGGGAGTGCCGGGCGGACCCTCCCTCGGCGGGGATCCCCGGGAGAAGCCCGGGGGCAGGGGAGGAGGGCGCTGGGGCGAGGCGGGGGGCGGCTCCTGGGGATGCTCGGGGGTGCCCGGTGTTTGGGATGGTGATCTCGGGCTGCAGGGAGGGTTTGGGCGCGTTGGGAGAAAAGCCCTGGTTATCCCGGGATAGCCGTGTGTGGTCCCGGTGCCATGAACCCAGGTGGGAGTGCCAGAGACCCACGTCCTCCCTGCTGCTGGCAGGCTGGAAAGTTGGGTTCTCCTTCCAGCCCGGGGTGACTGTATCCCGGAGCCACTGAAAGTGCACTCTGCTTCCCAGTGATTTTTTCATTAAAGCTTCCTGATAGGACCTGGCTCCTGGACAGAGCCAGTCTCACAGGAATGTGTCCCTCTCCTTGGTTTGCAGTGACATTTTTGTCTGAATACATGGCAGCCAGAACTATCATGTCCAAAGTGCACGAATAGTCACACGTGGAGAAGTGGGCATCCAGTCTGACCTCAATATGAGGCACAGGTGACAATCTGTCCTCAGGCTAAAGTTCTGGAGACACTGAAGGAATTTAATGTGTATATCAAGAATGAGAACCTTGAAAGTAACAAACGGCAAAGTCCGTGAGGGTTATAGGAGAAATTTTCTTTTCAAAAGTAGCATTGGTGTGGGGACAAGGGAGCCATACCTGCCTATTACAGGGCCTTTATAGCAAGAGCTGAGGCTGAGTGCCTGACCTGGGTGTGCAGCTTTATTGTTACTGTGGAAAGATATGTAACCAGTACCTAGAAAATGAGCTGCTCTCCTTGGTCCCTGTTAGATAAAGCCAACAGATGGCTCACAGAATCCGTATTTCCCAGTTTTTGGACTTGTCAGCCCACAAACCATTGACATCCATGGTCCAAGGTAGCCTGGAATGTCACTGCTGTAGAAAATGTCACTGGTGTAGAAAAAACCTTAAGCCTCCATCATATGGCCTTCCTTACATTTTCTGAAAATAGCAATAAGCAGGTTCTCTTGGCTCACATGGAAAGCAGGCAGCCAGGCTGGATGGAAGAGCAATGTCCTGACACTCTTTGGGTCCTGTGTGCCCCTCCTGTTCCCACCCTCCCAGGCAGTGCTTGGCAGGGGTGGCACCTCTCAGACGATCTCTGTGGAGCCAGAAGGTGACCTGTGCACATGGGAACTCTCTATACGAGAAAAACGTTGGATAAAGAGCTCTTGCCACTCAAGGAAGATGAGGCTGGAGCATCTCTCACCTCTTGCCAGTGCATACCCACCACACAGAGACAGGCAAGCCAAGTGCCTGAACCACCAAATCCAGCAAGCAGATAGCAGTCTACAATAACCAGAGAAAAATAAATAAATATGCCTGCCATGTAGGAACACTTCTCTTAGAGCTCTTCCCAGCTGCTTCTTGGCTATAGCTTTCAAAATCTAGCAAGGTAGGCCTTGGTCTTGCAAACCTTTGAGGTGTGCCTCTATCTTGAAGCAGGTGAGCAGGCATTCTGAACTGAGCAAGGCTAATTAAGGATAATACCAGTTACACAAACTAATTAAAGATGATTTGAAAGATCAAAACATCAGATACCTGTGATTCCTGTCTTCAGGACCCAGAGCCTTTACATTCCCTGCTTGTCCCTTCCTTCCCCTCCCACGATAAGGATGCTCTGGAATTCCAGGACTGCTGGTTAGTCCCATGGCAATTGCTGGACAAGTGACAATGGGACAAATAGTAATGCCAGAGGAATACAAGTTCTTCCTGTTTGTCCTCTTCCTCCTGCCGTAGGAAGTACCTAAAATACTTTGGAGTGTTCTTTTTCAAACAGGCTGTTGTGTTCTGGGGTTTAATAAAACTGGGAAATACTCAGACCTTGCTTAGAATGAGGAATTAATGTTCCCAGCGTTGGTGCTGAAATATCAATGTTTACCACTGTGCTCAAGTAGAGCAAACACTTGCAAACTGGTTTTCCTGGTGGAGCTTCTTGAAGCCAATAAAATAACAGCCATTTGCCTGTACACCCATGTATTCCTTGCCTTTTTCCTTCTTATTATTAGTGATGCTTATTAATGATGATGATTATTATCATTAATGATGACTCAGGTGTGAAAAGCCTGGAGGGTGAAGCTCATCTTGTTTTAATTCCTTTTTTATGTAGCTGACATCCTTCTGTGCAGAGGTTCATACTATAGTTGACATGTTTTGATCCCTTTTCCCCTGCATATTCCTGCTGCATTGATAGGCAGTCTGTCTGCTAATGAAACTGGCACTTTAGCTAAAGTTTTCCTGTACCATGCTGTGGCTTTCAGCTGATGTCATTCTGCTTCTCTGGACTTACTGCCTTTAAGTTCTTTTGCTTCCTGTGAAACAGAGCAGGAATGAAGAATAAATTAAGAAGCCTAAACAAACTCTATGAACAATTACAATGATTTGCTAAATACCTTCTGTAGTAGCATGATGCTGATCCTCTCTTTTCTCCACTGGCCATGCTAAACACTTTTCTTTGTTCCCTAAGTACACAAAGCAGGTGTATATTGTTTCATTAATGTTGTTGATTATTATTATTGATTTTTACACCTACTTTTGCATTAGCAAAGTCTTTAACGTCTATATTTGTCTAAATCTTTGCCATGACTTTCTTCTCTTTCTTGCATTTATTTTGCTTTTTTCCTGGTTTAAGCATGTCTCAAAGTATGGTGAAAGTTATTGACCTCTCCATGGTGAAAGCTAGAGGGAACCCTGCCAAGAGAACTTCTGTGCAGGTGCCCCCCACTGACTTCAGGGGAGTTGTGCTTGATGGAGACTGTCAGGAAAAATCACACCTGACCCAGTGTCAGAGCTGCTCTCTGGGGTATTTTCTCTCAGATATTGCTCATTCCAGTTGCAGCAGTCCCTAGTGGTCAGACTTCTTCCTTTCTTCAGGGAACATATTCCATCTGGCAGAACAAAAGGGAGGAATTTCCTCCACACTTGAACTGTGTATGTTGTTTCATGAGGTTTTTCTTTCTCTCTTGCCCATGCACTTATCAATGCTGTAGAAACCTAGTTCAGGAGTTTACTCAACAAGACCAAGTTCAGTCGGAGGTAGAGTTAACTTGGTTTTGTTAAGCTGCTGAAAGATGGGAAGTTGTGTCAAATACTCCACTTGTACAGGGACCTGTACAGAAGGACAGATGGAGGAATAAGATGGCTTGGCAGCCTGAGGTTAGCAGGGAGATCTCAGATCAGTGGTATTGCAATTGTGTCTTTCCTTCCAAATATCACCTGGATACCTACTTAGATAAGGGTGTAGTAGTGGACAGTTGTGGTCAAGCAGACATAAAACTTTTTCAGAGAGATTTGAGCAGAGGTGGGTTTTGTGGCAGATCTGAGCTGAGATTAAAGCTGACAAAATGCCAAGAAATGAGGAAGCCAAAGACTTCTTCACTTTGGAGTCCCTGGCTGCAATACTGGGCTGTAATGCTGCCAATAATCTGAGGTGGGAGAATTCCTTTTGTCCATTTGTGGATCCCTCTGGACAGCAGCAAAGCCTGTGGACCTAGGGACAGCTGAGGCAGCAAAACAACACTGCTGTCTCTGACAGGGAGAAATCTCTGTCCTCCCCCTGCTTCTGGCCAAATTATCTTTTTCTTCCTAGTGCCATTTTCCCAGTTATTGGGCCAACTTCCATGCTGAAATGACAGAAAATTAAAATGGCATATTCTTGTCACACCTGTGGAGGATCAGTTGGATTGCAGTAGAGCCAGGCAGGTTTGGGACAGCACCAGGTAAATGGGAAGCACCTGCAGCTGGATGGAAGGAGGAGACCACTGAGCATCTGGGAACACACAGCTGGGACTAAATAAGAGCGATCATCAGCACAACTCAGCTGTGTCTTTGAAAGTCCCCCCAGTCTTCTTTTTAGGTGGGAGAACTGGCAGGAGTTCAGGATGTTTATGGAGCTTCCATCAATGTCTCTGAACCCTGATCTGGTGAATCCTGCTGGTTTTCCAGATTTTTTTATTTAAGGGATGAAGGGAATAGTTGGTTTTGGGAGTTTGAGTGGAGTCCTCTGCATATTCCCTAAGGAGGTCTAAATAGCTGGACTCTGCCAGCTGTCCTGATTGATGTGATCAAACATTCTGCACCCCATGCTGAAACTCTGAGCCACCCAGGCCCTGGGAACATGATTTTCTGCGAGGGGCTGTGATAAATGGCATTGCCACGTGGCTGAGTGCAGAAACATGTTAAAGATCCTGGGCTACCCACTCAGGAGCATGAACAGCAATCTTTCCCCACAAGTAATCCCTGTGGGTGCCTTACTGCAGACCAGACTGGTTCCTTGGTTCCAGGAAGGCACTGGCAGCCTGCCAGGGTTCAGTCAGTGAAAAAAGGGCCAGACGAAACAGAGAGGCAGATGGGTCACTAGGACAGCACGGTTGTGCCAAGCAAAGCTGCTCACTTAAATTCTCTTTTGGAGAGGATGAATCCTTCACCTCGGCAGATTTGCAAGTATGCTGCCATGGGTGCCTCTTTTGAGGTATTTTTGCTTCTCTGTGAAGCATTTCATGACTCCAGCCATAAAATTCTCCCCCAGCTGAAGCTGAAGCTGGTCTTAGACCACTGTTGCTCCACTGACTTCTGTCCAGCCATTTCTGACTTTCACCGATGAAAGGCAAGACGATCAACCCTAACACAAACAAAACCAGAGCTGTTTAGCTGCTCAGCTATACAAAAGCTTCATCACTGATACATTCCAGCAATGTTTTGGATTCTCTCAGACATTAACTGTTTCAAAAGAGCGTGGCTGGGAAGAGGGTGGCTGGAGGGAGGGGGGGATTTCCCATTAAGGACAGCAGGACCAGATGTCTTTTTGATGAGCTTCTCTTGGCTTCCCATTCTTTGACATTTCCTTTTCAGTTGTTAAGTCCAAACTGCTTGTAGGCCAAATTACAGGGAGTCCTAATAGCTTGAATTGTTTTCTTTCCCTTGATAGATAGAATACCTTCTTGTGGCCAAGGATGAGGCATGCTGACCAGTGTGCTCAACAGCCACAGCATTTGTTCCTCCTGAAGCTATTTCCTCCTCGTACTTTTTTACTACCCCAGACTCTCTACCCACTCCAGAGAAGCCCCTCAGCTTTCCTTTGACAATGTTCAATATCAGTTAAAGGAGTCCAAAGCATCCTTTGTTCCCCTTCCCTGCAAACTCCACATGGGGATGCTCACACCAGCAGACCTCCCCCGTTATCAGTGCACTGTGTTGCAGCTTGTAGCACTCCCAGGCACCTCAGGACATGGCCAGCAGCTCCCCAGGAGTTTCTGATATAAGGTTCTGATGTGTATTTAGCCCTGTGTGGTGGTGCATCATCCCCCCATGCACCCCCTATGATCTCAGAAATGTTCCTTAGGTCTTGGTCTTGAGGAACAGCTGGGCTGAGCTCCTCTGGAGCTTATCAGAGTCCCTGTCTGCTCCCAGGAATCAGTGCTGTCTAAGAGCTCCTGTCTTTTACAAACAGCCTTGGAAACTTATTTTTCTTGCCTGAATAACAGCCCAAGTGGAACAGCATTTTTATAATTGAACTTTCAAAGAAAGCCACTGGCCTGAATTGCAGCCAGGATGGAATATGACTGAAAGCCAACTCTTGTGACCCTGCAAGCAGCAGTGCAAAGGGAGGCCCTTTGAGCTCTCCTGGAGCACAGTGGCTGCCCCAACACCTCCCTTGTAGTGGGGCCTCTCAGAGCCACAAATTCCCACATTTGAGGTTCTTGGAGGACCAGCACCAGACACCAGCAAATCCCAGGCTGATCCCCCAAATCCTCGAGGCTCAACCCCTCACCTGTTCAAAAGATGCAAAGGCAGCCAACGTGAGTGCTTCCCTGAATTCAAGGGGAATTTTTCACAGGGATACACCTTGTACAGACTCCTTTAGACCTGTGTGTGTGTAAGTGGGAATATGCCATAGCAAATGTACTGGGAATGTTGCTGTCCTAGACTCTTTAGATTTTTAAGCAAGCTAGGCCTGTGAGTTGCTTTTGTGCTTACAGTAAATTCTATAAGAATGCTTTGTTAAATTGTTTAACTTGAGCTATTGATTAAGTGATACTAAGTTTAAATGCTGTTAAACCTTTAAGCCTAAACCTCTGGTGAATTCTGGGGCTCATTTTGGCAAGGGGGTGCACTGTGAACCTTGTGGCTCAATGGGAGGGTGCCCCTTATTCCTTTTTATCCTTACCCTTTCCTATCCTTACACTTTCCCCATCCCCTCCTCCCAGGCTCCACATGGATAATTTTGGAATGGATTTTGATTTTAGATTAATTGACCTCAGATTTTAGTCTGCTTTTTCTCTGTATGCTTTAATAACCTAGGAACTACTAGAGTAAACCTTGTCAGTGAACTTTGTTGCACTTTCTCTTCCATATTAAACCTACTTTTGCTGATGCCTTTCCTGGTGATTTTTTAGGTGACCAAAACTTTCATTCATGACAACATGGTGCTATTTTTGAGGGGATAGGATAGGAAATCATGGCTTTCAGCTGAGTTAGAGACTTCATCCACTTTTATAGGTTTCACCAGTAAACCAGCATTGACCAAAATCTCTCCCAAGTTACAGGAAAAAAAATCAGTGCGGACTCTCAAGCTGTAGATGGAGGACTTGCCTGAACAGAGGTGAACTCTTGGCACCTTTCATCACCAGGAAAGCTTACCTGGGTAAGAAGAAAAACTAATTTTATCAAAATATGGGAAAACATTAATTTTTATGTCTTGCTACATTTTCACTGGGATTTTTTAAGCCTCCCCCATCATCACTGTGGTCTGATGTCAGCTGTGAGCTTGCAGAAGGCTATTTATTCTGGCACTTTCCCAAAAAAAGTGTTTTTCAGTCTGCAACTTTTCTTTAGGCTTTAACCAGTTCTACTCAGTCCAAGTCAAGGAGCAGAGCTTCTGTGGTCAGCACTGCTGAGGTGGGCAAGGGGAAAGAATGAGAGCCTGTGGTCGTACAGCACCAATAAACTGCAGTTTGATTCAGTGGAGGCTGAGCATTATGGAGGAGTCCAGGTTTCCTTTCCTGCTATAAACATTAGATGTTAGGGTATGCCAAACTACTTGCCAAAGTGGAATTAACTACCAGGTAATAAATAAGTTTCACCCATGTCAGCTGAATCTTCCACTTTTTTTTTTTTTTCTTTTGTTCCCGTGAAAAGAGATTTAATCAAGAATTAAGAAATCTATCATGGTAAATACCAAAAAATGCAGCTTCTCTTTTCACACATGGAGCTGTGGAGCTGAATTTCTCCTGCCTTCCCAACCATCATTAAGTATTCTGTTTAAATAGGCCAGCTTCATGCCATCTATAATGAAGTTATAGTGTATTGCTCTGTTATGAATGATGAAGCTGTTGTGTCCTACGGGGAGAAAAATCGCTGTAATCCAACTTTCCTTTTGAAAAGGCCTAATGTATCCACATGAGATCTTCTGGCAGAGACAACTGAGAGAATATAAATAGAAGCTTAAAAGAGGAAGGAGGGGAAGGGGAAAATAACTCCAACAGGGCTGAGTAGCTGAAATTCACAAGTTTAATAGAAAGATAGATGACTGAAGAGCCTGTTCTGTGACACAATTAGGACTTTATGTAGGCCTTTTTCAATTATTTGTAGCTGACAAAATATCACACAAAGGCTGTTTCACACTGCAGGCCAGGTGCCCAGAAATGGTTTTTTTGGAGGAGAGGAGCAACTGGGAGAGTGGCCCAGGACCATGGGCCATTAGGGCTGCACTGGGCAAGGGTGTGTGCATCACCTCGTGCACAAGTGGCAGGAGGGAAGAGTGTCCTGCAGTGCCTGAGCCCCTGCACACTCAATCCATCATCTGCCCATCCCCAGGGAGCAGAGGGCTGCAGCCACAACACTGTGTGGGAGAGGAGGTGACTGTACAGGTGCACATGGTCCAGCCTGGACACATTTCTGGTCTTCCCACAGACAGACATAGAAGGGGACTTGTGGGTTCCTGCTAGTGAAAGAGGTTTCTGCTGGTTGGCAATTCTCAGAAGTGAAGCTGTTTCAAGAGATCTGCCTGTTCTGTCCCCTACTTGCTTCTCACCCACCAAATACTGTTATTGTTGTGGCACTTAATTTTCAACACTAAGCCACAGCACCACCAAGAAACATTTCTTGAAGTGACCTGCAAGTGTTTGCACACAGTGTTCACATCATCAGTGCTGCAGCTGTAGGAGGTGACACAGCAGAGGAGGGGAGGTGAACTGGTGAGCCAGCTTTAGTATCTCACAAGAGACCTGCAGAACATCCTACCAAACTAAGACTTCAAGTGTCTTAAAATCCATTCCACAGTGAGCTAATCTAATTAAAGGCATTTGGGGTGATGATTAGTAAATTTGGTTTATTTAAGTTCAGTTAATTTGGGGTGTCCCCATGAGGAGAAGAAGTCAAATCCTGGGATCTGCAGGGGGGTCAATTCTGCTTTGGTGAAACTTGCCACAGAGTGGTAATGCCTTTCCTCATCCCTTCCCTCATGTCAGCATGGGCAATGGGCTGGCTGCATGTGGAGGCTGACAGGCTTGCTGATGTGATTAAATGTTACTTGCTTTTTCTTCACAGGGTCAATTTTCCAGCCAGTTTTACCCCCCAGGTGATCTGCCCTGGTGGTATCTCTGCATTCACTCAAACTGGCCAGGCCCAGGAAAATTCTCCAAAGGGTCCTCTGTTAGGATTGCTCCCAAGGGAGAAAGGGCACAAACGTGATTTACAGGAAGCTGAACAATTAGTTAGTTACGGAAAACCCAAACTCTGAGTGCCAAGAGGTCAGAGCAACATCAGAGCATTGAAGTGTTATGCTCTGGGCTGCCTGAGCACCATGGCAGACCAATTATCATAGAATCATTCATATGATCCAATATTTACTGGCCTCAGAAGAAACCGATTTTCAATTACCTACTATTGTTTCACAAACCTAGGTGGCAGGAGAATTTTTTTTTTAGAATCGCAATAGCTGAAACATAAAAATAAAGCACACACTTTAAAATCACTCAAAATATCAAACACTGGCTTTCCTCCTCCCACGATATCTGTGGTCTTAAATGCATCATTGCAAAGGGAATTATTCATGTAGTCTCATCAATAAATCTTACTAAAATCCTTTCTGTTGCAGTCTTCATTCATCTAGCAACTCCTCTGTGGTAATTAGGGTAAGAGCTAACTGAGATACCACAGAGTTTGCTCCTGGCAGTCATTGAACATCCCGAGTATATCAAGGCTGTAAAGTAGGCATTTCTCAGCAGCAGTTCATTCATTGTGTGCCCTGATTCAATTATTACCTTGTCTCCTGTTTCACAGCAATCACTTTGGTTCACATAAAGCCTCAGAGCCTGTGTCAATGAATTCCTTGAATGGCGTCAGCTGCATTTTGTCTCCTCTGCAGTATCTAGCCTAAATCCAGGAGAGGCAGCCAAGGGGGAGCCCTGTTTCCCTCTGGCAGCCTTACTGGGCTATTCCTGCAGAGAGGTTTGGTTCTGCCATCGACTCTTCTCTCCACTGGCCTGGAGGTGTGGGGGCTGGGATAGCCCAAATTATGGGAAATAGATGACTCCAAGTGTGGAGACCCCAAGCAGCAAAATCAGCCTCCAAATCTGTCAGCCTGCTCCTGCCAGACCTGGCTCACCTTTTGATGCTTCTCCACTGGCTGCCATGGGATGCACTATTAATTTACATCCAGCCCCTTACTCTTGCCAACTTTGAAGGCTGGGAATTTCACTAAGAGGAACTCAACCTTGCAGAGATCATCTTCTCCTGACCTATGTCCAAAGAGTTCTGCCACAGTTTCAGCAAAGACATTTTAATACAAAGTGAGTGTGCCTGGCAAGGCTCTATCCCAGCTTCTGCCCCAAACACCAACCCAGCACAGTCCATGCAGCTCTCAGGGTCTGCACCTGGTGGGAGTACTGGCAGGAATTCAGGATGTTTATGGAGCTCCCATCAATGTCTTTGAACCCTGATCTGGTGAACATTGAAGGTGGGATTTAGTCCACCCCCTTCTTTCCCTCCTTCCCCTCCTTCATGCTGGGGCAACAGCTGAAACACTCATGACTTTGCACAAATACCTGACTCCAGCAGTGTCACCCTCAAAGGTCTTGGAGACAATGCCACCCTTCTAAATGGACAGTCACAGAAGGTGGGGTGGTACTGCTGGAATTGGAGGGACAAAGGGAATGCCACCAGCTGCCCTCTCTGCCACGGACTTGAGACATTTCATGACACACAGAGTGCAGTATCACTGGCAGTTTATTGTGCTCTGCTTTTTCTTCAGACACCACTCTTCACTTGTGCCCACCCCATTTTTTGTGCCCAGCACAATAATTCCGAGAGGTTAACTCAAAGCAGGGAACTGACTCAGTTTAAAAAGATTTTTTAAAAAAACCCCAAAAACGCTGTGCAATGAAATAAAAAGTAAAACATGTTTTTTTAAGAAGGATCAGTTTCCAAATGTCACTGAGAGTGACCCCACAAGCAGTCATGCTGAATATCTGATGGCAGGAAAAAGCTGTGGGGGCGTGGGAATACCTTAAGCTGGCTGAACAGCCACCCAGTGCTTTGTCTTATGAAATCCCAGCCTGAGGAGAGGCTGTGCTCTGCTGTTTTCCTGCTTCTCCTCTCTTCCTTTCCCCCCAAACCTTGGGCCCCCATCACTGCCATGGCTACATCCAGCCTGGGATGTACATTTTAATCTGCAGTGTGTATATAAAAGAGCTGGAAGCAGTGGCTGTCTGAGACCCACCTGACCCTTGGATGTACAGCAAACTTCCTGTTCCAGGGCTGCCGGCTCTTTAATCTCCCAGCCTTTAAAAAATAAAAGTGAGCCTAAGTGAACAAATGCTTTGTAATGGCGACTCCTGGAACAACTTTTCTCTCTTGCCCTCTGACTGAGCCATAGAAAACAGTAAATATCTCTCCCAAGAGTCCTTTTTTACAATAGAAAAATGTCAGGCAAAACTGAAGTTTCATTTTCCAGCCTTGGACTCTGCAGCAGACAAGCACAAAAGCTAAAGAAAAAATAAAACAGCAAAGGGAAAGAACTCCACTCTTGTTAATTCAGAGTTTGGGGAGATTTTTGGTGGAGAATAAGCTTCTTTTGGTGGAGAGCAAGAAACACTTGGGAACTGGGTCTCTCTTCTTGCAGGAGGAAGTGGTCTTGGGCTATACTTGACAGCAAATTAGCATTGACATTTGACTCGTTTTGATCTGAGTTATTTACAATGGTATTATCTGTGTATTTTTTACATGCTGTGAAGATTCCCATTGCCAGATGCCTCGAGATGGCTGTAGGATGCAGAGCATTCCACAGTCATTACTCAGGGGTCATAAACTTCACATTACTTGTGGGGAGGAGGGGAGCAGGGGGAAATGGGCTAACTATTAAAAAAAGGAAAAAGCAATCCTAGACTTAGATTTCAGTGGCCTTGTGTATTTAACAAGAGAGAAATTAAAAACGTGCTTAGGCAGGCTGGCACTGTCAAACTGTGGGGCTGATGACTGGAACGGATCCTTGTGAATTTGCTCTACACAGAGAAGTGCAATCAGGGATAATTTTCCCAATGCTCTGGTCTGGGGGAGGCTGCAATGGAGCAACTGCTCCATAACACTGCCAGGTCAGTGATCCCCAGCAGGGGATTGCTGCTTGGGATCTCCAGAGCTTGGGCTGGCAGGACATGTCCCAGGGCTGGCACTGCACTGCAGCTGCAGGGAGGGAGCTGACTGCCAGCTGGTGGACTTTTAAGAGACTGAGTGACTCAGAAGGGAGACTTTGGGTTTTGTGTTTTTTCTGTGTTTGGGAAACTTTCAAGAGAAGTTCCAAGGCCAAATCACAGACCTACACTTGTGTTTTTTTAAGCAGGTGCTTCATGCACAGACCTTCCTTACTTCCTAAAGGAGTGAAGATGCCCAGAGAAGTTAACAAGAGATGCCCAGAGTTGCAATCCAAAGAAAGGACACCTCTAACTACCACCAGCTTGTTTTGCTGGATTTGTTCAGAGGGAAGTTTCTCTTGTGCAAGTCACAGCACACACCCAACACAGCAAAAATCCAGGCACGGTCTGGGAAGTGGATAGGGCAGATATGAACCTTGCTAAGGGATAACTTCCCAGTGCTATCAAATTCCCCAGCTGTTACTCTCCAAGCAGGAACCTGAGTCTTCATCTCATCTGAGACTCAGCCATTAAACACTCTCAGCACATTGAAGTAAAACCCTGGGGAAGCTTTACCTTTGTCACGAGAGAGAACCTGTGTAGAATATCAAGGTAGGTCAAAGGGGGGAGTCTCAGAGGCTTGAGGAGTGGGAGAGAAGATGGAGAACCTGGTATCTGCAGGGTGTTGCAGGGGTTTTCTGGAGGCTCAAGGACTGTGCAGGGTTTGTGCATCCTCGGAGGTGCTGTGCGCTTAATTCTGCTGCCACCATGGTCTGCTGGCCCCCAGGAGTTCAGCACATGATGGGTGTGATGAACACCCAATTTCCTTGGGTGGCATCAGCCCCCACCTTCTACACCCACACCAAGGCTGGGCTGGTTTAAACTCCAGATGATTAAGCCAACACCTAACTTAAAATATAAAACATTTTCGAGATGGGGACTAACGTTTTAGCTGAATTTACAAAGATCAAGAAAGGAAACAATTCAGCCTTTGATGCTGGCACAACAGCATGGTCCATTTGACCTTGCTGGCATCTCAAGTAATTTTAAACCACAACAGACAACAAAACTAACACTTCTATGTGGTTTGCATTAATATCTATTTCTAGTGGTTTAGCTACAAGAAGCTTTGTGACAATTTTCAAACCTGTAAATGTCAGCTGTCTTGCTCTGATCACTTATCTCACCTCTCCGAGAGCTCTCTTCTTGAGACCACATCCTATTTTGTAAAAGAACTTTGTTATAACTCTGCAAAATGAAAAATCAAAACCAAAATAAATGAGGCAACATGAATCCAGAAATTAAGAATAAAGCTCCAAACTTTATTCATTGACTTGAGTACAACAGTGATGCAGATTACAGTGGCACAGGAGTGCAATATGTGCTGTTTGCAGTATGACAGTGGAAACACTAATTGTACAGAACAGCAACCCAGCTCAACTTCTCATTATGCATACAAGCAGACTTACTGTACAGACAAGACATTGATTCACTTTTAGAGACTCAGAAAAAGAGACAGGTGAATGGAAAACACAGGGACACCTCCCCAAAACGCTGGTTTGTAAGATGTGGAGGGAGGAGAAAAGAAAAATAAAATAATAAAAAAATCCTATTGCCAAAATCTACTGATTTAAAGGAAATTATACCTTTAAAAAATTAGTTTCAGTTTCCAAAGCTTAAAAAAAAGCCCCCAGCTGTAAGGCCCCCTTACAGGAAGAGTTGTTCACAACGACCAAGCCTCACTCTGCTTGGACAGGGCTGCCCTGGGAGTGACACACCAAACTCCTCACTGTGGGCACACACAGCAGCCAGAGGCTTCCCTGGCTCCAGGGGCACAGTGCCAGTGAGAGGCTCCACTGCTGCCAGTGGGTTTGCATCTGGGGGAAGTGCATTCTGAAGGTGTTCAGTGACAAAAGCCCAGGCAAGTGTCCAGTGGGACCTGTCAAAGCATCCTAAGGGAGCTAGAGACTCAGCCTGGTAAGGCACAGCTGGGATTCCCAAAGCTGCTTCTGCTGCTGAAATGCTGCATTTCCTAATGCCCAGGAGCAAGGTCCTGTGGGCCTCAGCCCTGCTAGTCCTGGCAGCAACACTTGTACTGACTATGGTGATCCTGGCAGAACAGGTCACTCTTTGCCTACCATCATCTCTTTTTTACCTCAATGGAAGGACCACAGTACAAATGGAAGTATTACCTCTTCACAAAGACGAGCATTTTTGAGCAACTCATTAGCAGAAATCTATTTCCCTGTTAGAAGCCCTTTGGGCAACAAATAATTTATTTTGCATACAGGCAAACAACATTAATGGCCAATTACATTCCCACTTCCTGCACTGATGCTTACATTAAAATTAGTAACACTTCTGCCAAATGTGGGCATCACATAGCTCCTGCCAGCAGAGTTCTCTGACTGAAAACTCGGTATATCTTTGCATTGTGATGGATTATTTTGTTGTTGCTTCTTATTTTATTAAGGACAAGAAAGGTGTGTGGAAGAAATCACAAGGCAAAACTCACCACCCAGAGCAATGCTGCAGCCCACAGTGACAGGAGTGTTTCTACACTAAGGGAAAAAGGTGCATTGTGCTACTGTCACAGTGCTCAGGAGCTCTCTCCAGCTCTTCATTTCGCAGCAGTGGGGTAAAAATGTACCACATATTGTCAAGACCAGCCCTTACTAAGCATCTACCCTGAAGGCTATGCTGGACTCTAGTGGGTGTGTTGACAGGGCCACAAAGCTGGACAGGGCACAAACCAGACTGTGACCTGGGGAGAACTGAATGGGGAAGGGGGCAATGGAGACAAACCCTAAGCATCCCTCTGGCATGGAAAGATGAGTGGCATTTTGGACAGATTAAATTAGTTTAATTCTTGTTTCCTGCAAGTGTTTTATTGCATTGTCATTATCACTGACTGGTGTTCCTCACTGCTGTAGGTAACCTTCAGGATGTGGACATCCTCCTTCACAAACACATTCCAGAGGAAAGCAATGAATCATGGAGTGAGAGAAAGGCTGGTTTTCATTTGTCTGTCCTAAGAGGCTACGGTCCAAATATGCCAACATCTCCTCCTAAGTCAGGAGGAGCCAAGATAAATCATTGCCAGAAGAGTTTTTAGATGTTGTTCATATTTTTATCATTCTGAGGCTTAATTCTCCTGTTGCTTGTTCTAACTGCTTCATACCATTAATTTCAGTGTGGGTGCTTACATGCTATGAACTCCAAACCTGACTTCCCCACAGTTTGAAACAGGTACTACAGGCTCATGGCAATGTTTTCCTCTAATCCTGCCAAGCATCACCCTGGCAAGCCCTGGAGAAATCAAGTTTATGCCAGCCCTCCTCCTTCCCATACCTTAACCCTTCTCTGTCCATCCATACTACCCTGCCAGGAGACACAGGGATTGTGGAAAGGGATTCACTTCAAAACCTGCCCTACTTCAGTACAAAAGAGGCTGCTGATGAACTCCCTTGAACAGCAGGACATCTAAACTACATGGCTGAGAAAGGATTTCCCAACTGCAACAGGAAAACGGCAGCAATCACTTCAGAGCCTGACCCACAGACTCAGACATTGTAAGGAGAGATGACACCTCTCTTGACAGAAGCAAAAACACTACTGGAGCCACAGAGATGTCTTATCCCACATAAAATTACTGAGTTCTCCCAGCCTAGCCTTTCACAGCACACTGCACTACAGCCACAGCACACCACAACCCACATCTAATGAGCTCCAAATGGGAGGGTGTGTGCCACACGTGCACCTGTGCTCAAGGATCTGCACCTGGACATAATCCCCTGTGTACTGAATCCCACGTGTACACGTGGGGTTATTCTGCAATGCTTTGACTGGGCCTTGCTCTTACATCACTCCTAAAGCAGAAAAGGAGAAAAAAAAAAGACAAAAGCAATCAGTTTTTAGTCCTCTTGGTAACGACATTGATGGGATGGGACTTTATCAGAAGCTTTGCAGGAGTTAGAACACATGCATGTACTTAAGGCATATTCATAGAATCACAGAATGATTTGGGTTGGAAGGGACCTTTAAAGATCATCTAGTCCAACTCCTGACGTGTCACAAGGGAATTTCATCGAGGGGAATTACTAAGAATTGCTACTCAATGGATACCAGGAGAATGATTAATTGCTTACAAAGAAAATTCTCCCTGGGGCTATATTTTGTTTTTCTTAGGTGGGAAGAGCAGATGAAGGAACAGAAAATATTGCAGTGACAATCACTAAGAGCCCACTGCAGAAATCCTCCCTCCCCTATGGCTGGCTGCAGTGTGGGTTTTGTGGACAGATGATCTCTTGGGTGTGTCTGCGTGTAGGTGGTTGAGAATTAATTGCAAGCATGAAACTGAAGCTCAGAAAACCCTTCATATTCTCAGTCAGGAATAAAGCAGTAGTAAGTCTAGTGTAGAGGGCTGTGAACTGACTGCTCCACACCAGTGAGATGGGAGCCAGCAGCAGCCCAAAAATCCAGTCAGACATGAGTTGTTTCTGCAACATCTAAGCTGGCTTCTCTTCATTCCTTCCCAAACTTAAGCTGCAGTTTTAAATTCTCAGTTGATGAGGCAGATCCAAATTACCATGCCATTCTTCACAGGCTAAGAGGCTGAGTTCTTTTTTTTTTTCTTTTCTTTTTTTTTTTTTTTTTTTTTTTGCATAGGAGGGAGAGGTAAGAAAACAACCTGGCTTAGTCATTTCTGAAATGACTGGGTAGTGTGTTCATATGTGCTGTGAGAAGTTCGGTAGTAATCTAGAGATGAGGACAGAAAAATGCAGACTGGCAGCTCACATCCTTGAGAGAGCAACTCTTCAGGTCTAAGAGGGCAACTTGAACTAAAAGACCTGTAATGCCTGTAATGTTTGAGTGTCTATAGGATGTGGGATGACAAAATGTGGAGAATTTCAATAATTTAAATGCATTAAAACTCAATCAAAAATGCATTTCAACCTGCCCAAGCCCCTGATACTCCCATTTACTTCTCAGAGCTCCTCTAAAAACCTTTCAGATGTTCTGAAAAATGAGGTGAAACATGTTACCCTGATTCCCTGCTGCAACCTCAGTGCTACCCAGAGAGCTCACTCACAAGTGTGTGTGTGTGTCACAGTGTCCCCAGGGCCTTCTGTTCAGTGGGGGTGATGCCAGATCCTTGGTGGCACGTCCTCCAGCTTGTCCCACAGAGCTGGAGACATTCCCATAGCTCTTGGGACATGGAGCAGGCACTGAGCCCTGGTCTCTGTCTCTCCCCTACTGAATCTTCATCTCAGATTTTATCAAAGGAACCACAGTGATCTGTCACTACAGGACTTCCTAAACCAGCAAGAAGAGGCAGGGTTTGGGCTGTCCTGCACAGTTCATGGTGAAATGTCATTTGGTGATACAGAGAACTCAACACAGTGATACTGAATCTCAGAACTACACGGGACTGTTTCCTCTTCCTGACTTCCAGATTTTAACACCAATGTCTCATATAACAGAAAATACAAAGGTTCTCATGTCTCCAGTGCCTGAAATGTCTGCATTAAAAAGGAAACCTTGATATTCTTTGACAGACACAGAACCTAAATGACCCTCTCCTATCAGGAGTGAGGCTCATTAGTGCAGTTATGCATTGGCAGTTAAGCACCAAGGAAGAGAAAAAGCTGACCTGGCAGCCACAATGCATCCATTCAATTACTTTGGTGCTCATGTCCTCCTCTGTATAGGACTTGCCCAGAAGCAGTTAAGGTATATACAGGCAGTTTTTCAAGCTGCAGCATATTGGAAGATTGAAAGCAATAAGGAGTTCAATGCAGCTCAGAAACTGTCTTGCATGATTACTCTGTCTTCAAAAACCAAGTCAGGCACAAAGGGAAATAAAAATAACCAAGGCTGGAGCTTGATGCTTCAAAGAAAGGAAAAAAAAAAAAAAAGTCTGTGCCCTCTTTTCCAAGCACAAGTGAAAACCTACATTAACTAAAATGAGTGCTTGGCCCCATGCACTGTGCCATATTGACAACAGCTACTGCAGTTTAATCAAAAAGCCTCTATTGGCAGAGCTTGGCACCTTGAAGGTACCTTTTAATTCATAAACGTTCCTCCCTAAGAGGGATGAATTTGCATGTTAGCTTGCAGAGAACCATCCTCCCTGCCATTGTAAAGTCCTACAACTCCACTGCAGCCTGATGAGCTGTACTAGGAATTACCAGCAGGGAGTTCATCCTGAAATCTCTGGATGCAAACCAGGGCACACTTAAAATAGCATTTTCTCACTCTGTCACTCCCACCCCCATCCACCCACCTCCTGGAGTAAATTACAAGAAAACTGACTCTTCTCCATCATTCCCATTACTTAAGTAATCTTAAATTATTCAAAGGACTGGTTAAGCTCCAGCCTTATTAATTCAAGCAGAAAGTGTGGAAGAGGAAGACTGACAACACACACACAGCAATTCACTTCTTATATCCTAGCAAATATTTACAAGGAGTCCATTTTCCAGAAATCCAAGTGATGTGCCCTGCAGGTGAGCAGAGTGCCCACCACCACAGGCTGTGTTACACGAAGAAGACACCGTGTCAAAAGTGTGCCAAGTAAGAAACAGTTGGGTGAAAGACTTAATGTGACCATGTGGATAAGTTACAAGGGGCTTCTCCTTCACTACAGACCTACCTATGTCCCTCTCCATATATACACACATATATACACACATACACACACACAGAGATAGATGGAGAGATATAAATACATGTGTGCACACAGGCAAACACGCATACATATATATATATATATATTTATATATGTATATATTCTCTTCCAGTTCTTGGAGTGGTTACAACTACTTTAGTCTGCAAGGCATCCTAAGGGCACTTCCTGGCTCTAGCAATAAAGTCCATCGTATTGTGGAGAGAAGTAAAGGGAATATCATTGAGGGAGAAGAACAGAACAGTTTTCTACCTTGTATAATATCAGGTAACAGGTTGACACCTCTGAAAGCTATCATTGCTGTTTCTGAGCTCAGATATTTTCTCCCTGCATTCCAGGAGGGCAAATGTTCATCTTGTTCAACTGCAGAGGTGCCACTATGTTGATTTTCCCTTTTTGGTGGGTAAGTAGTTGCTTCCAAACTGTTTGGACTGAGTGATACAATATTCTATGCATCATTTGTGGTTGGTTTGTTTAAAGGGAGGTTAAAAGAGTTTTGCTTTTTTCTTCATGTCGTTGCGTCTCCAGAGAGGTAACTTGTCAAACTCCTGTATCGTCATGCCAAATATTTCTTGAAAAACTTCAGGTGCTAAATGACGCTTTAAAAAAATAAAAAAAAAGGAGGTGAAAAAAAAAAAAGGGAGAAAAGGCAATGGTAAGTCAAAGCCAAAGAGACATAACAGGAGGTTGGAGTGCCTTAGGGATTTCTCACTGTGTAAGAGCCATTGCTGGAAAAAATAATGCTTTGGCAATACACATATCCAAGTCTTCATGGACTTGGGTGCCCCAGGAACCAGTCAGGGAACTATTTCACTTGCTGAATAAACAAGAGACAGAGAAATGATTGGTCTGAAGCCATCCAACAAGCAGTGACAGACCAGAGAACAGGACCAGCTCCTGCACGCCCATCCCAGGCCTTAGCAAGTCACCTCTTCTTATGGAAACCCAAACAGACACTGGGGTTTTAAGAGTGTTCTGCAGAGGGGCTGCAGCTTGACATGCTGAAAGTTCTGAGAAGGAAGATGTCTGGCCAGGCTAACTGTTCAGCACACTTCTCTGCTGCTAATGAAACATTTTTGGTGCTGTCCTGTGCACAAGTTACTTCTTGTTCAGCCACATTGCAATGCACTGGATGGGGAAAGTGTCTCCCTGTAGCACTAATCTAACACAGCACTGAATTCTGATTAGTGACCCATATCTAATAATAAAAATGGGAATAAAACCAAATGGTTACCCAAATTACTCACATTTTTGTGGCTCCTTCCATTCATCTCCACAGAAAATTAACTGACTACAAATGACTTAAGCATCCCCAGCATTCCACCGGGCTGTTTAAGTCTTCCTAATCCACAAAGTTGTAAACTGTATTTGTTTGTTGGCAGAGATTTAGATCCTCATATTTCTGGATATCAGCCAGTCTTCTAACTAAGTCACAGGACTCATGGTGAGTTAAAGAAAGTTAGACTTTTGATCCTCAAGGATGGCTGACAATGACTCTTAGCTAAGAGATGGTCCAAGATTGAACAAAGTATTGCTCCACTCCAATATGGATCTTATGAAACTGGTGCAAGTCTGGGCTTTTAGCAAATCCACAAGTACATAATGAAAGGCCTGAAAACATAAGGGGATTGTGAGAAGCTCAGTCTGTGAGCAGGGAGACAGAGATGGGGGAGACTGAGGAGATGCAGCTGCTTCCTCCCAGTGTCTGATTCCTCTTTCCCTGATCAGTGCTGAGAAATCTTCCCACATTTCTCAGGACCCACATTTCAGTGTTTCAGCTTCCACAAACAAAACACAACTTTAGCAGGAAAGAGCATTTAGGAACTTGCTTCTCTTACCTCCAGCCTGGTTCTGTCTACATCTTTTAGTATTTTATTTCGCCCTCTGTTGGTCACCATGAGTATTTCATATGGAAAAATCTGTTAACAACGTATAAAAAGGGGGGGAAAAGAGATATTTATATTTATAGTCTAAAGCAGACAGAACAAAATGTGTCTCATTTTCACAAACACACAAGTATTTTTTTTCCTTTTCAAAGCAAATATCAGTTGCCTTTTTTTTTCTCTTTATCCTTTTTCCCTAAAGTTGTATGGAAAACAAGCTGATCTGGACAGAGCCAGAATTTGTTTAGCATCGAACTACATCATATTGCAAAGCCACAATTTTTATGGTGTATATAACACATCAGCTGGCTTTGGTCAGGCAGAGTCCTTTCTAGGCAATATATTTCCTCATCCATCCGTGTATAAATTTATTAAGGTAATTGCATTTGTCATTCATTGGTCTAACTAATGGTTGCCAGAGTGTGGACAGCCCTAAGGACAGACAGTGAATGGCTTTAAAAACATGAAAGTAAATTAAAAAAGCAGCATCTCTGAATTAGCAAGATATTAATTAGTGGGGGTCACTGCTTTCAGTGGAATTTATCAATGGATTTCCTTGCCTTTTTGGATAGTTAAAGAATTCAAACAACTAATAGAAAACAGTGCTGCTTGGAAAGGATTTCAGAAAATATTAAAATCAGTTTCTGGAGTCAGCCCTGGTAAATAAAACTCTCTTCTATTTTCTTTTTCCCTTGGATAGACACTTCCATGCCTTAGGAGAGCTCGTGTTCTGTCTGCCAGAGTGTCTCCAGAGCCCTTCTCATTGCCTGTCTCTGTGGAGTAGAAAGCAGCACTCCCAGACCCCTCAGCCAAGCCCTACTCAAGTCAATGCAGTTCTTCTGGAAACTTCAGGGGCAACTGGCTCAGCCTTTACTGTCATTTATGGCTCTTGTCTTAGCTGCCCAATGAGAACATGAGTGAGACCACCAAAACTCTCCTGGAGAGAGCTGAGCTGTTATCAAATGCTATTAATTACATTACTTCAATAGCAGAACAATCGACTTTTGTGCAGAACTCAGCAATGAGTTCATTTCATTGTTAACAATTATCCCAATGAACTTTTCAAAAACATAATAAATAACATTCAGGCATCAATGAACACACCACTGATTTTATTGTAAGTAGTAATAATTTAAATAACGTGTGCTTACATACCAATTGTAAGATATGACTCTTATGAGATTCTGACATTGTCACAGTTGTACAGTTAAGTCTATACTTGGAATTACATTTTTAATGTTTGATACTGGAAATGGCTACCATAAACAGCAGTATAGGAAACTAAAACGTAACTTTTCATATTTAAACAGGCAGAGTTTAATTTAAGATCTACGGTCATAAGTACATTTTATATTTAAATATTCACAACAAGGCATGTCTCAATCTGGGCTGGCAAGATGCACAAATTCTGTCCTTTCTGAAGAACCATTTGGTAATAGCTGGTCATTGTTAGGATTATTAATTTCTACTTTTCATATGTTTTATGCTGACTCTGATTTTTTTTTTTTTTATTTTACCAGGTGTAAGTTAAGTGTTGGACAATTGACATGAATAAAAACAGTGCCAATTCACACATCCTGAGAGTCTGGCATCACCTTTATAAATAGCAACAGGAAGTGATCTATTATCTCAGGAAATTTCCCATAAATTTTATAATTAAAATAATCATTAATAAATAATCATTAAATTTTGTCATTAATAATACTGACAGAATTTGTCACCTAAAATAGCATCCCAAATCACTGGGTACATCGACAGCAATGGTGACTGTAAGAATTTCTATTGCACTGAAAAAGAAATTATTTGGAATTAAAAGCAGTATCTCAGGAGTCCCCATGGTCTTATTTATATAATATATAAAACCACTTGTAACTGCACAGTGCACTGGGGTCTCAGCTTATAAAGCCAGGGTTATTGCCTTGTACAGTTTGCCTGGAGGTGACTCGGAAGCACAAGAAGTAATCTGGTTTGAAAAGTGAGCTCCTCACTTAACTGCAGAAATTCTGATCCTTTTAACTTTGGCAAAATCATGATTTCATGGAAGGTTCACTGGCAATAAAGTTTTAAGATTTAAAACACAGCCCTGGTTGAATTCCCTCTATAAATTATATTTCTTTTTGATTCAGGCATCTCTAGACATAGCTGTAAAAGCATTTTTATTTGTATCTTAAATTATAATTAGCAGACATTGTCTCTTTTCCCAATAAATCTCCTGAAGAGTTTCCTGTACAGGGAATTCAATGCTTTGGACAGGTCTCAGGTTCAGTGCTGAGAGCTAAGGAACAGATCCAGACAGACATGCAGGTATCTCCCTTCCAGTCAAAGATTTCCCCTAAAATTTGGAATTAAAACAGCCTCAACAGTGTGTCGTGAGCCACAATATTCTGCAGCACTTTTTGGACTGGACAGATCTGAGACCTTCTCATTGAGTCTGGCCTGGTGCTTTGGCTGGTGAGAGCCTGACAGAGAACCAGCAATGGAGCACCTCCCATACCTGTCACTTTGTCCCTAGAAAAGCTTCCTGAACCCAGGAATCACACCTGGGTGCCCTCAGCCTGCCTGAGCACCAACACCTGCAGAACAAAGTCCAGAACAAAGGGAGAGGTTTGGCACATAAGGAGCAGGGACTGAGGTAAAGGAAAACAAGGGAACTAAGACATTTCCCATCTTTTATCTGCATTTCACAGTAAAACCTTCAATGTTTTGAAGGAAAGTGAATAACATCTGCACTTGCCTTTGGCTCCAACATGTTAGGCATAGATACTCCTCTGTCCATTCTCATTCCAGGGACATGACCATCCGGGAGGGACTGCATCGGATACAGGCACACATCAGACACAGAGGTTACACACACAGAGGGAAAAGGCACTCAAGTAGTGGTGAAGACAAAGGTGAATTTGCCCTGAGACTTCCTTCAAGTCTTAATTATTGGTCTTAATATTTCAATCATTGCCAGGGCTACTGTTCACTACTCCTGTGAGGCAGGCAGAGGGATCCTTCAGTCCTCTCAGCCACCACAGCTCCTGTCCCTGCTCAGCCTGGTGAGCTCCTCTCCAGTTCTTCCCTAGCATTAATTCAGATCCCACCCAACAGCACAGAAAGCACTCTTACAACTCTGGGCTTTCCTTCTTGTAATTTACTGTATCAGTAATTTTTTTTTTCTCTACGATGGGAAATTTTTACTGCGAACACAAACAGGGATAGGATAAAAAGGTGCTGTTTTGACACAGGTACTAAATCTAAGGAAAAAACATTTGGAGCACAGTACATGGATAGCTCTGCTTCCCTCTCATAATCTTACTCTCTTTCCAATCATCATGATTTTGATATGCCTTTTACAAAATCATCCAAGTAATTAAACAATTTCTTAAATTGCCATTTCATATTGTGATTGTGCTGAGGAGCCAGGCAGACTCAAACCATTCTGAAAAAAACCCTGCAGGCAGTAATTGAAGTAAAAAAGGTTTATATTTGCAAGCACACTTCTTTCTGGCTCATCTGCAATGGCAGCACTGTAGAAAACTACTGATCAGCCATCATGTCTGGAGAACAAATTAAAGGGTAAAAATGAGGTGTTCAAAGCTCCTGGTATGAGAGAAAATTTCCTCTGGAAGAGACTTTCTCTGTCTCTGGGGTCAGTACTAAAGAGGCTGGAAATAAATCCACCCTCATGCATCCAGAGAAGATTATTACAGATAACTCATACAGGAACAGACATTGGATTTTACAGAGCAAGTCACAGAATGGGTGTGAGCTGTCTCAGCTCTGGGGAGGTAACAAGGAGGAATCCGAGGCTGTGCCTGTTTTTTGTTGATAAGGTTCTACATTGGTGATTATGCATAAACATGCAGGAAAATCAAAGCTATTGTCTTAAGAAACCCTTCCCTGTAGCAGAAATTCAGAGTTGAACAAGAAGCTGCTTTAGGTTCTGCTGTCAGTTGATTGACGAAAACCCGTACTCTACCTGGAAATCTGAAAAGCAAAAGAGAACTCTCATCAGCTTTAGAGTGTGGAAGAACAAGAATCAGTCACAATCTACCAGAGAATCCTTCTCTGTTTCCTGATCTACCTGATTTTTCCAAAATCCCATCTGATTCTCTAAGGCCAGCAACATTTCTAATTTTGGACTTAGTTTGTAGAGTCAAGCACTCCAAGTATTGCAGTTCTTTTCATTATCTCTCCAAGTTTTTGGAGAATTACTTTATCATTCATAAATAATATTTTCAATTTTTATTTGGCACTGACTGGTACCACATCCAGCTCAAAGTCATAAAGAAGATCATGAGCAGCAATGAGAATTAGAGGGCGTTATCTCCATTTCTTCACTGTGGCACATTTTTTCAGACTGCACAGTGGATGATAATTTTCAGAGAAAGAAAACACAAAACTCACAGAACTCAGTTAATATTCCTGATAATGCACACATTACTTGCTTTCCATTTGATTCAATGCTAAAGTATGAACAAGGATCAGTTCCACATAACAGATTTAGCAAAATAAACCAAACATTTTTAACAGGTATTTGAAGTGCTTTGAGTTAATTGAGTTTGCCAGAGAAAATTAAAAATTCTTGAGCAAATACAAAGTAATCACACCCACAGCCTTAATATAAAACAGCAGAAGAGATCAAACATCTTTTTACATTTATCACTTACAGACTGTAAAAGGCTCCTCATCCTTACCTCTAACAGCACCACTCACATCCCCATAACTGTTGTACTGACCAAAATCTGTAGAGACCGGCTGTAACAAGAAAGGAGGGACAGAACATAAATTCACAGTTCATGACTTTACAAGCAGGTTGGTACCTGGGGAGAAATAAACAGCTTTAATTCTTTTATTTCTCCCTCAATTTTACAGCATTTCTTGCATTGCTTTCTTGCCTTTTTAACAAAGTAATTTGTGGGAGGGGAAAATAGGTTTGGTCTGACTTCAGGTGGTTTTATAAGAAACATTTATCAAACTGAAAATCCAACACCATTGATATGGAAACAAATATCATGCATAATTAAAGCCACCTTTCACTTCTCAAAATCACCATCTTCTTACCCTGTGAAGTCCATTTTTTCCATACCCAGGGAGAGAAGAGGTTTTGGAGGCTGCAGCATGTGCTGTTGAATGAGGAAGGGAATATATTTTACTGGAAAAATCCCACAGAAACTAAAAAAAATAGAACACTTGAGGAATCACCTAGTACAAAATACATAGTTAAAAGAGCCAAGCATACACACAACCAACTGAGACACACTGACTTTTAGAAATTCAGTCCCAAACTCAACACAAACTTCAACACATTCTGTAAGTTACAAACAGCTTTATCGTGCCATGGTGGCAGGCCATTAATAAGGGACACTGATTTTTCCAGGCTCAAAATCAAGGTGGTCCCCACTGGATTGAAAATAATGCTCATGGATCATCCATGGCATCAGCTTTAGCATCACCCCTGATTCCAAAAGGGAATTGATGACAGCACTGATTTTCCGTGCAAAGAGGGATGGACATATCTCAAATAAAGGAGTTCTCCAACCTCTGCTAAGGTTAATAATAAAATCAAAAGCTCTCAGTTGAGCAGGTAGACTCTGGCCTCGTAAAAATGAAAGACAGTGAGTGAGAGCTACAGGAATCCTCTCCAAAGCCATCAAGGCAACACACTTATAAAACAGGGAACACAAGGAAAATCTTAGTTTGCTCCAGCTGCAGCTGTTCCAGTGGATGACTCCAGAGAGACTCATCTTGTCTCTTCTTGGCTCAAAGTACAGCTTCTGTGTTACAATGGCTGGTGAAGGAAGAGAGTAAAATAAAACCCCCAAACACTTCTCAGGAGGTGTGAGAAAGCCACAGCTGTACATCAAAATGTGCAACGAGGCAAAGAATCTAAGTTACCAGTCTAAGTTAGCTTTTGTGCTTTTGCTTTGCCCAATTAAAATGTCAGCTCAGGTCAAAACACTGGTTGGGTTTGGAATATGCAGCCCCACTGGTCAACAATGCTGAATTTCTTTCCCTGGGAGAACAGACTGAACAGGGATAGAAACCATCAGTGTAAGCAAAATGTGTTGTTGTAATTTAACAATTTAACCCACCTATTAGCATGTGTGTGATGTCATGGTCACTGAACACTTCGCCCCACTCCTCATCTGCACTAAAGCAGCTCTCTCCTCAAAATTGCCTGAAAATCCTCAGCCTCATATTTCTTCTAATTAAAAACATGACACTCCTCCCCTCACCAAAACCAGGTGATGAATCAGGCCACTCTTTCAGCACAGATCACCACACACACACATCAAGCAGCTTTCCTAGCTGTTTCTCTTCTGGGACACTGCTTGATATGTGCATTTGTGGTGCTTTCTCCCCATTGCTCATGACCAGTTTTTTTGCCTCCATGAATTACCTGGAGAATCGTAACGACTGGCAGAAAGGGCTGACCTACCGCGACTCTCCTTTTCCATCTCCTCCTTCAATATTAACTGTCCCAGACCAGAGTTGAGCTAAAAATGGCAATTAAAAAAAAAAACATATCAACAAAACAAAGCTGACCAAGACAGTGGTAGGAATTGCTTACAGAAAGCAAAGGGGCACTTTTTGGATGGTGCTCAGAAACAGCACGAGGACAAGCTTATAACCACCTTCATGAGCTGCTCCTCCTGCAGCTGCCGGCGTCTCTGCAGCTCCTCATCATCTTCCTCCCTTCCACTTGATCTGCGTCTCATGTCAGCTCCTGCTTCCACAAAACCACAGCACAGACAGAGCTTTGTGCATCAGTTCAACTGCAGCTCGAAGATTTCAATGCTAGTTCAAAGTACTGGTCAGTTTGATTCGCTGAATAAACAAAGCGATGTTTTCTCGCAAAGTCAAAAGATTTTTTCAAAATTCATTCTTAATAAAACTCGCTTGGGTAGCCTGCCCAATGGTTATCAGGCTTTTTAGAAACTAAACAAGAACTTAAATTACACATGAGTTCCAAAACGAGCAATGGTCCTAGATACATAAGTCATTATTCATTGAAATAGAGAAAGGAGCTCATGTTGCTGGTTCTGGAAATGCAGGGTTTAATAACACCAGCAACTGAAAACCTAAAGTCTGATTTATATTTGCAGTTTTATCTAGACTGAGAGAAGCAAATCTGAATTACCACTTCAAATGGACTATTAAACTACATTAGGCTCCTAAATGAATACTCATATTTGAAATAAAAAAGGCAATTTGTTTTAGTCTAAAATGAAGTAAACTAATTTGATCAACTGGATAAAGCTAAAATGAATTAAGGCGCATGTCTTCTACATTTTCGATCCTTAGTTTTTATTTAAAAATTCCTATATTCTTGAATATTCTTAAGAAATAATCCAGTCTGGATGCTAGGACAATTCCATGAATATGCAGGATGTGCTATTGCTGCAAGCATGTAGACAGCAGTTCTGTTTTTTCCTGCACAGAGCTTTATCCGATATAGTTATTTACCAACCCTGTGCTAGACAAACTCAGTGTTTAGAGTATGTAGACATTTCAAGTATGTAGATGACAGAGTTTCAAATATGTTGATGTTATTCCCGTGACTCAGGGACTCTACACTGCCAGGTCAGGTTGCAATCCCAACTAAAGGACATTTAAAAAAAATTGCTGCTGCGTGTGCAGCCCCTTCACTTGGTCTCTGAGCTCTCCCATTCTGTGTCTCCCCTCCCAGAACTTCTGGGCAGATCCTATTTTTATGAAAGCCATACATTCCCCCACAAAGACCCCACAAAGAAACAAGCAACACTTCAGTGCTTCAGATGTGACTTCAGGAATGAACCAGATTAGATCACTCTTATTTTATGCTATAGGAGTCAATAAAAACACAACAGAAGAAAAAAAAAAAAAACAAAGAAAAAAATTTAAATTGATGAGGCACATGGATCAAAGAAAAGAAAATAAGTGTAGTGCTACAACATAGAAGAAAAATACAAAGTCTGTAGAAACAGTAACTCTGAAAATCAGGAATTATTTAGTCTGTTAATTGTTCCAATTCAGTTGTTGCTTCTTGTAATGAAATTAGTTATGTGGTTGGAAGCAATCATGTTTTCTGTGGAATTTTTGCTATTAGCTTAGGACTAAAAGATTAAATAGAATAACTGAAAGAAGTCAGGATTGTGTGACACACCACACTTTTTAAGCTACTGCACTAGAGTTCAAAAATTTACTTAGGGGTTAATATCTGTGTGATCAATGCCAAAGTCCTTTAGCAAAGCCTCTTCTACACAGTGCAATTCAATAGTTCTAGATTCAGACACTCACTGGTCTCACCAGGAGAACTGCACTTTGTGGTGACACCACCTTTCCTACACGTTTTTCCAGCTGCACTGTCCGTGTCCCCTGGTGTCCAGTACCTTTTGAGCTGCAGAGATGAATGGTTTGTGTTTGCATACCTATGGCAGCCAGGGAGGGAGGGCCTGGCCAGTGGTCAGTCTCAATCTTTGGGATCTCGTTGGGTGCTGGTGCATGAGCTGCTGGGAACTTGGAGGACTTGATGATATCCTCGGAGGACTTGCTCTGTGCTGCCAAGGCAGCTGCATCTAGATGGCAATCAGGGAACTTAGCTATGTAATAATCTGGAGCAGCACAAAGGTCAGCCTAATTTCGGCAAAAATTTCATACTTTACAAGAAATTAGTTTCCAAAAGCAAACGTTTTCATGTTTTGCTTTTCCAATCGCAGCTTGAAGCAAAACAATGCCTTTCTCTTGCCAATAGATTGGAATCGAACCTTCCTCTCCTCCCGCATCCCCACCCCAAAATAACCCCAAATCAGCTTTGGATTTTACTAGGGTTTCACAGAGTAAGAATGATTCGGCAAGAGTGAGAAAATGCAGCCTAACAGTATTTGCCAATATCTCCTAACGACAGCTGATTATTTATGAAGATGAACTCAGATTTATGTACAAATAAGTTTTCCCTCTAGGGGAAGCAAAGTAATAGATCAGAGTAAGAATACAAACTCTAACACTACTGATGCTAATTATTTCTTATTGTATCTGTGAAAAGCTGCAAAACAAAGAAGAAAAGAAACCTGAAACAAATATGTTTAACTAGAGGATTTTTTTCATGCTGCATGCCCTTGCTTAGAGCATGCAGTAGTAGTAAAAGCAGGTATGAACTTATTAATAAATACTAAACTCCATTAAGGTCAACTTGGCAGGGCAAGGCACTTGCAAAACAATGAACCTCACCAACTGAGGTAAATAAAATAGCTTGGTAGTGGGGCTTCCACTTAAATTCCATTTTAAGCCAAAGCCTTGTAAAAGCATGTGAGGATGTGCATTATGGCTTTCTCTTCTTGACATTAAAAATTTAAAAATAATCTAATAGGATTCAGTGTGCATTAAACCCAACCTTCACTACCTCTGAGCTGGAAAAATGTTAGCTCAAATCACCTTTGCTTATATGAGGCTATCGTATCAGAAGCAATGGTTCTGGAATTTTCTTTCCTTTTCTCTCTTTTTTTTTTTTTTTTTTTTTTTTAACAGAATGACATCTTTTAACAAAGTGATGCACTGTGTTGCTCATCCAACACGTTCCAGGTAGTTAAGCAACATCAGCATTAGATATCTTTGGGAATTCTGAGCAGTTGATAATTGAAAAACTCTAAGTATAATTGCAGGCATGGAGGAAGCTGGTCAGAGTTTACAAAAGCATGACCTCAAACAGTACTTACGTATTAGAATTGGTGATGTCAGTGGTTAAACATTCACATGTTAATGGGAGGTGAGGAGATACATTAAAACCATAAAAATAAACAGAAACAATGTTAAGACTTTTTTTCAAAATGAGCATATGGTTTGAAACTTAAAAGAGGGGAAAACCCTTAGGTGATACCAGAGCAGTGTAATCTGCAGTTCTCACTCCTGACTACAGAATGGACTTGTGGGCTTTCCTGCTCATCCCAGCTCAGTGGCTCTCAGCCAACTGTTCATCCAAACCCTGTAGTGCTGCTGATTTGCTACTTAACCCTAAATACATTTCACTGGAAAAAACACCTGCAAAGGGATGAAAATTCGGAGTTTATAAATAGTGGAGGCATCCATCTTTCACTGAGGTAAACAAAAGCCATCTCCTAAACACAGCTTGCTATTCACAGCAGAGAGGAGGAGTGAACACACTCCTTCACAATGCAGCCTTCCCCTGTGGGACTACAGACAAGGCTGAGGGCTGCTGCCATCACTGTCATTTCAGACTTGCTATGACAAAACCAACACCAAAAAGCTTACAGCACTAACACTGCTGTCCAACTCAGAACCCAGACACCTGGAAAAACGAGTACAGCAAACTACCTGAGCTGTATCACAGGGCTGAGAGTCAAATTAGCCCTGTCAGTGATAAGTCACCTATAATATCTTCACTAATTAAAGATTCTTATTTAAAGACACAGTCAAGGTACATTTGGAACTCCAGTCTGATTATAACCTCTCCATCTTCACTGTTGAAGTAAATTAATGTACTGTATCTGTTTAAAATAAGGGTATTTCATGAAGTCCCTGTCAGAGATCAGTCTACTGTTAATCCATTTTAACATGACCAGTACCTGTACTCTTAAAATATAAACTTAAAGAAGAGAAATGCTGGAAGGTATCATAATGCAAACAGCAAAATCTCAGCTAATGGCAATTTTGCCATTCATATCCACATGGCAAGATTAAACCATATTATCCAAACCAAACGACAGGCTTTAAAACATAATCATTTTCCAGGACATGCAATTACAGCCGCTTCAAGCTTGGACTACTAAAGTTTTATGCTTGCAAAGTAAAAACTGAATGCTTTTCACTAACTGCACACCTTTTAATTCAGCTGACACTCCAATTTTGAAATAAAAGAGAAAGGTCATTTACCGTGTTGTTTGTAGATGGGCGGTTTCCTGTAAATGTTGACACCTTGATCTGTGATATCAAGAAACAAAAAAAAGGGAATGTGAAAACTACTTCAGTTGTAGATAAAGACAACTCCACCACTAAAGCAATAGATAGACCATATCAAGGATGTAGCACAAGAAAAAGCCAGAAAGCTATTTCTAGTATTATACAAAATCAGATTATTTAAAGAAAACATAAGAGCAAGTGAAAAGTCAAAGACATGTGGTATGAAGTCCTTTGGAGCTGATTCTGTAACATGTGGATGCATCAACTCATGAACCATCACTTTTAAAGTGGGATAAAAGAGAAGAAATGTAAGCAGGCAAGACATTTCAATGGTGAAGACACAAGCCATTTGGGGAAAACTACCCCAAATAACTTTTGTGGAAAATTGTGCGTCAGTCAGAACAGCTCAATTTTCTTTCCAACTGACTGGCTGGATTGAGCAGAGGAGAATGCAGTGAGCCTACAATTCACTTCAAAATCCAGAGAACAAAATAGCTGCCTAGGACACTGCTTTGAACAGGCAACAACAGCCACACTTCAGTGAGTCAAAGGCATTCTTTATGCAGTGTTCACTGACACACTACTAATTCTCAAACCATAACGACAGATTTTCTTTCTTTTTTCCGTATTTTTTTTATTCAAGGTCCACCATGTTGAATATTACCTATGTAAATCAGAATAAAAACACTTCCCAGAACTCTAATGCAGTAAATCTATAGCATGTCTAAATGATACCATATTTTTCCAAATAATAATCTAAGACAGGAACCATTTTGTTCTAAACTACCTTCCCACCCCAGCCAACATTTCACGTATTCAGCACAGCTACAAATACAAAAGCTAATCCAAAATCAGCACTACAGTGCAAAAATGTGCCAAAATCTTATTAGAAGAGCAAATTGAGCTACAGGGAGCTAGAAAATTAATGTCAGAAACCCATTTTGCTACTTCATGCTGCCTGAAAAAAGTTTTCAGTTACACTAGAGTGAAAGATGAAAAGGAATTTCAGAAACACGTGTGCTGTATCACAGATCCAATTAAAGTGTTATAGGAGACAACTTTGCCTTTGGCATTAAGGGAAGTTGAACCTAAAAATCTATTGAAATAGAGGCAAATCTTAATCTGCAGAACCCTATATCCTTAAACAAGCATTCAAACTCATTGCACACAAAGACTGTGGTATTTCATTCCTGTGTGGGATCTGTTATGGCCACTTGACCAGCAAACAGGTCTGAACACTACAAGGGTAGTCATGCAGTCCTTTGAGCACAGGGACAGCAGAAAGCTCCAGGGAGGATGGGAGCACAGCTCCTTCCATGGCTGCATGGCCCCAGCTGGCAAGGAGAGCTCCCCCACCATGCTCCAGGTCATTTCTCATAGCTATTCATGCAATTAGGCTTGAGTTTAGGTGAGGCACTGAGAGCCAGGTGAGCTTAAGCAGTTAAAAGAGCCGAGCTCAGCCAAGCCAGGTCACCCTGACTGAAAGGGGGTGTGCACAAACTGTTTATCTGCCAGATTTGAGGAGAGGAGGAAGGGCAGTAACCTCTGACAGTGAGGAGGAACACTAGGCTGAAGGGAATCTGAAAATAACAAGGCTTTCAGCTATCACTGAAGCAGCCAGATGTATGTCCAAAACCTAGGGACACACAGCTCATCCCATCAAAATCCAAGACACACAGTCTTCTCAGATGCTGGAACAACTGTGGAGCTCACTTCAAAACAGACTGCCCTCTATAGAAAGGGCGTCCTAAGGCACACATATCCTTGTGGATCTGCAGGTCTCTCTTAGGACATTGCACAAACAAGAAACAACCTCACCTGCTTTAACAAGAAAGGAACAGTAAACTGGAATTGTTGGGTTCAAGACTGAAACAAGTCACTACATCTGAATAAACAACATATGTAATGGTTCACTGGCCACTTCTTTTCTGCCTGCATGTGAATCAAAACCAATTCCTCTAAAATTAGCAGAGCTAGGCTGGTGCTCAGCTGGTGCAACTGGGAAAAAAACCCCAAGCCCTACATAGCTCGTATACAGCTTAAAGGCCCTGAAAAATTAACCATTCTAAGAGTGAAACACCTGACCAAGAGAACAGGTAAAAACCACAATAAACCCCCACATTTCTTAAGGCACTACTCCTCTCAGCAAGCCCAGAAGCAGTTCAAAACCCCGAGGGTGCAACCCATGGTGAACGGTGTGAAAGGATGGAGACAAGACAGAAGTTACAAAGGCTACATTCTACACTGTGACAGGACAGCGAGACACACACAGTGCCAGCTCCTACCTGGAACATGGAAATGTTTAGGGGCCTGAGCGTAAGTTGGAGTGAGAGGGCGACTGTCAGGCCGATAGGGGACAGGGGAGTTCCGACCGCTGGACGGCTCATTGCCTCCAATGGAAGAATGGAGAAAACAAAATGAGAAGAGGGAGAGCGATTAAAAAAAAAAGAAAAAAAAAAAAAAGGCAAGCCCAATCAAACCCAAACAAAACTGGCGGAATCAAAACCTCCAGGGAGAAAAGGAGTTGAACCAAAAGGATAAATACAAACAATAAGGAGAGCTGGTAGTAGCCCATGTGACCTTTTTTTCCCCCTGATATTCCTGCAGAGATAAAAATTCAGGTTCAGGCTGGAGTTGAGGTTTGAGAAGCTCAGACTCATTCTGACGGCATGCAGGCAGGAGCTGTGTGCTCATAGCTGGTGATTAGATGGGCAGTATAGAAAAGAAGAATGGAAGGTTACTTGGCAATGATTTTTTTAGTAGAGAGATTGATATTTGGAATTAAAAGGCACAAACACGGAGCAGAGTAGTCGATATGCAAACCCAAAGCAGATAGAAGCAGATGCTGGCAGTTACTACAGTTCACTAAACCAAAAGTGTACAGAAACCAGAAACAGAAAATAGCTGTTAGGTCACTTGGCCCATATCAAAAGGCATAACTGTTCCTCACACACTCTTTCATTGGTTTAGGAAAATTCTGATATGGCAAAATGATTTTATAAAGTAGTGCAGCCCATCAGATGGCTGCGTGCACATCGTTCACACCGCTCCAAGTCTCTGTCTATGCCAAATTTGGTTCTGATGACAATATTTCACCACTGCTGATTTAGCAAATCTGAATCTAATACCTAAAAACCTTAGCTCTAGTTTGCACACACACCAAGAAAAACCATCCACACTGGTGCTTATTTATTTCACATGGGTGGGGTGACCCCGGCAACAAAAAGTAAGAGAGCATCAAACCCCTCCCATTTTTTAAGGTATACACAAGGGCTTCAAAAACCCTAGAAATGTTGACTAAGAAAGCAGGGAAAAAATGGATTGTGAAGGAGGGAATGATAACAACTGCAGAAGGGCTAAAAACACAAGGAAAAATAAATTTCAGGCCTCTTTCCTATGTCCTGTTAGAGGACCCTTAACCTTAGACTCAGCACACTATTTATCTATCTAGGGTGGAGAAATAGGTATGGGAGAAGGAAAAAAGAAGTTGCCTTTACAATTTACACAAAGAATCCTCTTCTACTTGAACAGTCATCTGCCAATCTAAAAGGCACTGAAGGAAAAAAAAAAAGTTCTTTATAAACCTTGCTGAGATATGCCCCCAGAGGCTTCAGCCAGTATACAAGTTAACCCACAGCATATGAATGTTTTTAAAAATTACATGCATAGTTCAGGGGGATTGGCTGTACAAAATTTGTCCAGAAGAATGCATGTTCAAAATTCTATATTTAGCACTTTGACATTTCAGCCCTAAATGACATGATGCTCTCTCAATCACGTGTTCAACAGTGGTTTTCTATTTCGGGTGCAGTGATGCTGAGCTTCTGGCCAGGTAACAGTAAGGGCTAGGTTTGCTAACTCTGAAAAGCAGCGTGAATCATTTGTTAAATATTGTCATATCTCAATCTATGGTTCTTTACTTAGCAATTTCAATATTCTGCTCTACTTCTCCACCCTTTGAGATACAGTGATGGTGAAACACCTCAATTGATTTTATTTATGTCTCTTGAGTCTACCAAGAAATTATGAGCTACTTTTCAGCAAAACCATTGTTTTCAATCTTAATATGTCTCAAGATACAGTTAGTTGTTTCTAGAGAACATGTCACTCTGCCTTTTTGCTTCCTTTAGCAATTACACTCAATGGAAGAGAAAAAACAAAAGGGATTTATTGACTTGTGGACTTGCCACAACAGAGGCCTCATAAATACATTTTACCTGTTGGGAAATGGTAGAATAATGTGTGCAGGTTCAAATTGAAATGCTTCTGTCACCAATACTACAAATACAGGGAAGAAACCCTTCTTAGACCCCTTTCTACCTCTAGACACAACTAAGTGTGCTCACACCCACAAATGTATGCTGGCTGGTCTTGCATCTGGGACACAGATAATTTGTTTAGAGAGAACTGGAAATGTTAGATAATGCACCCAGTACCAGGCAGACAATTACTGTGGTATCACCCTGCACGTGATGCTTTACAGATGTCTCTGTTGGCTTGTATTTCCTGGGGTACCTAATGACTCCTGCTAGTTGTGACAAATGACTCCCCCTTACACTTCCTAGGATGGCAGCCTCATTGCCTCCAACCTCTGCAAGAAGGAATGGCTCATCTACTTACATTCCTATTAGGCCATCCCTGAGGAACTCACTCTCATAACGAGGCTTAAGTGCTTGGGATGCAGCTGCAAAACCACCCACAATTTATAGAAGCAGTGCCAATAGAATGTGCACAGGCACAGAGGGCAGCAGAACTCCTGGCTGCCTGTACCTGTCTCCCAGGGCCTCATGGCCAGCCTGCTTGCAGCTTTACATAAAAGCCCATTAAATGTGGCTTCCTTGCCTGCACAGAAATCTCTCTCTGTCTCAGATATGCTGTAACTACTGTTAACTCCCCAAAGCAACATGAGCACTCCAGTTCACCAACACTGTAGGAAGAACAATTCCGACACCCATGGCATGAAGTTGAATATGTCTGTGTGTAGGTGGGGGGATGTTAGGAGATAATGGAACAAGCTTAATCTAAAAATCAATCACTAGAGCACAGTAGAATGGAAATTCAGAGGCTTTTTTTTTTTTTAATTCCCTTTGCTCCATCAGGTAGTTGTTTTCTACAGCTGAATTTGTTAGGCAGGTTGCCCTAGCAGCCAAGAATAGAATTGCTTGCCCACACACAGCCCAGTGTAATGCAGGTCCCTGCTGCTTTCTGAAGTGCTCACCACTGGGCTCACTGTGGGATTCACAAGCTCAGCTCACAGAATCAGGCCAAAAATCCCATATGCAACCAACACTGAGCCTTCTGTCAACTTGCAACTAACACTGAGCCTTCTGTCAGCTTCCAGTTTAGTTGCTCTACTTCTGAGGAGACATAGGAAAACAAGCTCAGCAGTACCTGAAACCCTTACTCCTGTTCAGGTTTTGTCAAAGTATCATTCACCTTCTCGTTCAGATGTGTAGCCTTTATTTCACATACAAAACTGAAAATCATTAAAAAGCCAATACACAACTGTCTTCCAGAGCAGAACTTTCACTTGCATCCACAAAACCCTGGAAATAGTTACCAGGTACAAAAATCCTTTCATTTCAGAGACCTGCCTCAGGGAAGGAAAGAGAGAACCTGTGAAAACCAAGGTCCAAATTCTCTGTGAAGGTGGGTAAATGCCTCATGGGAAGGTCTGTGAGCAAAGGAATACACATTACTTTGGAACTCTTTTACATGGAAATCTTATGGGGGCTTTGCAATATTCTTGAATGCCTCTGAAAAATTCTAGGCATCCAAGATGAAATCCTGGCTCTCAATGAAAGTTTTGTCTCTGATTTCAGAAGGGTCAGGGTTTCTTTCATTGGTGGACTTGTTTTGATTCTTTCATAGCAAAGACAGTAGTTTATTGAGACAAGACCAAACTCAATGGAGAGTTCAAATTAGATTATATGCAGTCTAAGCTGATGCATATTACACACTCCTCCAGCTTTTTCAACATGTATGTTACATCAACAAACTCTCACTCTGAGGAGTGTTTAGCCCCTTTCACTCCTCCTATTTCTTTAATTTTGGCTGTGTCTATGAGGCTTAATCATAATGCTTCTTTAAGCCTTATGCTGTATGAAAACACACTGGAACTCGTCTAAATGTCTTCTTTGCTGGTTTGAGTATACAAAATAACACAGGTGTAATGTGTCATATGACACTTCAGTTATCATTATTCTGCTGGGAAATCATGCCCCTTTGCCAAAGCAGTTGAGATATGATCTCAAAAAGAGAAAAACCTCAAGAGTTATAGTTATGTGAAATCTTTCTTAGGAACCAACATCAAGTCCACCTTCTTGCTAAAAGTACAAGTGAGAAAGGCTGAGCCAGTAAAAAGATCACATGGTGCCTCTTTTGTCACAGTGAAAGGAATTTGAGCTTTCAGGAGCTTGGCTGAGTCATGACACATAAATGCTGTCCAGGCCTTCAGAAAATTGAGGATTCCTACAACATCTTTCAGGTCATATCTGATAAAAACCATACCCACTCCCCCTCTGTCTACAGCACTTGTAATCCCAATCGGCCTTTTCTACTAATACCTGGAAAAGATACCTGATCTACATGCCAGGTGGTTTTTGAAATCTGAAAACAATAAGCATGGATTTCCAATAGTTCTTCTCATTTATCTGCTGAAGAAACTATTTTCTCAACAGAAAAATAATGAAAATGCCACTTGAAAGAGTGTGAGCATTAATTTGGATTTACAGCAAAGAAATGTTGAAATTGCAAGGACTATGAATTAACTGCATGCTGAAATGAGCAGTATAGCTATTTTTAAGGGTCCCAATCTTTTTAAGTGATTTTTTTTTTTTTTAAATAGAGACATAGTAGAAAAGTGGACAGTGCAGATTATCAAAAGTAATCTTAAAAAAGGCAAGAATAAAATTAGTGGTGGGGATCTGAATGCTTAAAGAGCTATGATGTTGAGATCTATTGCACTTCTTGAAACTTCATGGCAACAACTTTCTTGCAACTGCTTTTGATTATCTCCAGTTTATGAATATCTACATTAATCAATGGTCCCAGATTGGAATCTATGTTCAATTTTCTCAACTTTCTCTTTTTGAGCTCTTGTAGGTGATACAAGCTATGACCTTCTCCTCCCAAACAGAAGAGATGGCCAGCCAAGTGCTCCAATAGAACTCAGAGTAAAACCATATTCACAAAAAGCAAGAAAGAAAATTAAAAGCTTATTGAGCTAAAGGAGTTTCTTGAAGGCACAGAAGAATCCTCCTCCAAATCAAACCACGGAAAATGAAAGATTGAAAAAAAGACCAGATCCTCAAATAATGTAAATTCTTGCAGTGCTACTGCCTTTAACAGAGCCTGCTGATTTGTACTTGTTAAGGAGAGGCCTAGAAATTTTAATTTTACTTTGTTTGCACCTAAGTATTGCCAAAGTGAATAACAAAGATTATGTTCCTTGTTGCCATTGGTTTTTATATAATCTTTTTTTTCCTTCTCCATATTTTTGATCACCTTGTCCTCATTCAGGCAATACTGTAATCAATTTTTTCACTGCATGTTTTAAGAATGTGGCAGTAATAATTAAATTTGATAAACTAACTGATGGGATTGTTGTGTACTGCTTTAAAGAGAAGCTAAATTAGGCACATACAGGTTCTGAGTAATGAATGCTTTTCTGTGTGTTTCTACCAGGTAAATGCTTGGTGACTCTTCAACTAGGGCCCTTAGAAATGACATATTTCCTCCAAAAAAAAAGGACGTTATGTCTATTCTAAAAGTATTTTTGAGTGCAAGAGCACATTTCGAGGCATGCTCAGCTCCACAGCCATAGGCAGAGCGGCCTTCCCCAGCTCTGCCAGAGCACCGACACATCTCCAGGCTGGAGGGAGGTCCCTGCAGAGAGGCCTGGCTCCTTACCTTTGGCCAGGGCCATGAGGTGGTGTCGGAATGGGGAGTTGGGGCGGCTGGAGCGCGGGGCAGCCACGCGCTGCGCCCCCAGAGCCAGCAGCTCTGCGGCAGCGCCGGGACGGGGGGCAGCACAGAACGGAGACAAAGAAAAGCAATAAGAGACAGGCAGGGAAGGAGGCTTCGAAGGAAGGAGGGAGAAAAATAAAAAAAGGAAAAAAAAAAAAAAAAAAAAAAGGCGTTCAACAATTAGGATTCTGGAAAGAAGGAAGGAGGAAAAAAAAAACCAACAAAAACCAAAGCGGTTAAAGACGCACCAAAGGGCCCGCAAATGTTAAGACACAATTACAGGAAGTGTTAGAAGAGAGGTTTAAAGTGCATTGCTAATTCAGCATAACATCAGTGGCTTAATGAACTTCTGATCAATGCCTTGTTACCAGAAAGTAGCTCGCTACCAGCATGCAATCATCACAAACATTGACTCTCAATTAGTTAAGAAAGCAGCTGGTTTGAAAAGTGCCTGACCAAAAAATGTCTGTCAAGAGGCATGCAAGCTGTTTTCTATTGTTTTAAGACATTCCAAAAATGCTGCCAACATCAGCTAGGGCACCATGGGAGGAAAAGGCTGCAAACTTTTTCAAAACTTGTACCACTTGATTTTTGAAGAACCTTATGCTGACAACGTCAGTACAGCAGTTCACTTCTCTCTCAAGGGCTAGCTGGGAGCAAAAGAGAAGTGATCTGGGGCCACTGGGTTTATTCAGAGAGAAATTATTCTTGCAAAATAACATGGTGAAAAGAAGTGCCTTTAGGAGAAAAAAATACATATGTTTGTGCTATTATTCAGTAAATAATTACTATAGGGAAATTGTAAAAGCAGCTTTAACAATTACCCCAAAACAGGGCAGGAAACATCAAATGACAAATTGTACAGAATTACTTCTGTGTCATGTGAGGATCAGTAACAGGTGAGCCCAAGATGAGATCATTGGAACATAGATCAGTTTGAACAAATATCTCTCCAGAAAATCCTTCAGGCTGTGGAAGATTTTACACTGGATCACAACTCTGGCTTGAGCCCATCTGCCCATCACAAGAGTTAGATAAACAGAGATTGCTTCTGGGGAAGCTCTTTGACTGAACACAGACAGTAAAACTCAATTGCAGTCAAGTCTGGAACAGGGCCTGGATTTGTTCATACCCCTGAGACAACAGATAAAAATGGAATAATACCCTCAGAACTGGAGAATCAAGGGACAGAAGTTTGCAGCTTTTTCACGTTTTCAAGTTTCTTTCAGTTTCAGTTGTAACGTCATCTTAAAACACAGCCATGTTGTCAGCACTAAGTATCAGACACAATTTGCTTCTGTCCCACCTCCCTTGGGTCCCTTAAATAAGGCATTCACTCATAGACACAATTGGCTGCTTTCAGACCACCCCCACTAGGAAATGGCTACAGCATTCAAGTTCCACAGTGGTGGCTCTATTATAAATCTTTAATTTTAAAAATGCAGCTCCTATTGCATATGGGCATTTGGCATCCCAACTGTTCAGCTGTAATCACCAAAGAAGATGAAACCGAGCAATTGTAACACTTAATTTAAAAACAGATCACAAAGATTTAATTCATTACCATACACAATAAAATCAGTCTTGAAAAGTCTTCAATGAGTAGCATTTAGCAATACATTTTTATGTGGTTTGGGTGTGGATGAATAGCTTATTTTCATATCTTGCCTTTAGATACACAAGCAGTAATTTTGAAGGCACTGGGAACCTGAATGACCTGTACATTTTCTATATTGCACATAGGACTTGTACATCACTGCTAAACCAGAAAGTAAAGTTTGTGTTTTCAAGTGTTCCCAGGCAATTGCCTACATCTGTAATTAAAAAGATACCTTCAGAGTCCATGTTTTAAAAAAATACTAGTAATTTGGAACATTTGGGTGTTTTGCTTCTGAATATGAGATTCTATGGCTGCACCAAGCTTTAAAGGAATTTTTTACAAGTAAGCAATAAATTATTAACTTTTGTACAGTCAAGCCATAATTTTTGTTTCCAATATGTGATATTTTTCCCAAACTCTGGAATGAAGTTTGCGATTCACTGCTGCAAATTTTCGCTTGCTTTCAGAAACATACAAATATTTTCAACATAATTGATTGGAAACAAAACCAGAAGATGTATATTTATGATGCAAGAAACAGCCTAGTGCAAAATACTATGACAATCCAGAACAAGAAAAAAAGGTAGAAAATGAGACATTAAAATACACAACGATTTTCCAATCCTAAACTTCCACTTCTAAGAGAAAGAACTGCCTTCACTGCACCACTGAGTGGCATAATAAAGACACATTTTTTTTGCATGTGTTTGCAATGCAGTTGGCCTTACCAGGTCTGTGGAAGTGCTGGGGGGAGCGTGACATGGTGGGGGTGTAGCTGTGCCGACTGTACACGGGAGAGTTAATGGAGCCCTGGCTGGTAGACCTGTGAATCATGCGGTCCCGCACGTCCTGGTAGCCCTGTGGGACAGAGGCATCCACTGATAAATGTAAATGCACAGAACACATTTTTTAGCAGCACTTAACTTCCATGGATCTGAAGGCATCAGCAGAAGCGACTGAAATAGCAACATCCCTTAAGCTTCCAACCTACTTCATTAGCACTGCTCTCCAAGGATCTGCTCCAACCCATTTTTATAGTCAGAATTCAGTCTTGGAAGGCTCCAACTCCACCTGTAATTTCTATCAAACTCGATAATAATCCTAGATTTGCCCACACTCCCTGAATCCATAAGGGAAGCTGCATCCAGAGCATGTGTGTCCTGCAGTGTCCTGCACAAGACACACGAGCTAACCTGGAGACCAGCAAGAATTCAACAGCTGCAGCACAGAGCTCTCTGTGGCTAAATTCACCATGTGTCACCAGCTACATCAGCAGATATTCATATCCAAATCAGATCCCCCATGCATATGTAAACATGACATCTTGTATAGCAAAATTCAGTTTACTTGGCTTCCTGGGGGTAAAAAAGCCAATAAAAGAAACAAACAAAAAAACCTCCAAACAAACAACACCCTCGCCCTCCCACCCGTCCATGAAACAAACTAAACCAATACAAAAGGGAAAGGACTGATAAATGCATGATGATTCACAAGAAATTTTATAATCCCTTAATTTTTAACTAGTAGCAATAAATACAAATTTTATGTTGCAAATAAGCAATAGGATAATGCAATGATAATGATTCTGCAAGAGCATCTATTGTATCCTGACAAATGACTTCCCAAATGTTTCATGTTATTATGATGTTCAAATTAACTCCTCTGGCAAAGCAAAACCAAACCAGACCATAGTTATGTTTTCTTCAAGACAAAACTGCAAATGTTTCAGTAGCAAACATGGGTTAATATTTAGATGCTTAGAGCAGATTTTATCTCCTGTAAATCCTGCAGCTCTCGAGATCTGAATCCGCCTGTGCCACAAGGAGCAGGAATGTACCAGAAGTGACGCCTGCTGGACAAAGGGCTCTGCTTTACACACAGCAAGTGGGAGGAGTGGCAGCTCCACTTTTTGTACAATCTCTCAATAAGAGCTTCACGTTTCCTTCCTAGGGATAATTTTTGTTAAGTTTCAACATTGAGAAAACATGCCTGTATGGCAGAGATAGATCTGACTGACAACAAACCCGACGCCTGCACTGGCTTGAGGGAACAATTCTAATCACAGTAGGACACTGCCCCCAAAGGTTCCACCAACTTACTTCTGCAGAAGGGGTAGGTGATAATGTCCTTGGAGACTGCAAAGACATAAAAAATAAGGTTATGAAATATCATTGCTTATGCTGGGCCAGAAAATGATAATCTAAACATTGCTGCAGATACTCTGACATATGACAATGTAAAGTGGCAATGCAGAAATTACTGAGGCTATTCCAGCACTGGAACCTGCTTTTTCCACGTGGCTCAGGGACTGGTCCATAAATCATTGATGTTTAAAGTTTCTGGGAGAATCTTTATAAGCGTGATTAACTCAGTCAAGTATCATGCAAGATCATCTTAGCCTTCTAATCATTGTGGTAATTAAAACATAGCTGTAAAGATCAAAATCAGATAGGATTATTAATTTAATAACCATGCCTGTCATGAAGAAATCTTTAAAGTGGAAATCAAAAGCAAATAAACTTAACTCAGAGTTTTGCATGGAAAATCAAAATACAGAATATCTTTCAGGATGAAGCATGTTTTCCCTCCATCCAACGCATACACTCTGGCAAAAATGCACTTCTCCCCAAGGCCTTACATTTCATACCCATGCAGAGGAGCACGTAGTTGTCATCAACATTTCTTTGATATGACCTCCTTTAAATATCTGTGTTCCTCCATGGTTACGTAAGGAGAACAGACAGGAATTACAAGCATGTGTATTGAAAGAGCTGCACAAAGGCCAGTGGGCAGAAATATGCACAATATTATGAAAAATTTCTGTAACATAGACAGGGAAACTGAGGCAAGAAATATCTTTAGAAGAAACACATGATTATGATTATGCATATGCTGATGGTACAAACATGAATAAAGGCTATGTGTAATTACCAGTTATGTGCTCTTCAACCACCAGACAATTTGAAGCTGGGAGATCAGGATTTAATTATTTCATTTGTGCACAAAACTTCAATATTATTTGTCATAATAAAATGAGCAAGAGATTATTCTTTTAAATAGGACCACAATTACAGAATTACATAGCTATTAAGACAATATCTCAGAAGCAAAACTGCTGATTCTGGTCCAACTACTAGACAAATGTACAACAGCAGTAGTGTAAAATGTATGCAGAGTTTCTGGTAATAAATATCCAGCTGGTAAATATCCATAAATTTTGGATTGAGAGACCATTCACTCTCATGGAGCTGGTGACACTGGGAACACTAAGTATCCAAACAAAGGAGCAACACTTTTTATTGGATAAAAGACATCTCCTTTTCAGCAAGTTTCCATAAAGCTGTTAAAGACTGCTTTTGCTACTTTCCACCAAAGCCTTGAAAGTCTTTTACATTCTTATTTTCCTAATTCCAAACATCTAACAGCAGCAGCTGTAAAAACCTTGCTCCACATGTAACATTCCACGCACAGTGCTTTGGAACAACATTCTCTACAAAAACTGAGAGCTAACCTAAAACTTCCAATATGAATGAAAAAAGCACGTGTTGTGAGGTGCATTCCCACATTTTTCTACTCGCAATTCACGTGTTACTCTAAATAAATGAATTTCTATCATCTGCTGGGGTTACCTGGATGCTGAGGTAATGGCTACAGTAAAAGGTAGTCACAGGAATCTAAAACTGGGAAGCCAGCCCAGAAAGTAGCATGCTGGATCCAGGTATTTTTCCTTTCATGTATTTTCACTCCATCACTAGCTGACATCATCTCATTGCTTTTTGGGACATGGAACCTCACTCTGCAGCCAAGTTACTGTTTTATCATGCACAGGTGAACTGCCAGACCTCAAACTCTGAGGCTGCCAAGGAATGTTTGTTTCTCCATCTTTCAAAACCTGGTCTATCACAGAAGGCCACGCTATGATCAGTTTGAAATGCACTGTGCAGCTGAGTGAGTAAATCAGCTCCATTCCAGAACAGAAAACCAGTGCAAATAGAGTGAGGACTCCAGATGAGGAAGGGGAAAAGGAAGAGGGAAAGGGAAGAGGTAGAGAAAAGGGAAGGGGAAATGGAAGGGGGAAGGGGAAAGAGGAAGGGGAAGATGGCTCATTCTGACCAAACATATGTAAAAATTTCTACTGCAACAGGCTCAATTCTCTATTGCTCTGAGATCTGAGAGTCTGCTCTAATACCTGAAATCACACAGGTCATTTTGTCGTCTGGGAAATTTCTGCTAATTTTTACACGTGTCATTCTGCAACACAAGTTCCAGCATTTCACACTGATGCCATTTTAACTTTGTCTTTTAACTGAACTGCCAGGTGGGATCCCTGCTCCATTTTGAAGCATCTATCATGTTAGAAAAAAAAAAAAAATCCTTTTTTAATTTTATGTCTTCTTGTTTAGTGAAAAGTTTTTTAGAGCATTTAGTGCTTTCAACAAACAGAATACTTGAAATAAAGGACATAAAATGCTGCTTCTCACTATGCACCCAGCTCAAGTTGCAGGTGGGCTCAGCGCTCATCAGACTTGCAAGGCAGAAGTGACAGGTCCTGAAGAACCTGAGTACCTGGCAGTTTCTGGACACTTTCTCAGCCGGCAGCAGACAATTAATTTCGGATCTCGTTAGTTTCTAATGAATTTCGGGTCTCGGCAGGCTGGGACAGCCCGGGCTCCCCGCGAGAGGGCGCCGGGACCGCGCGGGACGGAGCGGGCACTGGGCTGGATCCCTTTCTTTGCTGAGAATAGGGATTTTCTTCTCTTTTTACATCACGGTGAGGGGCATTTCTAGTCTACAAGCATAAACTGAGGTCCCCCTTTTATTTAACACCACCACATACACACCCTTTGCAAAGAGAATGCGGGATAAATCACTGTCTGCACGACTAAACGTGCCACCTCCTCTGCTCTTTAAAGGTGATGGGGACTGATGGATGTTGTACCAAGATTGCTGTCACTCGATTACCACAACACAGACACAGGGTAAGGGATCACTCCACCCCAATGGGCTTGTGTTCTCATTAGGGCAAGGGAAGGGACGAGAAACAGATACAAAGAGGTGAGGTAACTTGCCCAAGGTGACAGAAGTCAGCAGCAGCATTGGGTGAAAACCCGAGATCTTCTGAAAAGAAGGTGAGAGCACCTTCTGATTCCAGAACAAATTTCTGTAGTCACTAGAAATTAACTGAATTTAATGCTGGTGAAAATACAGTATAAGAAAACCTCGAAGGCTTTTGCTTATTCCCAGAACAAGCATAAAAGCAGACAACTTGCACCACATTGCTTTATCAGCTTCCAATGTATTGCTTTGTCAGTAAGAAGCTTCCCTTTAAGGATTAACATACAGTTCACCTCCTCTGCTGAGATTAGTTCCCCCTGTGTGACTAACAAGAGAAATGTGTTTGTTGCAGGTTTTGTGGAATGGGTCAGGCCTGTTGGAACTGGTCAGAGGTCACCAATGCATCTCACAGTGGTTTTCAACCAGATACCAGCTGGATTCACTGCCTACATAAACCGGAGGGGAGAAATTCTGTAATGTTCTGACCTGTTAATCTCTTATTTTATTCCTGAGCTGAGTTCCCAATTCATGATTTAAAAAACTATCTCTATAAAACATTGAAGAACAAAGGAGAAAAACTGATGCAGTTCTGACCTGCTGGTGGGCAGAACACTGATAAGAAAGCAGATTATCAGTCACACTGATCTGATCATCTACAGACCACTGGTGCCTGAAAGAATTACAATAAATCATTCTTCTTCAATTTATCTTCACACTCAATTCAGTTACAGCCAGTAAGGTCACTGAAATTGCAGTGGTAAATCCATTTCCACGTCCATTTAGATTTGCATTCAGGAAGTCTGATTCACAGACAGATGGCATTACATGACATAACCTGCTTCCCAGACTGCACTGGAATCATGTAAATAGTAATTGCAGCTATGGAAATTCACCTGAGAAAACTGGGGACCAACAGTCTGAACGATACCTTCACATACAAATGTAGACATGACATAGCTTTTTCTTATTGCTGCATGATACAAGAATCCTTACTAGACATCAGCGGGTTAAAATGTGAGGCAGGTATTTGTATAACAATTAATTTGTTTTCCCAGGTGGAAGAACACTTCATCCTGGCACAGTTTTATCCTGTATGTCTGGCAAAGTGCTCTGGTGATAAATATTTCCCTTCAGTATCTGTGAGATAAGTATCCTGCTGCTCCTAGTCCATACAATATCAGGGTATTCCTCCTATTCTCTTGTGAATATTGGTGCTTTTGCCTCACGTTCTGGACCTTGCCATTCCCAAAGATTAGGATACCCATGGGAGCTATGAGGAAACACACGGAGACAGCCTGCAAACCTGCCCCCTGTGTTAATGTAGGTGTTTAAACCTCAAGTTTCACATGTGAGGCAGCACGGTGAGTGTTCCCAGTACCCCCAGATGAGACAGACACAAAGCAGTGTGAACAGCAGCAGAACAAGCTCCAGGAGTGCCAATGGGAAGCGAAGCAGGCTCTGGATGCAGTGCACAGGGAAGGAGGTGCTGGTGGGTCATTACCTCTCCAAGACTCTGTCTCTCCTGTCTGTCCTCGTAGGCGGAGGTGTAGAATGGCTCATAAGTAATTAGGTCTGGACGTTCAATGTCATAAATGGCCTTGACTTTGGGAATGGCTGCTAAATCCTTGTAATCAAGGATTTCATTGTCTACTTTTGCCTAAAGGTCAAAGACAGAAGATAAATTAACTTACACAAATGCACTGGCAATTTCTGTTTTACACAATTCATGATTTTGTGTATTTGTTGTCACACTGTTGCTATGGAAAACCCCTTTTGGCACCCTAAATATGTGGAGTGAATGCTTCTTGTTCTTCTCCAGCAGGCCTCCTCTGCAGCAGCTCACAGTGTTTTTTCTTCTCTTAGGGAAGAAAGACATGGCATATATAGATCTAGTTACAGAAGTTTTTTTATCCCCAGTAGTGAGCTGGAAACTTCAGCTCTGCAAATGACTCATTTTGTGGCCTCAGGCAAGTATTTTCACCTTTCTGCTCTTGTTTTCCCATATGTAAATGGGTGATAACATCAATTTAGTTTGCAGATTACAGAGATTACAAAAGGATTTCATGCTGAAGACCACAGACAGATACTCAATTTATAACTGGGCACACAAGAGGAAACAGAACTTATTGGAAGGAAATAAAAAGACAATGAGGACTGTCAGGACTGGGTATCCAAACTCCCAAATAAAATAATTACATCACTCATCCTATGCCCAAACTTCTGACTAAAGCATCCACTCCTCACCAAATACAAGGTGCAAGCATGAACTATTTTTCCCACTACGACTGCAAGGAAATCTTGACTAGTTAAAAAATAGAAGTAGGAAATAAATTCCAAAGTCAGCTGCACCCATTAGAGGGAGATAGAAAGAGGCCTTACATTTAGTTTAGATAACTAATATCTTTCTTTACTTACAGAAAGACTTTCAATAAATCATCACACATTTTTACCTACCTTATGGAGATACATTGATGACTAAAACTGAAAGAGGATATTCAAATTGTTTTTCAACACTTCTACAAGATACTTTATTCATAGTGGATTGCATAAGGAAACACTCAGATCTGTTCTTCCTGAGGGCTAGCACCTAGTAATTTCAGATTAATATCAATTTGCCTCTTTAACAACCACTGGTCTTGGTGGTTCTTAAGCAATGCCTTAAACTAGAAACAATACAAAACCTTTCTTGCTAAAAAAGCAAGGCTTGAAATATTTTGGATATTCACTTGTTACAAATAGATTCAAAACTGTTAAGCCTTTAATTACCAGATATAAAAAAATACCTTAAGCCATTTTAATCCTAAAAATATTTAGGTATATCAATATATGTTATTTCTGTAGTAGTTTTACCGGTTTGTTAATGAGGTGCAAATATGTCTGGATACTCTTAATCCAATATAAATTATTACAGATATTTTTGTAGACCCTGATCTAGGCCGCCATGTTGCTTTGCAGATAGTGATTTTGAGGAGCAATTAATTTTCATAAACTATAGTTTATGAAGCTGATATTACCCACAGAACGGCAGTTCTCCAGGGCATGCTTTGTCTTTTGATATCTGCAGTGTCAACACTTTTCATGTATCACCTTGTTTTTGTGGTTGTTGAAATGCATAGAACTAGAGTTTAACTCAGGACATGAGATTTGTAATTTTGGACATTTTTTCTGCCTCATTATAAATGTAACTGTCAGATTTCTGTGGATTACTCTACATTTTCATCTATATAATCTCATGGTTATTGATAAAATCAGTAGTTTAGCATTATGCTTAATAACTTTTTTTTCCTAAATTAAACACACTTTTCCTTTCACACCCAAAAAATCTGATTTCTGACTTGGAAAGTATTGGATCAGCCAGGCTTCTTTCAGTGTAGCTGACCCTGCTCCTCACATTCCCAAAGTGCAGAGAGCAGACCTCTCAAAAATTGTGTATCAATGTGCACAGATCTCCTCACAAAATCCTTACAAAGTCAAATGACCCCTCTGCCCTCTGTCCCTCATCACACCACCAAGTGACATCAAAAGATTTACTGTACCTTTCCAAGAGAAATGTGACCTGGAAAAAGCCTGTCCTGCTCTGGAAATCCTGTAGCTATGAAAGCTACATGGGGAAGCTTTTAACAATTTAAGCACTAAAATAAAGCATCAGTCTCAAAGTGATTTATTTCAGCGTGAGTAGTTCATGTGCAAGCCAAGGCTCTGCAGCTTATTCTTCAGAAGGAATACTTACATAGATAGTGTGGCCTGGAGAGCCAGGTATACTGGAACCTGGTCTGGAGTAAATGCTTTCTGATGATGTTCTTGTAGGCTGAAAAACAAAAGGGAACTTTTGAGAGCAATCTGAAGCCATTAACATTGGCAATTTTAAGTGAAGAAATCTGCATACATCTTGAAAATAACTGAATTTAGGGAAAAATGTCAACACAAATGCAAGCATTCTGGCAAATTCCACAATCTTGTGAGGCAAGTGGGCTTTTTGTTTGTTTTTTTTTTTTTAATAGGGGAAGGAGTGGTGTGAGAGGGGAAGAGGTTTTCTAAATCATACCGTGTAAAAGATTAGACTGACAACAATAATGAACAAAATCAAACAACACCTGCCAGAGACACTGTAGGAGCCATACAAAGAACCATCCAGGATAGTCCTGCTGGTCCTTTTAGCAACACGTTAGTTCACAAACCACTGCAGGGATCAGCAGTCCAGCAGACAAAACTGTTGTGAGGAGCACAGCACACATGTTATCTCTTCCCAGGTGCTCAATCCCTGGATTTCCATTAGGAATGAAATCATCAGAACTGAATTCAGCCTTTGTAAGTAAAAGGACCTGAAATCCTTTGCTTGGAGCTGTTCCCTACATCTGCAGCACAACAAAGATGCAGCAGGGAAGTCAAATGTTGCTTGCAATGTCATGATTCCCCATACTGCAAAAGTCATGATGTTTAATGACAAAGTCCTGCAAACTGAAACTCATGAGAACGTTCTCATCCCTATAGAGCCAGTGCTGCTACATTTTGTAGATTTTCCAACACTTTTTCAGGACTAAACTGGCACTGGTGCCCTGAGGGAAGTTCTGTGAGAAGAGACAAAACAATGATGACCAACAGGTGGGGATCCTGAAAAAACCTGATGCATTTGAAAAGTATTCTATTTGCTCAAAAGTCACTCTGGTGGTTATTGTGATGATTACTCCTAAACTTGGCATGCAGCAGATACACAAAGGTAGTCAAGCATATCCCAACTGCAACTGAGAAGCCATGAACAATTTTTGCTCCCTAATTGACTGCAAAGAACCAAATCCCATCACAAAACTTCGTGTCAACACATGACTCTGATGACACCAGCATAGTGGGATACTTCAAAATCACTTAAAATTAAATCCTGGGAAACAGTCCTTACCTCATCATCTTGTGATGTTAGGTCCCCTGGACTAAGGGACCTTCAGGCACACCTAAAGAGAAACAAGGCTTGACAGCCTGGCTCACTTTTTCTTAGGAAATACTGGAATGAACACAAAAGGCTACTGGACCTATCTTTCACCACACACTTCCTGAAGGAACCCTTCAATTGACCCCAGAGACTTTGTGCTTTTAGTTTCAAAGCCAGAGAAGCTATTGGAACCATCTGTATATAAAATGCTGAAGACTAGTCATGGATTGTACAGCAGGCTTTTTCTGACTTCACTTTTGAAAATGAAGTCACCACGTTCAGGGAGGGAGAAACAAAAGGCTTTGAATATGTTCCACCAAAAAACGTAAGATTCAGATCAAACAGAGAGCAGATGTAGTTGTGGACTGACACAGTCACAAATTCTCTCCAGAGCATGTTTGAGAACACTTTCTCAGCTGGACCTTTACATATTTCTTTTCTCTCTGTAGCTGCAAATTCCTACATTTCAAAAGGGAACAGAAATTTCTCATCTGCCCTTAAGCTCCTCACAAACCAAAAATCCCAACAATAAGCACTTGTTTCATGGAACTGTTACAAGAATTGAGCTGGAAAATCTGGCTGCTGTTGAGAAACACTTTATTCCCCCTTCCATTCTTCCATTTCACTCTGTTTGAGTGGAGACACATGTAACATCTTGCTGCAGTTACTATGGAAAACAATTGTTTTCATTACAACATAGGGAACAGTATTAAGTACTTGAGGTACTTTTAGGGGTGTCTCTGTTACCTTTGGCTTTTGGCAGACATACTTTGAAAGTTTTGTCTGCTCAATTTTCCCTGTTGTAGGAAAACAAGTGTGAGAGGCAGTTATGGCTTATTCCCATTTGGCAAGCCCTTTGGAGCTTTTATAATTGCCTCAGAAAACAAGAACTGCTCAGTCCTCACTCCAGCTCCTTAATTTCATCTCTTAGTGTCACAGCTAAAAACCTTTTTGTTTAAGGAAAATTCACTTGCATTTATCACTTCAGTGAATTTACTAAATAAATTTAGACACCTTAAGAAGATAGTTTCAGCCATATCCTGCTAATAATTTTAAGTGCTCTTAACCCTGGAGTACAAGAGGAATTGTCAGATGGACTGGCAAGTTGTAGCACCTGTTCTTCATTTCCTCACTGTGTTTCTGTTCCAAGTTCCTCTTCACCATCCCATTAACAAGGCCACAAGCCAGAAATGACACCCTTTAAACCAGTTTTCTATTTTCTATGGTTCTTTCTGTGTACATCGATTTTACCTTCTGCCGATAGCAAAGCTCCCCACTGCTGGGCAGGATGCCAGCCACGGCCTGAGCACACTCTGCTCCTTCCCTGAGGAGCTGAATCCAAGCAGATCTGCAGCTCTGAGGCTCCTCTAGCAGCTCCCAGTCCTGTACCTTGCTTATGGCTAAACCCTTGAAGACAGTGCATGAAAAAGGACTTGTACATCTACTCTCACCCTTCCTGCCTTACTTTGCCCTATTTCTTATTTTGAGTTACACAGGCTGTTTCCATCACAGATGGCTCTTTCCCACCCTGCTTCTTCCCATATGGTCTGGAATCCTTCACAGCTTTGCATTTCCCCTAAAGACAATTGCATTGCACTTAAAAACGTTTATGCTGCTCGCTTTAACAAACATACACCAAAGATTCCTTGATCTAAGCTGTTCCTCTGGCATACTTTCAGTTGCAATGGTTGGCTCCTCTCCTAGGAGGCCCATAAAAGCTCCTGTTTGAAAATCTGTGACCTGGGATAGCTTTTATTAGACTGAACGTTACACTTTCATTCCTGACCCTGTGTAAAACCATTGTGTCTCCTCTATATCTTACACAGGTGGCAAGAGACACACTGGAGGTCAAGTTCTCTATTGATGTAACTGCACTGGGGTGTAAATTCCATCTTAGAGGGGAGCTGATCAGAGCACAGCTAAAAGAGGAACAGGGCTGGCCCTGATGTAACCTTTAACATTGGAGATGTGGAGATAACACGAGTGCATCTCTTCCACACATTATTCAAAGAAAACAGGTGAAGAAAGAGGACACAATCTTTAATATGAGTGCAATAATTTAGAGGTATTTACTTCTATCAGAATAGTTCTGTGACACTTGTTCTACACTCCCTGCAACAAAACAAATTAAGCCGCCTTACAAAGAGATCAGAACCATTTTTATATGATGGCTCTTTTCCTTGAAGGATTCAAATACAGCTTTTTATAAAGCCACCTTTGTGTAGAGAAATTTAAAGGAAGAGCTAATCTTTTTTTCTTTTCTGGTGGCTTCTCCACATTTTCTGAGAGTAGGAGAGTCATCGCTTTTTTCCTTTCCTCTTCCACGCAAATGGATGTAACAGTAGTAAATATATCAAAATAGGATGTCTGTACCAAATACAGAAAGTCTATGAAGTATATGAAAAAAAAATCAATAGAAATTCAGTCAAGAAAAATTCATGCATGTCATTAAAGGAGCCAAAGGAAAAAACAGATCACAAAGCATCTAAAAGTATTTGCAAGACTTCTCAGTATTTACGACTTTATCACAGACTTGTTATTTTTATGTTTTTGTTCTTCATTCCATGCATTTACCTTCAACACAAAAGTTCTTTACCAGTTTCATTTGCAGATTGATAGAGATAACATCAACTGTCATGCTCATCCTCTAAGGTTCATTGTGAATTGAGTGCTCAGTTATCAAATCACCCATGCAGATGCCCCAAACTGATTAACTTGATATTTCAGTATTAGACTACGAAGCTTAAGATGTTCATCTGCATTTACCCCTGTTTGTCATGTCACCATGCATGCTACATCATCTAAATAAATAATTTCTTTAAAAAAAATCCCCGCTAGAGCCATTCACATCATCCAGTGCTGCTACAATGTGGTGGCTCTGGCATTCTCAAGTACAGATGTTCAGCATCATGCTCTGTAAAACTTACAGGTGCAGGCAACCAGATCAAAACTGATCCCAAGAACATCTGGCCAAATGGATGCACTATCGTTTTACAAAGGCATCGTCACCATTTACAGTACCTGCCTTAATTTTTTGATAGAGTTCATTATGCAAGGCGGTGATAATAGCTGCAGAAGAATGAATATGTTTTCACTTAATAACATTTAACATTATAGCTTAAGCAAATCCTCTAAACCTCAGAAGCTACTTTAAGTAAAGCATATTTATAAATAACCTAACAGAAGATTAGGATGGAATTTCTTCTACTGGGTAGACTTAGCAACAGTAAGGGATTTGACTTTCTCAGTACAACACTTAATACTGACTACCTGATCTATCAATTGCAAGGTTTTACAGCTGATTAGGATTTGGAACCAGGGCTCATAAAATATGGATTTCCTATAGATTTCTGTAATTTTCAATGGTTGTACTAGACCAACAAAGTCCCTCAACATCAGCATTCTTTGTGCCTCTCTGCTGGTTTAACTGTACCCTCCTCATTACAAGAGTGTTTCCTTCAAATGCATGCATCCTTATTTCTCTGCACTAAATATGCATCAAGACAAAACTAGTGAACAGGCTTAGTTCAAACTCAGACAGACACAGATATTAGTAGATATTAAATTTTCTTTCCTTTCTGGACACAAAGGCCAGAAGGGAGAATGAATTTTCAGCACATAATCACTGAAGGTATGTTGGTACCAAACAAACTTCTACAATACTACTCATGCAGACAGCCTTCATCAAGAGTAAATGGGAAGAACAAGAAAATAAAGTGGGAAGTCCAGAATATACTGAAATCAACACAAACTTGCAGAGAATTCAGAGGATTTCACCCTACCAGTTTCTAACTGCAATTTTCATGTAGATTCAAGCCTTTGGCCCACTTTTACAGCAACAGCAATGACAGTACCTTTGTGTCTGTAGAAAGGTACTCTGCAGAAAAAGACTTGAAGCCAAAATCTGCTGAGTTACATTTTGTAGAATCACCATGTAAATCTAAACAGAATTTAATACTGACCAAATTTGCACAAGAGGATATTAGTCTGTAAGCTAAGTATCCTACACATCCCTGAGCTATTTGTATCCTACACAGTCCAGTCTATAAAGCAAGAACAAGAACATACCTTTATTTTAACATGGGCTGTTCCTATTTTGCCTTGCATATTTTTCTAATACATTGAATAGGATTTGGCTTTTTAATCCTGAGGCTCCTGGATTTCAACACTGGAAACTCAGACTCGTGCATGCTGAGCCAAATGCAAGAAGTCACTACACTGGCCTAAAAGACGAGTGAAATGGTCCCACAGTTTGCTGTTCTCAGACTCCAAGATTTTATTCCATAAAGGCTAGGACTGAAGAGACACTGCTCTCCTTAGGAGCACTAATCTTTATGCTGCATTTTCTTGATACACAGATCTGTAGCTAACAGAGAGAGAGATGTTCAATAGTAGTTAAGTAACTAAACCACTGTGCAGGATAATGGGTAGAGGGCTTGCATCAATCCCCACTGAATCACAGAATTGGATTCCACTGTCCAACCCCATCCTGCAGGCTGGATCTCACACAGACACCCTGCCCTGGCTGACATTTGACTGCATCTACTCTGCAATGAGATTTGAAGGCTGCACAAACCAACACCAAGGAAATCCAGTGGCACAGACACTCAGCCTGTACCAGGTCCACACCACCAGTGTGCTCTGACTTCACCACCAGGTGTAAACTACCCCAGGTGCACCTGCATCAGCACAGCCACACATCCCACAGCAGAGACAACCAACAAATAAACACTGCCCTGAAGGAGAAGAAATGGAATTGGGTGCTGTTTGTAGGTGCAAAGCAAACTCAGTAAAATCTGAAAGTAGAAAGCTACTCCAGAGTCAAGAGGACAGAGAGGACCTTGCAACTCAGATGTGGATGTGCACTAGACTAGAGAGGCAAATGCTCTCAGGTAGCACATAGAATATATCCAAACCTGGGATTTTGCAAGCATTTTCTCGACTAAAGTATTAATGAGTAGTTGGTCAATACATATTAAAAAAGGAAGTGACTTAACTGATGTTTTTCTTTTTTTCCTAAAAACATAAGTCATTGTTCATGGAAAACTATTTCTTTTTAACCATCGCTTTAAAGTCAGATATTTTTCACCATTTTCATTTGCTTCATATTTGCACTCTACTTTTTTGTTCCAGAAGGAAAACTTTCTGGAATACTGGAAGACCAATACCACAGCCCCCAAAAGCTCATCTGAATCTAAAATAAAAAAGTTAATTTTAAGCATTTCATTAAACAAAATAAAAAAAATGTGAGAATTAACAAGCAACACTGAAACAAGTGATGCAAAACACAGCGTCAGTGCCCATGGTGGCAAGTGATAGCAGAAAGCTGTGTGGCAGGAGTAGTAGCAAGCGCAGCAAATGACAGTAATGAAGAATCTTCTCAGTAAAGAAGATCATTATCAACACTATGAAAACACAACAGCAAACCTCTGCAGAGCGTGGCCTGCGCAGAACCAGACTCTTTGGATAAAAGAACTCAGATGAGGAATGCTGTCATGAAACACAAAAGGGAAAAATGAGTGAAAAGGAAAGCAGTTTCCCCAGTTCAGTGGTTAAGCTCTTTTTTCAATCAAGTTATTATCATTTGTTTGTGTTATAATATCTGTTACTTATTGACTGCTGCAGAATCATGAACAGCCAGACAGTCGTAAATCAACACCTAAACAATATATGTTTTTGTCACACGCATATGGTTGCTTTGTTTTCTGTTTATTTTGTCTTTGTAAACTTCCACAAATATCAGTGGGGAAAAGATCTAAAGCAACCATTGCTTTTATGAACTCCCTCTCAGATCTTGACCAGCTCAAATGCTGATTAGTTTATATCACAATTCAGTTACTGAGAGAAAACAGAACTTGCTGAAAACTTCTGAAGTTACTTCAGTGATAAAAGGGTTTTTGTTTTGTTTTGTTCTATAGGGAAAGGAAACCCAGCAAGCAAATAGGCAATGGCACTGGCTTTTTGCAGAACCACCATCTAGACCTGACCCTGAACAAAAAACTGAAATTCAATCAAAGTACAGATCCCAATTTAGTGCTTACATGCTCAAATAGCACATAGTTCCCTCCGTTTTGTTTGTTTCTGTACCTACCTGTTTGCTACTGCCTTCCTTTAGGTCAACAGGATGAAGCATGTATCAAAGTCATCAAAGTGAACTCCAGCTGATTTTAGAATAAGGAGCCTGACTTTGCACCAGAGTAGACAGAGACTATCTGTGATGTACCATAGAAGCTAAAAACAGCATCTCTCAGCCAGCTCCAGTATGGTGCCCTTATCAATGCCTTTTAGGGACCTATTAAACCTCTGCATAGAAGGTCTCCTCCAGGAGCATGGTGCTGCTGGACAGCTGTGCTGTCACACTGCTCAGATGCTCCCTCAATTTGCCTTCTTCAGCTTCACTTCCTCTTCCTGCATGAACTCACTCACTTAGGCAATGCCTTGCAGGTGAGTGAATCCATTTACTTCACCCACTTCAATTAAAATTAGCTGAGGGGGGAGAATACTGACAGAAAGAGAAATACTTGAAGAGGACTACAGCCATTTCCTTGGGGAATGGAAATAAGACAACTGATTTATAAGGTCAGCTGGAGAAAGCTAATAAGGGCCACAGTGTAGTCAGGAGTGCTTTGATAAAACTCCGGGGTTCAAGTGAAAGGGAGTTATTGTACTGCAACCAAGTACTACAAGGCAAAAACATTCTGACACTTAAGCATGGCCAAAATACTGTCTTACATTCAAAGTGTTAAATGAGGAAGAAAATCCAGTCTGGCATAACTTTCCATTTTCTTACAAAAAAAGTCAGGACAGAACAATGTGTGAATGCTAGATGGTGCCTGCACTGAGGTTTGGCCATTCTGGACCACATGCTCATCTAGGGCCAGCTATGTTTCCACCCACACTAACATGAACTCTGCTGAACAGGAATTTATCTGCACATTACCTATAACCATAATAAATTCTCTGTGGGGGATGTTTTACAGACCAGTGTACTGGAATAAATGCTAAAGGATGTGACTTCCTGTCAAAGAGACTCACAAAGAATACAATCTACAGGATGTCATAATTATCTTCATATCAGTACCTCTTAGTTTCCTTATCTGAAAGACAATTTATTTGTATGCAGCCTCTAATATTCATATCCTGGCAAATTAGCAAAATTCAAGGGACCAACTGAGACATCAAAAAGATAAAATTTTCCAGAGCATGAATCGGTGAATAAGGGCTTAGAATTGCCTGGTTCATGCAAAAAGCCAGGCTCTAGCATTTATCAGTGCAGCATTATTGTCACGGAGGATTTGACCCAGAAAGTTTGCTTGAATATGCTGATGTAACTCCAAGGATTACTGTGGCTCTTTTTGGCATTCAAATCAGGATCACTTTAGGTTGAGGCTTACTTGGATGGCAAAGAGAAAGAAGAGTTCATCTTGTCTAAATGCTACAAATAACCATGCAGAACAGGGGATAACTATAGAGCAATTACACAGATGTGCAAAACCACTAAAATATATGATAGCATTTGCCCTGTTCATATCTTCTCCTTAAGAGTCTCTCTCACAACAATTGAGATATGAAATGAAGTGTCTTAGATACTTGGCCACGTCTGTATGTCAGTAAATGACACTATCTTTAAGGCAGTGCACTGAGACAGGTATGTGAGGGTGGTAAGCCTAAAAATCAGAGCAATACCTCTGAAGTGCCTCCACTGTATATTCTGCCAGAGTTGTGACAGCTATGCGAAAAAAACATGGAAAAAGTCACTCTTTTAAAAACAACATTCAATTATTGTGTGTGCAAAATGTATGGTGTGTCATTGAGCCATGAATTCAGCTTACCCGGAGCTTCTCTTCAGTCTTAGTGGATTGCTTACAGTCGGGATGCCAGACAGTGGAACCTGAGGGAGGAGAAACACATCTTTATTCAAAGCAAAGCAGATGACTTCTGCTCATGACAAGCCAGTTATTAAAGAGAATGTCTTCATTGCATCAGATGCTGAATCTGTATGAACTATGAGAGTAATTCACATTAAAGTACAACTCATGGGAAATACAAGGGAAACAAAAAAATATTCAAATCCTTGGCGTATCTACAGCAGCTTTGTCCTGAGGCTGCCAAAGCACTTTGCACACATCCTTAATTAAAACTCAAGCAGCCCCAAGCAGCAAGAGAGTCAGTGAGCACCAGCTGGAGGAATTGAAAGAGAGAGGGTTCCTCTGGCTGGATGGAGGTAAGAGCAAAAGAGTTGGGGCATGGTTACCTGATGTGTTCTCCCCTTATGTACTGTCCTGCACATAAAAAGGAAGCTCTGATTGTAAGTCCATTGAATAGGTGTCATACTCAGTTATTGTAAAGTACTACTCAGATCACATCTTCCCTCATGCAAAATGGAAAAGGAAAAGCAAAATTTAGAAATTCATAGTGCAAGAGCCAAGGCTGTGTGTGACCCACTGGCAGGGGCTGAGAGGCCAGGATGGCAGGTGGTGCAAAGCTGCACATGAGAGAGCCTCTCCCTGGATCCCAGCACACTGTACCTGCCACTGGCACACACAGAACTTCCACCCTGTGCTCTGGTGTGTGGCACTGGTGCTTCCACATGGCATATTCCAGCTATACATTCTACTAAAAAAGTCAAATCCTCTGCTGTTTGTTTCCCAAAATATGACATTCTTTCTTATGCTGTAAAGTAGGAATATCCTGCTGTCCTCAAGGACTGAGTGATGTCAGGGGCAAGAAGCATTTCCATCCCATTTCACTTGTCCTTTGGAACAGAGTGTAAACTGTGGTCACTGCTGGAAAGCTGCTGGCAGATATTGGCCAAGATGAAATGGAGCAAATACTAACACTGATTTTTAACACTGACTGCAGCTGCAATAAAATCCTCGTCCCTCATTCCAGTCACCACAAAGCCAATCCAGAGCCCTGACTATCTGCAGGGGGGAACATCACCTCTTCATTCTGTCCACAAAGAAAGCAAACAGAGCCAAGTCCAGGACTCCTGCTGGTGACTATTAGCTCAAAAGCAGCCAGAGGAAACCCCACCCTCAGAGGACAGCAGAAGGATGGGTCAGAGCCCCTGGAAACTTTTTTCTAACAAGCCCTTACATGGCTTGGTGCAGAAGTAAAGACCAGCAGGAGTCAATTCACTTCCCAGCAGTACACAGCATAGTCATCATCAGGAGACAGGAGAGAACGCTGTGACTCTGGAGCAAGGGTCTGAGATGTTTGGCTGTGAGTCTGAGCTGAGGAAGAAGAAACTGTGCATTTGGCAGGGGGAAACCATCAGACAATAAAGAGAAGTGCACATTAGAGCCTTCTCTGTAAACAAACAGCAGCCTCAGAGCCAGGACCTCACGGAGCTTGTGAGATCAGGAGGGAGCTGTGCCCTGCCCATGCAGGAGGAAAAGAGTTCAGGTTATAAGGCTGTAAGTTCATGTTAAAAGAAGTGATCTGAGTAATACTACTCGGAATATGACATCTACTGCTCAAGGATGAACTAAGACTCGGAAGATTTTAGTTCAAGTCTCAAATCCAGCTGTGAGTTTCCTTCCTGTGTGGCTCTGAGAAAAATGATCCCTATTCCTCTGTATCTCACTGTTAGATTAATGGTAGGAGTTGATGATCTTAGGAGGCTTCCCAACGTTAACAATTCTGTGATTCTTTTCTGCTAAACTTTCCCTACCAACAAAGAGAAAGCTGTCATTGAATTTTGGGTAGTATTTATCACAAACTGGCACAACTTAGGGGCACCCTGTGAGAATGCTGAAAGTGAACAAGAAATGAAGGAAACTGGATGTCATTTTCATGGTGAAACCTAGCTAAGGGTTGTGGGTTTTCTTTTACAAAATGATAAAGAGATTTGAAAGATGTGACATTTAAAAATCCAAATCAGACAGAGCAGGCTTAAGAAGCTAAATGTACATATTTTTTGTGATCTTGAACTCGAAGCCACCTACATTTTGTAGATACTATTAATCCAAACATGCCAATCTATTCTGAAATGCTTGCAAGGATGCAAATTCCCAAGCTGTATCCCTCCTCTCTTTTACTATTGGAAACAGTTCTGAAAATTGTGATTATTTCCATTCTTAACATATGTTTGTTTGCTCACCTGGCAAACACCAACTAGCATGCTCATTTATTCAGCTTTATACTTTGCACGTACCATTATTTCAACATCAGCATCCCTCTAAATACTGGGCAATCCTAGCTCAGCAACAGCTGAGGGGCAGCCCATAAAATAATGTATTACCAGGAAGTCAAAGGGAAAGAGACAGTTTCTGGTGCTGCTTCTTTTTCATTTTCATGTGGCGGAGCACTGCCAAGCCAGAGTGTTTCTGCTAGCATTATTCCAACCATCCCTAACATAGAAAGCCCCATGACAGGCAGCTCGTTTGTCCATGTTCCCCTTTTGCCAGTTTCCCACACATTTCTAACAAGTTTCTACCCCAATCCTGCCAGGTTTCTCTGTTATACAAAGCAATATTAAGACAGTGCTTTCATATTCTAGGGAGAGGACAATTAGAAGTGAGATGGAAGCCACCTATTTTCATGTATGTTATCAACAGTGTGATTTTTGTTCTAGATTTGTTGTTATGGTGTTGTATTTCTATTCTGGAGAAATGCTTGGAATGCTGTTATTCTGCACCCTAGGGCCAGTGATTTGGATGGAGTCAGGATATGCATTTGAGCTGAGAGCTTTGCACAGGAAAGGCTTTTAGGTCCTCACACTTACAAGCACACTGAATTCAGCAAGGAAACCTTTGGCAGGACAGTCTGGAGCACACTCAGCAATTACATTATTTAGTCAGAAGACATCTTGTGAACAATAAAGAAATGCAATTTGAGGTTCTCCTCCCCGAAGACAGACTGAGCACAAGGAACATTGATTCATAACCACAGAAAGAGAGATACACTAAGAAGAGAACAGCAGGACCCTCTCCCAGCCCCTCCCTGCTCCTGCCAAGCAGAGCTGCCACACAATTTCACATCCCGTTCTGGGCACAGCTGGAATAAGATGACTGAGGTATGAGGTCAGGAAGAGATGAGAGAGAGGGACTGCAAGGAAGGACAAACTACAAAATAAAACAAGTTAGCTTCAAAGGAATGCCTTAACAATATTATCTTATTTTGGAACTCCTCCAGTAAGAACCTCTTCTCAGGATTTCAAGAAATGGCTGTGATCACACTTTCATAATTTTTTTGCTATTCTTCTACATTCCTTTCAAGTACATCAAGTTTTCTAACCTAAGTGCAATATATAAAATCCCAACATGTATTTGCCTTATTCACTTTTATTTCTAGCTTACATAAATGGGTATTATACCTCCTTCTACCAACAGTAATACTACAGCAAGCAATAAAAATAACTTAATAGTTAGTATACCACCCTCTCAGAGAGTAGATGGGATTCAGCTCAAGGATACTTTTGAATCAAAGAAAAGAGCATACACTTTTTATGTGAAAAAAAAAACCAAGCTTGGCAATAATTGTGAGTGCAAGACTGTTAACAGGAAAGGGGAGATGAAAATAAACATACAAGAGGTGGCTATAGAAAGATATAAAAAGAAAGTACATGGGAATAAAAAGAGAAATTTGACCAGATAAAAGGGAAGTAGGCAAGGGAAGCAAATATAATTGAGAACTGGAGGAGAGACTCTGTCAATGTGCATGAGGAATGAGGTCTATATGGTTCAAAACTAATTCACTGCAGCTTCTGGAATATTTTCATTTGCATTTTACTGTTTGGAATGTGGTCCAGAATAGCACAGAAACTGATCAGCAGAAATCAAGGGAAATCCCTTCACTTTGTCTGTATCTCATATACTCTTCTGGGGCTAAACTATCCATGAGATGTCAAATTCAGAGGCAGCTTAATGAATTTCATTTTTTCAGCAAGCACAGGCTGCCTCAGCAAGGGTGCAGAGTCCCTGCAAAGTTACAGTTATGGCCACCTAATAGAGCAAAAGGGTATCAGGTGAAAAAAATAAGAGAACACTGCTGAGGATGGGATGACTAGAGTCCTCCTTGGACATATTACATGGGGATATAAATTATTATTACATGGGGTTTATAAATTCCTGAGGTCTGTGACAGAACAATCACAATATCTGATTTTCTTGTTTTGGAATGGAGACATCCTTACCTTGCAGATACATTTCTTCTCCTTCTGTGAACATTTGGTTGCATCTGCTGCATCGTGCACAGCTTGGATGATAATGCTTGTCACCTGCCTAAACAAGAACAAAAAAGGAACATGAGGGACAAATGCATTGCACTGCTCTCTGAGCACTCATTATTTGCTGATTGACCATTGCCCTCTTTCTTCCAGTTCACCTGTTTTGATACAACACTGCCCTCATGATGTGACAATGGCACTGAGAATGTAAGCTCTGCCACACTGCTTCAGCCCCGAGGTCTATTCTGACCTCAACAGAGGCCAGCAGGGAGCATTGGGGAAAAGTCTGTAAGAGAAAAGAAAGCACAGAACAGCCTCTCCTTTCCACACCTTCCCATTCGAGTAATCAATGTCTTCCTGACTAGGAGCTACATCATAAGGTACCTGTTCTCCATGATTTCACAAACATATTTTTAAATCTTCATCTATCTTACAGTCCAAGGCAATGAATGTCACACTGCAGTTAATTTGTGTAAACCTGCTGCCTCCTGATTTTGCCAAACAACACGTCTTTTCTCAATTGCTCCATTGTTATGGAAGGATTTAGCCAATAAATGAGTTTTCAACCTGCCATTTCATTCCTTGGCCTTCGTCCCTACACTGCTGATATGGGTATTAGTAAAGAGAGCTTTCTAGAGCCACTTCTGGGACCATTGATTTAATTCCCAGATGCCTGACTTCAGAAGCTACACCAGTACAGACAGCCTGAGCTGAATTTGAACTACTGATGTAAAGGTCCTAAATACCCTAGATCCTGTTACCCAAATCCAAATCCACTGAGTCATTCAGTCTCTTAAATACATTGATACCCATAATAGGTAAAGCTGATCAGATTTCAGACCTATAAGGACAGGAAAAATCAAGGCATAAATATTAATGCGATTTCTTCTCCGTAGGAGACCAAAGCAATCAATAAATCAGCTTCCTCACATCATAAACTAAGCACAAAATGTCCACATCAGGCTTTTAAATAAATGCTAGAAAATGACCCTTCATAGTGACAAGTAAAGAATTCTATAAGTCTTTGAATTTGTATCTGGCTTTCCAAACAAATTAACCTCAAGTCCTTTTTCACAAATATTCCTCATCCACTGAGATGCTATATGCACAAAGTACCCGTTTACTCTATAGCTGACTTGCAAAATGTCATCAAACCCTCTCCTACCTCATCATACTTAAGACCATAACACCACCAAATCCAACCTTTCATTTTGTCTATTGAGAAGAATAACAACATTTTGGTTCACATTTGACATTCTTTACATAGGCTTTTTATTTAAACATATTTATAGGAGATGATGAAATACATGGATTAAAGTACCTGATAGCTACCAGAAAATCAACTTAACCACCCAGCTCTTCTACAGGTAAAGTTGCACAATTCCATTTTAATAACTCCCATCCAGGAATTTCAGCAATACAAGGCCAGGGAGGAGGACTCTGTGCTGATAGTATAGTTATACATTTCCCTGTTCAGCTGCAAAAAGCCTGCACTCCTTTTTATCAGATCCTGCATTTACTGTTGATTCTTGCACTTTAGGGGCAAAATCCACCAAACAGAGAGTAATGGGATTTAGGTCTTTTTAGTAAAGCAGATTCAGAGCTATCAGGCAAAACAGGGTATCTATTGAAAGGGAAAATGAGAAATCACTACAAAATATGCTTACTCAAGGAAGAAAAGCTAATGAGGGAGAAAACACAGAATTGATGTTTGACTTGCAGCAACAGAGCCAATATTGAATCAAGAGAGAAAAACACAGTTAATGCTCATTCTTTATCAATTTCATTACTGTCTACCTTCTTCATCTCTGACTCTCCCTAGCAATTATTTAACCTCTGAGGTGTCCCACTAGTTTCATTCCAGACTGGAATTTACAGGATAAAGAAACCCAGAATTCATTACATTATTAGATGTAGACCTGTGGTTTCTCTGAAGTTTTGTTTCCCTGGAAAAACTTCTGATAAGCTACAGTCAAGGGAATATAGTTCAAACCACGTACAGCTGCCTCTTCCAAACAGCCAAAGGGATCAATTTCAAGTTTATCAGGTCTTTCCCTGAGACTGAAACAACTGGCTAAATTTTAGCCTGGTGTGAGTGATGATGAATGAACACCACACCCCAGATAACACAACCCTGCAAGTCAAAGTGTGAACACACCCTGCACTGGAGAGGTTTTCAGGGAGTCACATACCAGAACAGCTGCAGTTGTTTTTAAATACTTCCAAAACAATTTCATGAGTTTTCTGCCTCTGTAATGTTTCTACAACTCATGAGTGGGATCCTTCCTATAGCAGGTATTTACTGGAAAACATTCTGAATCTCAACTAATTTGGGACTCATCTGACTTGCTGTGATTATCTGGGGAAATGGTTGCTAAAAATCAGTAATCTCTAATGTATTAGGACAAACTTTTGCATCTACAAGTCAATGAAATATTTACACTTTCTAGACATCTGCTTTTGCCCTTTTAGGGCTACTAAACCCTCATTCAGTATGTTCAGTGTGGAGCTTTTTGGGATCTCATGCCACTGTGCTGTGCATTAAAAGGTTTGCATCTCAATCCTCATGGCAGGAACAGGTAACATTAATTAAGTGCACATTTGCCCCAAACATTCTTCAGTCAAGGTGAGAGAGTTAAAGGCTCTTGTCTTTTCACTCTGCTGAGTTCTCCTTGCCCCTTCTCCAGTTCACATCCAGAAATCCTTTGTAGCTCTCTGTGCTATGCAGCCACTGGGATTTGATCTATCATACTGCTGTGGTCCCTTCTGAATTATTTCACTTTGGTTGAGTCATCAGGACTATCCAAACCATCAAGCACAAACTGTGACCCATATCTTAGAGGACAGTCCCTAAAATAAGATGGAGTAAACTAAATTAATTGCTGCAAATACTTTGGCTTGCTTAGCTAGAAGTGCTAAAAGAAACCAAAATCATATTTAACATTTTTACTTCAAATTCTTAAATGGAATTGAATGAATTGACAGCAATTTATTGCCAAAAGAAATATTAAACCTATGTGTTGCTGTCACTGCCTATAAAGTCTCTGCTAAATCATCAGACACTTGCATGTGCCCAAAAAGCAAAGAACATCAGTTATCAACTTATGACAACATACAACCTCTTCTGATTTGCCAATTTATCTTCTACCCACATTGACAAATCTGAAATAGGTTCTCAGATAAAATCCCATTTGAACACAGCAGACAGAAAAAATTAAATTGAAAAAGTAGAAGTAGATTCGCATTTACCAAATACTTCTAGAGCCTTAGAACTGCAGAGTGAAAAAACAGTGACCAAAGGAATTCTACAAGCAAAATTATAAATATAGATAAATGGATGCTAAATTTGAGTAGCTTTCTATGGCTCTGCAAATCTCACTGAGCAGTGACTGATCAAAGATATAAGAGTTTTAGTTATTTTCTATATACTACAAATATATATACTGTCCACAATATGCACATTATATGCATGTTCATGAATGGAATAGATGCATTATTTTAGATAGTATTAAGGATCTATTTATTCTGATAATTTCAAGACTTAAACTGGCATCAAGTCTGTATCAACACTGACCTTCAGTTTCCCAGTCTACAAAGCAGGTTAAATTCCATTTAATATCCTACATAAAATTCTTTGGAGAAATGCTACCAAGGAAAACCATTACAGAAATGTACTCTTCATAACCACCCTTAAAAATAAAACCATGTAATCACATCTCTAATGCTTGTGAAGGACAGTTGGAGGCTCAGTGACCAGGATTCATGGATGATTGATTACACAGGAGGGCTGGATGTGTTTATCCTGCAGAGGACGTCTCAAGCACCATGAGCAAAAGTACAAACTCTATTATGTATTATAACAATACCAATACCTATAATAATAGTTAACAATGAGAAACCAGTTTTTCACACCAGATTTTTCACAGATCACCTTTTCAGACCCAGAAGCCATACATTTCCAGCCTTTTCCCAGCATGGTATTCTCCCAAATGACTTCAACGTGGATGTTACAAATCCTCCTTGGCCAAGAGCCTCTGTGGAGTGTTCACAGAGAGCTTTGAAGGCTCTCTCTGATGGGGTGGGGTAGTGACCCTGCACACTTGTCCACAGTGGTGGCAGAACAGAGGCACTGGGTTACACACTGTGTGCACCCAGCTCAGAGACCTCTGCCAGTTTAAAAGGTAAACTGAAGGGTTAGGGGGTACTTGAAGCACCAGCTGGACACCACTGTGTGAGCTCCTGTACAGCCTTCTCACCCTGCTGATGCTCCAACCTATTCAAAACATGCACAGTGCTCATTCGCCTTCACTTTATAAACTTTGCTTGTTTGGGGACCTCCTGAAGACAGCAATGTACTGTCACTCCTAGCTGTCAGGGAAGGCAGTGGTGGGTATTACAAGAATTATTCCAACCCAGGAGCTGCAAGTACATCTGCAGACAAGCCAATATGTCCCAAAACTCCAGCTGAAAAAGTGCCTGAGCTCAAATACAGCGTTAACCCTGGGGTAACAGCACTTCAGAAGCCAAGGACTGCATTTTCTGAGTCCAACCCCTCTGCCCCCACTTCCCTCAAGATTACCTTTTATTCTCTGACTCTAGGCTGATAAAATAAATGTTTTCCTCTTTGGTGAACATGAGAGCTTAAGATTTCCTATTACTCATGCCTTCAGCTCTGTCCTTCCTTCCAGAACAACAGTGAACAAGAGCCAGAGAGAACAATAACAAGAATCCCACTAGGAGAGCTCACATGCCAGTGGGTCTGGTAGAGGAAGAACTAATTACCAACAGTCATGTTCTGCTGGCCAAAGGACACAATTAAGTGCATATTTGTTGTGTTACATTTGCACAGCTGCACTCATTCACTCTCAGAGATAACTTAGCAGTCACCTGACAGAAACCATGTAGAAAGCTTTACTTTTCTATTTAAATACTACAAAAACTACTATATAGTTGAAAGAATACATCTGAGAGTAAAAGCACTTCCCTTTTTCCCATTTTTTTTTTAGTTTTTAGGGACAGTTATAATAGGCCCATTTGAGAGACAAACCTATCCAATATTTATTCCTACCATGACTGAATACTTGATTTCTTAACTCTCTTAAGGACCATGGAGCAGCACAAAGAATAATTCAGACTCATCTTTTAAACCCCTTAAGGAATGTCATGAATTGTAAAACAGGAACTGTGGCAGTAGCCTACCATTTTCCAGTGAAGATTTATTTTAATTACTTGCAGAGGTCACAGAACCTTCAACCCTGTTTGATGTTCGGTGTAACATCAAATTCCATTGTTTCCTTCTCTGCAGGCTTCTGTGATCTCACGAGTGGCTGGAACAGCATAAACGCCATGAAGACTAAAATTTGCTTCTAATAACATCCTGACCCAAACTGTCCACTCATTCTTTCCCAGGCTCTTATCTGTTAAGCAAGTCACTACAAATATCTGTGCTCAGAAAAGAAAAAAAAAAAAGAAAAAAAAGGAAAAAAAAAAAGTGCAGTTTCTTTGCTTCCAAAGGATTTGAGAATCTACATAAGTTTCTTTATTACTACCAATGGAAGGAAAGTGTATTAATTTTTTTTAAAATTAGTCCTTGTCTAATATGCATCTTTAAAATTTGGACCTTCTAAAGCTGTTTTTTACACTCCTGTCACAACATCTCAGTAGAAGCAGCTCTCAGCACAGCCCCTGCTTCTGTTCAAGCTGCGGGAGGATGGAGCAGCAGGAAGCAGAGCTCACAATGGCAGTTCCCAAGCTGATGGAGCTGCAGCAGACAAGACTGGGGAAAAGTGGGAAATGGAGCGTGAGGCTGTGACTGTAAATCTGAATGACAACACGCATGGAAGAGACATGGGAGACCCTCTGAGCCCACCACTGATTGCTGTGCTGCCTTGAGTGAGACAAAACACCAGCTGCCCTGCTGTTATGAACACTTGCACTGTTAATTCATGGCCTGTGTCTGATTTCATACAAAAATACATCCCAGCATTACAACAGTGACTGACAATGTCATGCTAGTATATTCCTTAATGGATGGACTGTAATAAATTTTGTAACTTATTATTGTTGATTCTATCGACACACAATATTGTCATACCCATCAGCTGCTGCTGACAGCAGTGCAATTATTCACTGCATGCATGGAGTACAGCTTTCCTTAGAGCAGAGATGTGAGTAATCATTCAGGCTAAATCCCCAGCTGTGAAACTGCTGTACTGGCATGAAGAAACAGCCCTCATGGCAGCTGAATACCAACTGGACTTGCTTTAGTAGGATTCTACAAGTTACTTGTCATTGCACTGTCAGCTCTCTTTTGAGTTCTCACTTTCCTGCAACACCCAAAGTTGAGCAAGTTGCACACACAGGTGAGATGTTCAGCTGCCAATTATGGTCTTTATGGAGCTGTTCATTCTGTCTTTACAAGGCAAATCCACCAATTGCTACACACAGGACCAAAGCTGAGAATTCATGTTACTTTCACAGTTATCAGCAGCTCAGTACAAAGAAGGGAATTCCACTCAACTAAGAAATGTACCCACAGGAGCCCAAAGTGGCTGGCTAGAATTTTGTGGGCAGTGCAAAGGAGTAAAGCAACTGCAAACATAGCTTTATTTCCTACTGCCAGGATTTCAGCATCATCTCTGTTAGGATCTTATGTTAGATTTATGCACAAGAAACTTAATCCCACTAACTGAATATGAGGTTAGTCAGAAGCAAGCTAGAAGAAATATATGTGCTATATTTTATATTTTGTTAAGTTTCATTTGTATATAATTATAATACAAATCCGTGAATTCACTGCCTTCATTACCCTTATTTTAGCTGCATATAAAGGCAAAATCCAGCACCCACCATTTAATTTTATTTTAAACTCTATTTATTGCAAAGATTATTTATTTAAATTCTGAACTCCTCAGCAGCAATGTCTGACACAAATCCCTTCTCTATTTCTCAATAATGCTGGAACAGGTCCAGTTTATAAGTACAGGTGTGGGCTTTCCATATCATCTGTAATCTTTAGGCTTCACAAAGCATTAGATAAGTAAATATTCCTTTATCTTGTATGCATTTTGTCCAGCACAATTTTTGACATGAAAAAATATTTCAGAAGCTGAAGGACCTGCTTACAGCCACATTCATAGTGCTGGATTAGTTTGTAATTGGAATTAACCAGCAAAGCTACTTTACAGTAACTCCACCATAGTGCCAAGGGCCTTTTCAAACAGCCTAATGCTGCAATAACTTAATTTTTGACTCCAGCAGCCAGAAAAAAAACCTGTGCTGACTGCAAGAGTGCAGTGTAGGTGTGCTGAGCTGTACTGAGTGGCCCATGTCTGCAGCACGGTGTGAAAGCATTCCAGCCCCAGCTCCCAGCCTGCTGAGAGCAGAGCAAAGCCCTTGGCTTGCTTCAGTGCCCAGTGCCAGCTCTGTGTGTGGCACAAGTGAAGGGACAGCAGGGAGCCCTGGGAATGGGCTCTCTACCGGATGCACACAACGTCCAATCTTCCACAACACCGGGGATCTCCTGCTTTCCAAATCCTCCCCGTGTTCTCCTTCATTAGGGATGACAGAACCCCTGAGTTATCAGGAATATGGCAGTGGAGGAGTGAGACACAGCTTTGTTTCTCCTTTTAACTCTTCACATGAAGTTATTGTCGGTCCCTTGACCCCTTCCTCTGGCTGGACCTCGAATAACCAATAATGATGCCTGTGCATTAGCAGGACACATCCACTGCAGCTGTATTTGCTGCAACAATAGCTCTGAAACAATGGGAAGTAACTTGAACTGGAAAAACCTTCCTCGGTCAGTGGAAACACGGCTGACTCCAACCTGCTGAAATTTTGCTAGAAAAGTTAGTATCAAACCTCCTTTTTATCTTAAAAAAACTCAACATAAAAAAACCCCTCAAGGATTATCTCATAAATCAGAAAGTTTGGCACCTGGAAATAAATACTGGACCTCATCCCAATATAAAATGCTTGTTATCATTTTCAAAAATTAGCATATATTTCCAAACATGATTTGGTTGTATGTATGGACAAATAGAAACAGAGAGCAGTGTTAGGTATGCATATATAATTATACATGCATGTGGCATTTGGAAGGAACATACATATTTCTAGATCTTAAAGTAACCATAAAAGGAAAACCAAATTATTTTAAGATGTTCTGCTGCAGGTCCCAATCATAAGAACTGAGATAATATTAACCAAAGAGCAAAAAATAAAGGCAATGACTAAGCCATTAAATTAGAAATAAATATAACTAAAAGGAAAGAAAAATTTGCCAAAGAAATAACTAGGAACAGTATGTTTAAAGACAATAAAAATCTTTATTACAGCATGATGCGAAAAAAACAAAAACAGATCAGGCAAAATTCCCTTGTGACCTGTAGATGAAAAATGATGAAAGATGACACAGAAGAGGCAGGAGTATTCGGGATGTGTATCTTTAGGGTCTGCATTTGACAATGCCAATTTCCTGTTTGATACTGTTTATTGAGCAAAATTTATTTTTAATAGTGTTTTTCACGAATCAAGATTTACAAATTATTCAAGACCTGAATAATTTGAACTCCAAGAGGCTTAAGAAAAGTGTAGCAGGACATTGCTCAGACAGATGGCTCTGATAGCAGGGGAGGCTCTGTTGAGCCAAATACCTCAGAGATCACTTCCTTCAACCCACAGCATGAGGTACCACTGGCCAAGACAAGAATACAAAACCTTCCCTGGTAAATCTGCTGGTGACTCACAGGCAGTGCTTGTTGAAGCCATCCAAACCAACCAAGTATGTTCTAATAGACTGATGAAAAATGCCTGCAAATGGAGGAGGCAAAGCCCTGTGAGACTGAGAGCCATGTTCTGGGCAACAGGACCTGACACAGGCACTGGGGGAACATCATTAAAATCTCCCAGCAAAGGCTGTCACAGAGTACCTGAAGGCGCCTGCTCTTCTGATCATTTAATGTGTACAAAGAATACGAAGAAAAAGCATAAAAACATTTGTAACACCGGTGGGAGTGTACATGTGGATTTTCAGAAAGGAATTCAGTGGAGAACCATCAACACAACGTGAGCCCTCAGCTGTGATCCTGGAGGACTCAGAGTCAAATCATTACTCAGATAAAGGCTTCAGAGGGGACTAGATGACAATGACAGGCGATTAAAAGCAGAGGGAGGATGTAATAGCAGAAAAGAGCAGGAGCTTCTCAATCCCACTGAAAACTCCGTGGCATCAAAAAGCTGGAATTAGACAAATTTAACCTCAAAATAAGGTGAAGTTTCTAAAAAGCAAAGGTAATTTAAGCAGCATAAGTGAACATTTTTGCCCTTGCAATTGTTCTGCAGTTTTCATGACTGGGTAATTTCCCAAAGGACAAGCTTTCATTTGGTTTCTAGGGAAAAGCTCTGATTTTGAAAAGAGAAGGTCAAGCAAGATGACTTTAGCAGTGCTTCTGACCTTAAAATCCATTTCAATGGGCATTACATAGAGAGAAGATTTTACAAATGCATCAGGCAGCTCCTAGGGAGCACAGGTCACACTGGAAAAATTTCCAAGAGAGTTAAATCAGTTCACTGAGACCTGTGTTGGCTAAATAGCAGAATTCCTGGTACAGCTAGGAGGCAGCTTTGGCTGATCTGACCTGTGGCTCACTGAGACAGTTCAAGTGCAAGACCAGGAGAAGTTCTGGGGTTGGGTGAGCTGCATCAGCCCCAAAATTGCTACTGACCCTGAGAGCTCAGCACTGTGACAGCTCCAGGAAAAACTCATGTTAAACTGTTCAGTGGGCAAGTGCAAACCACTTTCTGACTGGTGAAGAAAGTGAGAGCTTGGCAGTTTAAGCAGATCACCTAGGTCCAAAATTAATGCTTGCAGCAGAGCCAGGCAGAGAGAAATTCTCAGAATCCCAGCTCGGGACAGCACTAGACCTAAGGAACTGTAGCCAATTTTCTTGTCCATCACACACAGAAGTGCCTTTCCAGCTGTCTATCAGAAGGCTGATTCAGGAAACATGCAAGCTTTGGCATGTAGTTCAGCAAAGCCTGGGCTCCATTCTGATATCTGCATTCACTTCACAGGGAGTGGCTCAAAAACAACAGAGAAATAAGAGCTGCAAGGGCCAAAGGAGGGGAGTAAGCAAATAAGCATGAGGTCAGACTCGGCACATCCACAGAAAACAAACAGAGAATATAAAACAAAAGTAGCCTGTAAGAAACAAAGCAGACATGCAACATGCAATTTATGTCAGTTTGTGCCATGGAAACTGATGGATTGTTCTGATAGGGAAACATTTATGTGGGAATTAAGCAGGGAATATTTTTTTCTATTGGTGACTAGAGGCCACTCTTACAGGAAACTGATCCTATTGCTACCAGTCTGATCTGATAATGCTTTAAAAAGCCTAAAAAATGGGTTGTTATCATTGATTCAGTGCAATGTTACCTGCTATCTTTGGAAATCTCTTACAGCAAGAGGCCACAGCAAACAATAGATGACAACCTAAGCAAAGGAAAAATTTACTTCTAAAATTTTTCTTCACAGTAACTCCCCAGCCATCCATATCAGTTATGAACCTGTATTTGATAGACATTTCTCAGGAATCCTTGTTTTGTAATTCTGGCCAAAGTGTTTATGTTACACTAAATTTAAAATGGAAATTAAAAAGAACACCAGGGTAACCAGTGGATAGCTAGTGCAGAGAAATAGTTCACTCTTTTTCAAAAATGACAACTTTGAATAAATGTCAGACCACCAACATGTACTCTGCTAGAAGCGGAGCCTTTTCTTTTTGGCAGAAGTCCTTCTAATTATTTTCTTTTCTATTTGTCAGTCTTCTAGCTGCTGATAAACATGATTTCCAATTACAGCTGCATAACTGTGCAAGTACATTTTTGAATCCTTGCTGGCAGGAATATCCAGAGTATGCATGTTGGAGCCAAGACACAGTAGGGATTTTACTCCCCATCTTGTTTACTTCAGCTTCATATAAAAATCAAGATTTCTAATCACCACAGAAAAATTATTCCCACATATTACTGTAGTGTCAAACAGGAAAGAGCTGATGGACATAAAGTAGACAGGAGTATCTAACAACATTTGCTGCCATTTGATCTTCAGCTGACTACAGCATCTCCATGATTTTACCTCAACAGCAGTAGTTCAAGGATGATGGTGATATAAATCTGCTTAAAGTTTCTTACTGCCTCAGTTTTTACTCTCCTCACTTCAGCTTCCAGCCAAGATGCAACTGCTTTACAGAACTCTAAGCAACAGCAAATCCATCTTTATGCATAACAAATCTCTCTCTCCAAATCCTACATGTAAAAGTCAATTTCTTAACATTTAAACTTATACTCAAATGATTTACAAGAGACTTCTGCAAACCACAAAAAATCCCAAACTAGTTTCACAGACAGTTTAAATGCCAGAGTAGCTGCACTGCTGGTGATGAAAAGATGCATCTCTTACTGTGTGCTATTTTTCCCCTCTTAAAAAGAAAAAGGCCAAGGTAATAAATGTCTCACATTCCAGATAGCTATCCAAAGAGCTTTTAAACCTGTATGACCTTCTAATGTAGCATGAGAATATCATTAAAATCTACCCATCTTGTACTTCAGGTGGTCATTTCAAACATTTAATCACCCATAAAATACTCCCATGATCATATTTCTTCATGTGTAAAACCACTTGCCCAGTAAAGACAGGTGTTAATTCTGTGGACTTCAAAGTCCCTAGAGATTCCAAACATATCTTTTGGGCTAGTATTTGTTTTTCTTAAGTTTTTTACCCCAGTCAGGAAAACACTCTGACAAAGCAGACAAAAGAGAGGTGACTGAGTCCTCATGGAGTGAATGCTGAGCACAATACTCGGATGGAGCCTGTTACCAGCAGGTGACAGCCACAGACTTGCCCCAACAGGCTCTTCTCCACTTCTCAAGTTTCAAACACGTTATTGCTGCATTCTTCCCAACAATTATTTTTTATGGGAGATAAGTGTAAGTTCTACCCTAGTCTTCTAGAAGTCAGTTGTAAACCTTTCATTGATAGGAAGACTTAAAGCAGGACTTAAAAATGAAACATCAAAATCCAGCAAAAAATATTTCACCACTTAATCCATTTTTAATTGTGATCTCAGTCCAGGAGAAACAAAAAGTAAGTGTCTGTAATAATTTCACATTTCTGCAGAGTGCACAGGCACTTTCTCCTGTCACTACATCCCACCTGCCAGTGGGGCTGCAACACTGGAGGAACTTCTGGTTCAGTTTAAACACTCTGGTGCTGGGATCATGATTAGTTTTATATCTCCTGTGGGTGAGTTTGGCAGCTTGGGACCAGCAAAGGTTTAAAAGATGGATGGAAGAAGCAATGGGGGCCACAAAATAAAAATAGAGTATTATGTTTTCCCTAAAGGAGTCTGCTACCAGAGAACAAGATGCGTTCTGCAGTGCAACCAAGCAATTTAATTCTTAATACAGTTACCTATCAAAAATAATACATTCATCCGGGTAAATTACTCTTCTGATAAAAGCTACTATGTGTTCTGTGCACCTTTGAGACAAGAAAAAGCTACTTTATCTGTTCCATGTTACTGGAATACCTGCAGGCTATTTGTCACAAAGGCTGGTGGTGGTGGCAAGAAACCTTGTGCTCATAGAAATGCCTCTACTGAAATGTCATGTTAAAGAATTTTGATCAGACTGCTTGAGTTTTTTAGTAGTATTAGTACAAGAAACACACTAGAGAATATTTAACTAAATCAACAAGGTAGACACTAAAGATGCTTTGCTAGGATATATAGATCCTAATCAGCAACACTGTACTCACAAAAGCAGTTTATAAAGATAAGCCATAATTTTATAAGCACCCGAGAGATTTCACAAATCCCTTTGTGGCAATAAGGAAGCTTTAATTGGTTATTTTTTCAAATTACTTGTTACAACCTGCTCTTATTATTCACCATCTTTACAACCTCTTAACATTCCTCCCCTTCCTATTGATGTTCAAATTGGCTGAAGGATGGTTTCCAAACCACTGCTGAGAAGTTAATGCCTTGTGATTATGCTGCCATAGCAACTGAACTTCTGTTAGGGCTCTGTCAACTTCAGATACTTTTTTTGTCATCTTTATAAAACAAGTCTCTCTCAAGTACAGATACCCCTCCTGCCAAATTCCATCTTTTGATGGGGGAGAATCACTAAAATCCTGTTAGAAAGATTTTTACATCAAGTAACTTATATTATTTTTCTACAGGTATATTTATTCTAGACTTTTGATCTTGTGCCTGGTGTGGTGTTCTCAGTAATTACAGGAGAGTATTTTTCATCAGGGTAGGGTAGTCTAGATTAAAGTAAATTTATGCTGCTTCTCAGCTACATGGGCAACCTGTCTGAACCATTTACTGATATTCTGAGTTATCATTAAACTTTTCACCTCTCTGCTTTTATCCAAACAAACTGCACATTAAGTAAAAAAATCAGCGTTTCACATTAACTGATAAAACATATTTCTCAGCAAAAACACAGGGAAACTAGAAACAAATGCTAACCTTATTTCTATGCAAAAAAATCCCCAAAGTGATCGAAAGAGCCAAGAAACTCTATCAAGAATTATTTAAGATAGAGAATTGTATTGTTCCTGCATACAGCAGCAATCAGAAACAGCCCAAGCCCTGTGCCATTCTCCTCTCTTCCTGGCAGGATAAAAAACATGTGTAGCTGTACTTTCTTTATTTAAACCACAGAATTATACAGAGCCTTTAAAAAAAAAAATTCCTTCTGGTGCACGGGAACAAAAGTACAAGTCCCCTGTTATGGTCCCCCTGGCAAGCTGCTCAGTCCCATCACAAAGCTGCAGCCCTTCCCTCCCCCAGGAAAGCCATGACCCTTTCCAGCTCAGCTCCCGTTTCACAGGAAGGGCTTTACCTTCTGATAGGGATTTTTCAGTGCAAGTCCATTTCCTCGCCAGCTCCGTGGAGGCTCAGGCAGGAGCACAGCGCTGGTTCTGCTCTCCCCGACCCGGCTGGGCTGAGCCTGGAGCTGCACCCAGCCCGGAGCCTGCCTCCTCCTCCTCCTCCTCCTCCTCCCTGAGCCTCTCCTGCACACACCCACCGAACCCAGCAAATCACCCTCCCTGCACATCAAACCCACTCGGCTGCAACTCGCCATCCCATTCTGGAGAAGGGAAAGGGGAAGAACACCGGCCCTCTCTCACCCCTTTTGTGTGTCACTGTTCGATGCTGACACAGTTCAGAACACTTTTCCCTCGGGGAGAGGCAGCTGCTGACTATGAACTCGGCGCTTTCCTCCTCTGGAAGCTATTAAATGTTACTTCCACAGCTTCTGAAGAATTTATACGGCCTCCTGGGTGTTAGTCTAGTTTTGTTAGAATCACACAGTTTCACTGAGGTTGTATTCTAGCCCAATTCAGAGTGATGCAGCCCAAGTGCCAGGGCCACTTCCCCCACTGGTACCTGTATCCCTTTATCCTGTGCACATTTTGGAGTGAGATCATACTGCAGTCACACTCTGGGAACACTGGATGAGTTTTCAACGGGATCTGTGCTCTGACCCTACCTGATCTCTCCCGGGTATTTTCCACAATCAAAAAGGTCTGTGCTCTGCTGTGTACACCTGACTAAGAGGGCAAATGACCACAGCATGTGCTTCTGCTTTTGTTATCATTTACCTGGGATGTTCAAGCACCATGGTCATGTTTTTTCCTTTATTCTAAGCGCAGTAAAACTAAACACAAACAAAGCAAATCACAGAACTAACAAATCATACACTAAACTCTGCTGCTGCCTCTCATATGCTCTGTGGTCTTTTCCCCTGGATTATTGTGGTGTGTGTCGATCACAGCAGTGACTGGGAAATACTGGGTGAGAGCAAAGTCTCTCCCGAGCCTGTAAAACACCTAAAGCAGAAGATACCTAATGCTATGAAAACAGAATGGTAGCATATTCTTCAGAGATATTATTTTTCCACAATTTTAACATACCACCAAATATGTTTGGATGCATCCTATCATCAGTCTCTGTTTGGTTCATTAATTGTTTAATTTATAAAAGTGTTTGGACTTTTACTTCACATCAACCTGTATTACCACTACAGGTTGCATCATTAAAATCCAGTAAATTTAGTATTTTGTGATACTTTCCTGCACTATTTTTATGAAAACAGCCTTGCTAAATACTTCATTTGGCAGAAGAACATATGCTACCTTTTCATTTAACATTTCTGAACAGAATTGAAATAAATCTCAGTTTAAGAGAATCTCTACAAGAGATTCTCTAATTGAAATAAACCTCAGTTTAGGAGATTGTCTCAATCTAGAAAGTGTTTTAAGAACACAGGACCAGACACATGACTGTACTGAAGTACCTAAAGTACCTCTGTCCGTGGATCTTTGCAGAGATGGGTGATGTTTTTGCATGAGCTATGAGCCTGTCTCCTTAAAATAGATTACTTAAACATACAGGCTGCTGAGTGTCTCAATCGACTGAAGCATCTGAATGCTAATCCTCACATGAGCAGAGCTGCTCACATGGGTGAGTGTTTGCAGGAGGCAACACTTCAACAACATAGACAGGCATTGTTCAAATAATTCATGTACAGTTCATATGGGAACCAGCAAGGCTGTTCTGTGATATTTGTTTATTTAGTATTTTGAACAGACTCATTCATGTCTAAAGAATCTGCAGAAACTTCCATGAATCCCTCACAGCACAGGTTTCTAAATCTAGTTCTGAAAACAACATCTGAAGAAACTAACAGGCTCTTCTGGGTCACATTCTTTGCCTCTTAAATAGGGATACAATTTTCTTAGACAAATGTAGCTGCTTTCACAGTCTGCTGGTTTTTCCCCTCCCATAATTACTGTTACTTCTTTCTAACTTCAGAACTCAAGGTGTCTCAGAATTGACATCTTTCAGAATTAGTTACAGCACAGATGAGACATCTTAAAATTTTGGCTATTAAAGTAACAGTATTTACAAGTTCTAAACTTCATTCATGTAAAGTACCACATCCTAAGTGACTACTCCTCTTTAAAATCAGGAGAAGCTCAGCCTAAGTTACAATATCACAAACATATTTAGAACTTGACCTGACCTTGCAGTCTGAAACCAAGGGAGCCTTCTGGTGGCCTGGACTCTTTGCAGGTCCATCTGTGAAAATGGCACTGTGCCACTGCTTACAAGGTGGGGTGCAAGATTCAACAGTGCACAGGAAGCAAACCCAGGGCAGGCAGCAGCCCCTCGAACAGGAACTAGAGCTATGCACAGCCAGGAGAAATCACACAATGGCCTTTATCTTTTTTTTTTTTTTTTTTTTTTTTTTTTTTTGCCAATTAATATTAAGCAAAAAGCATTATAAAAATAAGTGCATGGAGTAGTAAGATGGTAAAGGCACTTGAGAGCAGATTTATACATCTCTATCTATAGGTCATGAGATCAAATCCTGTTCGTAACAGTTACAGATGGAAAAGGTGGAAATTGTAAAAACTCAATCTTATTCTTGGACTTTTCGTATGACTTCATGCAAAATATCCACCTTTTTCTGCCCTCATGTCTTCTTTTTGCAGAGCTAGAAGAATACTGCTTAGCAGTGCCTAAGACATTTTAGATAGGCAAATATGGAATACATGGATACAGGCATGATCCACCATACTCTGAAGTCAGTTGGAAGCATCTCAATAATTTAATATATTTTGAATTAAGCCCTGGAGTAGTAGTTATACTGTGTATGAAAAACATATTAGACAAAAATCATTTAGGTCAATGTCTTTCAAATGGCTAAATACATGGTCAAGTGTACTTAGATTTGTGGAGTTGCACATGTCTGCACAGATATTTGCAGGTTTGGGATTAGACAGGCATCTTTCAAGAGGCAAGCCATGAAGCTATGAAAACCATTGCTCAGTGGAAAGTCTGTGTAGAAGTCCTCACTCTCACTATGCTGTTATTTCTTGCTAAAAATGTTTTTTATCAGTTAATGGGAAATGAGTAATTTTTCATAACTAAAGATTCCTTTCTGCTAGAGAAATCCAAGGAAAAGCACTGATCTCTGTTGCCTTGACAACATTTCCCGAAACACTCAAGCATTAAAGTATTCAGTATGCTCAAGAAAGTTGCAATATCTATTTCATATTGGACATTTACCACATTTATTGTGTTGGCATGCACTCACCTATCATCTGTGAGTATTTGTCACAGAAAGCAATGTGCCAAATAATACATTAGAAATATCTGCGCTGACTTAAATGCACATGGTATTTTTCTTGCATATTTCCACGGCTACTGAAAGTTGTTATATCTATGGCCTAGAAAAAAAAAAGAGCATTCTTCCATGATTTGTGGATATTAGCAAATAAGTCCTGTCTTTCTCCAAATGCATGTCTTAACTGAGCAAAGAGATCACCTCTCCAGAGTGGCTGGAGGGAGTCTGTCCTTGAATCTCAGTCTGAACCCGAACCTTGGCTTTTCTGATGGGTTTTGTTGAGGGTGCTCCAGGGGCACAGCATAGCTGCTTCTGGATAAAGACTCTTAGGTCCACATGAGGGAGTGGCTGTCTCTCTTGATGGCTGTTCATTACAATGAACTGAAAAAATCTGACTTTCTCAGAGGTGCTAAAGCCATACTGAGGGACAAAATAAACAGGAGTGGCAAGTCTGAAATGTTTCAAAGAATCTCAATTTCTCTTTAAATAAAAATAAATAAATAAGTGAAATGGGCTTTTACTGGTAAAATATTCAGCACCAGCCTCTGCGAACCCAAAGATAATTTTCATGCTTTCATCTCCCTTCAGTTTTTCTACAGACTGCCCTAGATGTAATAAGAATAAGCAGGAAATAAAGCAGCACCAAAATGGCTTGCTGCTAATCACTTTTGATCCATTAGAGGGAAGTGTTGGTACACAATGTACCATATAATTCCCTTCAATTGCTTCTAATAATTTCTTTGGATGAAGATGATGAGATCATATACTCTGCTTCTGACATAACAAATCATTTTATTGACAAACAAAATGAAATATACTGATCACTATATTTACTACAGGACATTTTCTACAATCATTTTTATTAACAAAGGCAAAATACGAAGTATTTCGGGTTTTTTCTGACTGCATGTTAGTAAGTATAATTTGGGCTGGGCAGACATAACCTCTACCTAGAGGTACAGGCAGAGTACCTGTACAAAATCCTCTACAATTCCTGTAAGTGTGCTACTTCACATCAAGAATATGGTTTCCTTCTCAAGGGGGAAAACAGCAGGACAAGAGACAACCCACATGATATAAATCATCAAAAATACCCAAATTTTCCAAAGAAAACAAAGAGGGAAGACAGTAATCCTCCTGTGAGAATCTCAAGCTTCATCTAAATTAAAACTTCAGGTGAACTGAAAGGTTGTGGGTGATTTCCAGTACAGGATAAGGAGATTGTTAATTGTCCTGCCTCAAACAGGTCTGCAGCCCTCTCTGAACTGTGGCATCCTGTTCTCATCTCTCATCTCCGTTATTACCAGAGGATTTATGTCATGCTCTGACCCCATCCTTTAGATGACCTCTCCTGCCCAAAGGGGACACACATGCTGACACATGATTTTCCCATGCTAGCTTTTTGACTTTTTAGTTCCTTGAGCCATATTTAGAGGCAGTATTTAGTACTGTCCTCTCAGAACTGTGCATCTCTGACAGTGATGAGCCACGAAACAAGCCCACAGTTCTGATAAACTGCTCTGACTGTTGAACAGTAGCTGCTCACCTGTATCCTCCCAACTTTTGCAGCACCACTTAAAAGACACAGAGTATCTGAATGTCTCTCCTGCATCTGCATTCCCAGATGACACTTGGAGGACTTTAATCACGGACTATCCAAGCTGCTAATACACACTGCAATTCAAAAGTTAAGCCCGTGTCTGAATGGACTCCCTGGCTACACAATGCTAATTATTTTGGTGAAAATTTCTAATGACTTGGCCAGCCTACACCTTACAGACAGCTGTCAGAGCAACAGAACTTCTATATGCCTTCGAGGAGTTTGGTCTCAGTTATGTGCTAAGAACCACTGCTGCCCTCTGCTGCAATATTTTGGGTTGTGTCTGATAATCAGTGAGAGCCACAAATATTCAAGTAAAATTTCTAGTCTTAACCAGAACTTAGCACACTTAATGTTTTCACTACTGGCGAGATCACTCAAGAGCTCTGTTTCTAATTCATCAGAAAAGTCTGATGCTGCAGGGTCCAGGTCAAATAGATGAAATGTCATCTTTTTTATCTGATTTTGACTCTTAGAAGAGGGACACCCTTGCAAGAGTTTAGACATGCTTCCATCCTGCAGCAAATGCTGTCTCATCTTCTGATAATAAACAGCCATAGAAGAATAAGAACTGTGAAGTGAAAAACTCATCTTGGGGCCAAACTGAGCACCAAGGTCCTTCCCAGAATACATCTCTGATAACCTGAACATTAGCTTATATTATGATGGACAGCCAAGGTCCAGATCAATTGAACTAATCTTTCCTTAGTCTCAATTTATCCAGTCCTGATGGGAGCTCATGCTCCCTCAAACAGCTAAGTTTCTTCCTCACTGATGGTAGGAAGAGTAACATGAGTGCAACCTTGCTATATTCACAGCTACTACACAAAATGCTCCAGGAAAGAAAGAGTTTATTTCTTCCCAGCTCTTCACAGACTCCAATAACCCTCTCTTTTGTCATCTGCATCTGAAAAGATTGCATTGCTTATAGGTGAGAGCAACTGTCATGTACACCTAAAATAATTTTGGAATTATTTTATGTTTCCCAATCTCACAAATCCAATTACTTCTCTCCTGCAGTGCTTCCTGCACAGCATTGCAACTACGGTATCTCCAATACATAATGCTAAATTGCAAAAACTCATCAGTAGACAGGAATAGATAAGCAGATGGTGGCAGGCCAGAAGAAGAAAGCCAGAGACACAGCCTTCCTTCTCAGGGGAAAACTCAGGCTGCTCTCAGTAATTATCTGTGCAGGTCTCCAAAGGAATTAGATACACATTTCAAAGGAGGCAGGCTAAGAGTGTGGCTAATGAAAGAACTGTTCATCCTTCCAGTGCATCCTTCCAAAGGCACAGGGTGTCCAACGAGCTCTGAGTCCCTTATGGTGATTGGTTAATATTCTGAATGCTGAACCAGAGAAACCTCCACAACTAAAACCACAATACCATTTTATGTCAAACCTGAAACTTCTTACAATAGAGCTGACACAGTCTTACATTTGTAGTAGATGGGACACAAAGAAGGGAACCTCTAACACACTTTCACTAGCACTTCCAGCTGCTTTCATTTTTTGTGACCTTTCAGGTTTATTTTCAGTGATTCACTGAAAAACACAAACTCCAGCTCTTGACCTGAGCTCAAAGCTTAGGTTGTTTCCACTGAGCAGTTTCCCACAGGGACAAGAGATAAGTTTTGCTTCTCATATCTCAAGGACAAGGAAGGTCCTCTGCATTTTGGCCCCTTAAACAATTCAGTTATGACACAGAGGAATCCGTGCATAGTTCGAGGATTCCAGAGAATCCTTACCAGAGCCATGAGAGATGGAGGTTGGTACTGACATCTCTAAAACGATTTGACTGGTTTCAATGAGAACATTGAGGACTCCAAATAACAGTCAGCAAAGGAGATTATTCAGATGGTTTCTGCCTTCTCGTTTCTGAACACATAATTTACCTCTCCAGCACATTTCTCCCTCTCACCTTCTCAGCATCATTCAGATCATGTGTAAATGTCACATAAGTTCTGACAAACTCATGGTTGCCAAAAGTGATTCCAGTACCCAAGTAAATATATCAAATCTGACACAGAATAAGCAGCGCAATAGGCTTTGCAGATCACCATGAAAAGAGAAAAACAGAAACCACAGATCCATAGAAACTGGTGCAATTAATTCTATATCACACACTTTTCCTGATGATTGCAAAACTAAAACACTGAAAATAATTCTGAAAATCAGCAATTTTGTTCTAAAATCAGCAGGAATTATTTCTGTGAGAATTTTTGTATTCTCTGCAGTTGCCTGAAGACATAATGAATGGGTGGCTCAATTCTACATAAAGTCTAGTTCACAAATACCTACCTCTAGGACTTTCCCAGTAATGAACTGGTGACATGCTTCACACTTGACTCCAAAAAGAACTTGGTAGTCCTTTTCACAGTAAGGAGCACCATCTCTGAAAAAGAAAATTCACAGATTACAAACTACTTCTTATAAGACAGGTTCCAGCATGACTTACACTCTTCCTTTGTCTTCAGTTTGGAGCTCCTACACACAGACCCAGGTAAATGGGGAGAGTTCAAGGCAAACACTTTATAGAACAAGAAACCAAAATCATATTCTCAGTAATGCCTCTCAGAATTAATCCTTAAATTTCCATCAAGAGAAGGCATCCAGGGCAAACTACAAAGTAAACTGCTACTGAAACAAACTACTGAAGCAAACCTCTTTAGAGCAGACTCTCTACACCTACAGGTGGTGCAGTTCCAGGGAATCAGTGTAACTGTCCTGGGGCTGAGAGGAGATCACAGTCTATCACAGGCAGACAGTTTTTGTTCACTTCAGAAAAAAAAAAAACCTTTGGTAGGCTGCAAGACTATAAGCAGTTACTTTTAAGTAATGTAGTATTTTGTATGAACAAGGAACATACAATAAAAGTGGAAACACTAGTCAGCCTAGGAGCATACCTCAGGCACCAGATTTTTTTTTTTTTAGAAGTTACAGATGCTACTTCTTATAAATATTATACACACCCGAATGACAGGTTTGTGAAACGTACATTGTTTCCTTATTTTTTCTCTTTGCTGTATGCTGGAAGGGGGAAAAAAGAAACTATCTTCACTTCTCTCTTTTATAATTTCTCTATTCTCTTCCTCTACCCTTTCTTCCACTCAAAACCCTCTTCATTAGTTTCTTACAGGAGACAAGAAATACAATGTCATCATCAGATATACAATCACATCATCACATTTACTCTATTATCTAGCAAAGGTAAGAAATGGACAAATTCTTTTTCATCTTTTTTTCCCCTCAAAATCATATGCTGGAAAGCAAAATGACCTCATGCTTTTACTACAGAAAACATATGCAAAAGTCCACCTAATTCTCTATGTCTATAGGAATATGGATTTATACCTCTTTCAAACTGGTATTAAATATAGACTGGTATCATTAAACATCACCTTTCAGTTGCACTTTGCAGTTCACTTTCCCAGCTCAGCTCTCACTGGGAACAAAGACTTTCATGTACTTTGGAGTACATGAAAGAGTGGTCAAAACAGGACTTCCAAATGTAATTTTTTCTGCAAGCTCTCCTCTGCTAGCAGCTAAAACTGTGCCAGGAGTTCAGCAGAGAAGCAGAGGTTACTCACTTGCTGATGTATTCCCCAGTTAGGACCTTCCCACAGGCCTTGCACTTAAAGCACCCCAGGTGCCACTGCTTATCCAGGGCTAGCAATGCTTGTCCATTTTTGATGTCTCTTCCACAGCCAGCACAATCTGCAAACAAGCAAACAAACAGATGCATTTGTTGTCAGCTACTTATTTATTAACCTTAATTAACTGCCCACCTGCCACAAGATTTGGTAGTCAAAGGGATGAACTATACAGCAGTGCAAAGGCAAATTTCCTTTCCTTAAACCCTTCCCGGGCTCTGTGCAGGCTCAGTCTTTCTCATTACACTTTTCTTTTCTATAAACCCTTCCCATATCCTGCACAAAGATTCACTCTTTCTCGTTACAGACACACTCAGTAGAAGAGGGAAAGAACTTCTGTTTTTCGTGCTGTTTATGACTCAAAAGCCAGCTGGCAAGCTCTGTACCAACTTCAGATTCTGTAAAGAAATCCTCACTGCAGAAAGTTCGTGTGTTCTACAGCGATCGGTGTTTGTGGTTTTGGGTTTTGCTGTCAGGAAGAGCGCGGTGCCCGCACGGAGCTGAGCGCGGCCGGGCGAGCATCAGCAGCGCTCACTCGCCAGGTCCCGGTGGGTGGCAGCAGAGCCCGCGTGTGCCCGGCCGGGAGCGGGCACAGAGCTGGGACAGCCCGGGGCAAAGGAGGGACAGCCCAGGGCAGGGGGACAGTCCAGGGCAAGGGGGACAGGGCAGAGGGACAGCCCAGGACAGGGGGACAGTCCAGGGCAGAGGGGGACAGCTCAGAGCAGGGGGACAGCCCTGTCACTCTGGTGTCTTGGGGTAACTTTATGGTTTCTGTTCTGTTGGTGTTGAATATTGAGTTCTGAGAGAGATAGAGACAGAGATATATGGAGAGTTCTGAGAGAATATTGAGAGCTTTAAGCCTGGTTCCAGGAGTGAAGGGGGAGAGAAGAGGGGCAGAGTTTGTTATCACAGACTGCACTTGCTCCCCAGCATCCTTCACACTGACTGGGTTGTCTGCAGTGGACAGCAGAAGAGAGCTCTCCTTTGCTTTTACTGAGGTTTTGACTAGCTGAGGCAGACAAGCTCCCTGGACTGTGGGTTTTCTTCCTTTTTCTTGGAATTGTTTGAACCTGCTCTGGACTGAGCACCAGGAGCTCACACCTGTGACCCACCAAGCCTGGTCTGGGCCTTGGCATTTCCCAATGTCAGAAGAACTAAAACCAGCCTGAGTGAGCCAGGCTGCAACCCACAGAAGGGACTCTTCTGAATCTGACATCTCTTCGGAGAGGTGAGAGGTTTTGCTGTTTGGTATTGTTCATTTTTGTGCTGGGAAATGCTTTGCCTGTTAAATAAACAGGTTTTTATTTCACTTTTCTCCGAGGAAATATTTCCCCCAACCAGTTGGGAGAGAGACTGCTTGAATCTCTTTCCTAAAGGGACCCCATTCAGAGGTTTTCTCCCTAAATTTGCCCTAAACCAGGACACCTGGTGAGGGCTGCAGGCACAGCATTTTGTCTCCCACCCGAAGTTCTCCTGGTCTCTAATGGGCAGAAGGACTCTTGCTCAAGAGTTTTGGTACTTTCCTGGTAGCCACTTTCACTGCAGTCCTGGAGGCTGCTGATGGCAGAATGGAAACCAGAAGGCAGGAGCACTCTGTCCCAGGGGGTGTCACAATATCTCGTGTTACATCAGAAATCTCTAGCTCAGCCCCAAGCTTCCATTCCTCCCCCTTCAAACATAAAATACTCAACAAGATTTCCTGTTAAGGGGCACATGGTAAGATCTGAAGAGACTGATGTGGCAGACAGCACTGAACTGCAAGGGCTGTGCTTCTGTGCCCAGCCCCAGGGGACAGAAGGGCTGAGGGAGGGGATGAAGCCCAGTGAACTGGAAAGGGAATGCCCATCAGCTGAGGCACTCATGGAAGCCACAGAGACAGCCTGGAACAAAAGATTTTCCACACAATACCATCCCCAGACATCCTTTGGTGAATGCCTGAAACTTAAACAAGGAACAACAAATGGACACAAACAGAACTGAGCAATCTGAGCTGTTAAAGCCCAGGCAGCAGGGCAAAGATCACCCTGGCTCCAACACTCAAGCTGACTGAGCTGGTACAGCCTGAAAACCTTCATCTCCCTGTGGGTTTAAGCCCAGGCAACACCATGCCTTGCAAAAGGGCAAGTCCACGTTTATTAACACAACTGATAATGAGAGCAGAGTCAGTCCTTTTGACTAAAGGGCATGACTTTTGTTTGTTGGATAATGGGCCAAAAGAGCCCCAAATATGTGCTGCACATTCCTGCTGTCCAGAAATCCACCATTTGCATGTCCCTCTTCCTATCAGCATTATTCTTCTTCTCAAATCTCTTAAAAAGGAGGGGAGGAGGACTAAGCACAGTGGAATCTTGTGACAAAATGCTAGTCACAGACTTTTGACACAACTTGGACTTGAAAAGCAGTCCTGAGATGTCCTAATACGAGGACTTTGCTCTAGAGGACATATGTTACAAGCTGAAATCATGAAATGACAAGGAGTGACACTGTGTAATGTATCCCTCTGCTCTGCCATGACAGCTGAAGGCTCCATGCCAGTCTGTGATGACAGCAAAGGCTGGAACAGGTCACCAAGGGAGGCTCTGGAATTTCCAGCACAGGGCTGAGGAAGGGACAAACACGTGTCAGAGTGGCTTTGGCATGCTGATCTCGCCTTTGGTTTGGGAAGGATCCAACATCATCTCTTGAGGTCCCTTCCAGCCCTCATTTTCTTAAGCTAAATCTGAAACCATGCAACATGACTTTGACTGTGAGAACAAATGAGATCCTCCCCCCAGTGCCAGTGTGTGCTGATCTGCAGTTTTAAACCAGCACCCATTTCTCAGCTCCCTAGCACTACTGCTTCTTCCTAGTGTGCCAGCTTCCACAACCCTGACATGGGGCCTGTCACACTGTGATGCATTCCCTGCTATATTTTCCTTCAAAAAAATCTGCCCTATTATCTGCTTTTTAAATTTTTGTCTGGGAAACTTCAGTGACGCTGAAATTTCCATGAAGCTGAAATTTCTCAGAAATTGAATCAATAAAGAGATTTTAAAAACACTTAATTTCCGAGGCAGTGGGAATAGAAAAACTGCTTTACACAAAAGGTCCACCTAGTCCAGCATCCTTGTTGATGCCAAAAGCACATACATGGGGGAAGTAGGGATCCATGAAGTACCTCTGACTGTTTAATTGCTTCTTTGTAAGCCAAAGTCACAGTAAGACTGAGCACCAGACTTAGTACTGTGCTCATGTTTAATACAAAGGGTTGGCAACATCCTTTTATTATTCTATAGCACCAATGACATCTACACTCTTTCTGGGTTCCTTGAAGCGTTTTGCAAAAGAAAATTAACATCATTTCCATTCTGCTAATACAACAGACACATTGAATGTCTAGAATCAAAGAAAACTAATAGCCCAGTACTGTCGTATAAGGCTGAGATGGCTTTTAAATAAATCTGATTTTAATTCTGGCAAAACTGTTGGGTATATACACGAAAAGCTAGCAATTATCATTATCTCCTAAAATAGAAAGCGAGTAGGGCTGGGCTGGGCTAAGAAAAGACCATTTGTTCATCCAAATTCTACAAATAAAAGCCATTATGATCTCAGGCCTGCATGAGGCACATTTAAGCCCTTGGCTGAATGTCATCAGTGCACACAGGCAGGATCTCAGTATCACATTAAGCACAGTCTGTATCCATCTAACCTACAACTAGCACATGTTGCAAATAAAAGGGCTGTGAGGTAAGAATAGTGGTCCACAACCATATGCCAGTGCAGACTGAAAAATCTGACAATCCTTCCCAAATTTGTGTACAATGGTTCCCACCGTGGTGCTCTCTGGCTTCATACCTAGGTCTAACAGACTGCACCCCTTGAATCTGAGCTTTCTTGCAGTTTTATTTTGCCATATAACCTGGATTCTTTCTCACTGCCATTCCTTGCACATCACACATTCAGCAGTGCCAAGATAACAAAGACAGGGAGGCGGACAGTGCAGTGTGCTGGTTAAAATGCAGAGTGAGCAGTAAGCTCCCCATGCACTTCGATATATGTCATATTTGGCATGTCTGGGTACAAAAGAAAATTCCTGGACAAAAGAATTGTGCTGTGGAGTCAGCCACCAAAAAGCATGGGAAAGTGGGGGGACAGAGTAGCCACTATAATATAATATATGATTTAGCCCTCCACTCTCCAACCACCTTTAGCAGCCCCACTTAAAGATGCAGGTCAGGCTGTGCTGCCACCCATGACACCTTGCTTGTAAAGATATGAGAAAATGTGTTTCCCTTTTTAGCATCTGCACCACCCCAGACATCCAGGAGTGAAGCATCCTGCACAGCAAGCCATTTGTCACTGTCTAAATTAAGCAGTGGATTTTCTGCCTTTGCCTCCCTCCCCTGCTCTCAGCCAATAGTGCACAGGTGAGCTCAGAGCTGATACAGCTGGATTAACCCTCAGCACACAGAATAGGGCTTTAGCCACTCCCATTTGGATTGCTTTACAAATTTAATAGCAAATATACCTTTGTCCCACGTTCTCTGCTCATCCCACATGATTCATGAAAGAGAAACCATCTCTATGTGCTTTTGTCCTAACAAAGAGGGTTATGCAAAGTCATGTGAATGATTACACCAACTCTGCTCCATGCAGGGTTAGCTCTGTGAACAAAGCTAATAGCAGTCTGATTTAATGATGAAAAAATAAGTCACCAAAGAGTTCATTTCAATCCTGATGGCCATATCTAATAGATAAAGTCTGAAGCTCCACAACCCCCACGAGTCACAAGTATTTTGTACTCTTATTACACTTCTTTTGTAACTATTTTCCCTCCTTATAAAACATTCATAAGTGAGTTTTAAAACGACAGCACCAGCAGGCTTCTGCTCTGAAACAGGAAAAGCAGGGAAGAATTGGGGGTGGGGGGGGGAAAGATTTTTGTTATTATTTTAATACTTAAAAGAAACAATCAGTTTTCCTTAGATTTACACAGAAACACATTGTCAAACATAGCTGGACCTAAAGAACAAGTGATTTGGAAGTGATGAAAGAGGCAAATATTATCACTGGAGTCAAGGTCAAGAAATTTCTAAGTATAAATAGCTGTTAATCACCTTGAAAAAAACAACTTATATCCCAGTAATTCTTCTGTGGCAATTTGAGGGTTGTGCAATTACAATTTCTCATAGATGTAGGGAGACCAGAGATTTTTCTCAGTCACCCTTAAACTGCAGATAAGGCAACGCCTTCTAAAGCCTTGCTTTAAAATGGAAAGGTTTGATGATACCATGCAGGCTTTTCCAGATCTTCAAGATATTTCTGTCAAAGCTAAAAATACAAGCTCACTATGTTCACAGCATGACAAAAGCTTTCAAAGTTTAAATCATAACCATTTGGTCATTGAGACTGTGATAAGTTCTGAAAGTCAAAGAAGGACATACAATATTGGGAATTTTACATGCAGGATTTGAATCTGAGCATGTAACTCAGGAAATCTGCTGCCAAACCCCTTCTCTTTGCCACTACAAGGATGGGAAATGTTTGTCAGAACAAATTCACTATTGCCCTTTTGCTGAAGGCAAAACAAACCCACATAGGCAGCCTTGTACTCCTGAAATCTAACAATAAGAGGCTGGGCGCATACAATGGAGGGAAATAAATTTCCCATGGGAAGTGCAGTATAGCTTTGACAGTTTATTATAAATGGCAAGTTGGGAAAAGCTGGTATTTTCAAAACAAGTAGTTAAAGAAAATAAAACTATTTTAGTTGATTGAATAGGGAAAGAAATCCCAATGGCATGAGCTGGCATTCTTTGCTTGCAGCACAAGTCCCTGGAACCATGTGAGTATCCAACACTGACTTGTCTTTTTAAGAAACACATTATTGTACATCTTGGATGCATGATTAGACCAGTCACTAGTGCTGTTCCCCAGGGACCAGTATGGGTCCCAGTCCTGTTTAATATCTTTATTCAGGATCTAAACTGCAGGGGGTAGGTTCCTGTTGGACATTAGTAAGAATTTCCTCAGAGAAAGGGTGATTAGACAGTGGCACAGACTGCCCAGGGAGGTGCTGGAGTCTCCATCCCTGGAGCTGTTTAAGGAAAGCCCGGATGTGTCACTCAGTGCCATGGTCTGGTTGACATGGTCTTTACTGGAGTATAAGCTGCACTCAATGATCTCAGAGATCTTTTCCAACCTAAATGATTCTGTGATTACTGTAAATTGCTATTTCATCACCTGATTTAATTTAGAAGGCTGAATGCTCTTCCCCAACTCCAGTTGGGTCTGTAGTGATTTAAGTATTTAACAGAGAAAGTCAATTCCTTATTTCCACATCTTACATTCCTAAAGGAGACCAAACCAAATGACCTTCTGACACATTACTCCTGCAAACTGTCCCTGAGAAAATTGTATCAACAAGTTAACCTTTTCAACTACATCAATCCCAGTTCCTTCTTCAACCTAATCTTTCACACAGGTATCTGAACTGAGAATAAGAGGAAACAGGAGGAGGAAGAAAAACCAAACATACTACACTGAAAGAGAAGTTTTTAATTGTCCCATAAAAGAAAGATAAAGTTTTTGGGTTTCTTCCCATCCCAGCACCCTTAGAGCCCCACCTGTAAAACTACTCTAAAGGATAAACCAGGGCCAGGTACATATAAACTGAGCTCAGTCTTTTATCCCATCATTTGTTTTACCACATTTCAGTACTCAGGTAGCTCCAGCTGAATTCAGTCACAATTCCCACTCACAGTGCCCCGAGGGAATTGCACCATTATCTCAGAGCTTAATTGTTTAATACTCAGTTTATGGATAGCACTTTGTTTCTCTTCATTTGCAGATTATTTTGGATAATTTTCAACTGCTCCTCTTGGAAAACAAGCAATTCCAACAGGGTGCAAACTCCCCAAAATAGGAATGAAACTTATGACAACCTTTAGGAAGATTTTTATGCCCAGATAACATATGGCAAACTAAGGTCTAGCTAACAGCTAATTCACTTTTCACATTCTTTTGAAGTGACCTCTGATTCCTGACTTACTACCTGGCTGGCTTTCTGAACATGACAATTCCCAGATACTCCTGTCCCTGGGGATCTCCTCTGTAGTTGTGTTCTCCAAGTTAATGATCTCCCCTCATGCAAGACCCATTTACTGAGGAATTCCTTGCACCTCCCCCAGAACTTCCTTTGGAACCAGCTTTTGAGTAGCACTCCTCCAGTAAAACCCAAGGAGATGGATGTGGTTTGATTTCCAAGTTCAAGATGGGGTTACACTTAGGCAAATAAGAATTGATACACATTTAGTACTGTCCAATTTACTGTAACACAAAAGCATCCAAAAGAAATGGGGAAACTGGACTGCAAGCACCTTCCTGAAGAACAGTTATGCTTTGAAAGGAATTTTCTGACAGAAAACTCATAAATCAGAAACTTCCTGCCCTGCCACAGCTATGTTTTAAATACAGTTGCTGCTCTATCTCTATCACCCAGAAGTTAAGTTTCTAACAAAGCTTCTATACCTCCAGAGAAGGATCTAACACAATTTATAAAGCAGCTTTAAAATATCAGTCCTTCTAAACTAGGAAATAGCCTTGCAAATGGAGGCTAATTGAGTAATTTACTCATTTTTCTGAGTGAAGGCATAAAGTGAGGACTAAAATCAGTCCTAGAAAGTAATTCAAATTATGAAAATGCCTCAAAAGCTGCAAGCATTCTTCAAAAGAATAAATCATCTTGAAACAATCATACAAATTGGCCAGTGTCATTAAAAGAATTGCATATTCTTAGGCACAATCTAATGGCTTTTCCCAGAAAGGAACTCTGCTTGGGTTTGCATAATTTGTTTGAACTTTTATCATGTCATGAACGTTGATTTGCTTCTTCTATTCTTAGAAGGGGGGATGGGGTAAAATTTTAAACCCACTCTATGCTGTATTAAGTCATAAATGTAGCTGCCCTACAAGGTTATTACAATCAAATTCAGACTAAAGAAATGGAGAATTAAATAGTGACGTTTAAAAAATAAAGGATTTAATTTAAAATCTGAATTTCAAGTTTTAATTAAAGTGAAGTTAAAAATGGGATCTGAAAACACAGAGAATTAACTTGCTTTGCTTTTACTATTTATAAGCAAAATTAAGATACATAAGATGTGTCACTTTGAAAATTTTTAAGGTCATGGTGATCCAAAGTAAATAGTTTTATAAGGTACAGGCTCTTGAAAAATATAAATTCCAAAAGTGAAAGATATTTTAATATATTTACATTCTTCATGTGTCTAGCAAATTTCTGAAAGCAAAAAGACATCCATGGATACTTTATGAATTCTAAATAAAATTTCAGCTTTCATTCAAATAGAGTTTGACAACTCATTAGCAAAAATAGTTGTTAGGGAAAAATATAGATGTTAAATAATATGATGATTTTATGCGGAGCTATATTAGTTTAAGTAGATGTGTACAGATATGAAGTACTCTCATGTTTATCAATTAGTATTTTATAATTAAAAATCTAAATGAAATCCAAGGTTACAATCAGTCAGTCTAATCAGGGTTTCCTGGGTTATTGAACAAACCATGATTAAAATCAATGATTTAAATCACAGTGTTTGAAATCAATCAACAGTGATATCCATAGTGGGCTTTTATTCTATGATAAATTAAAAAATAAAAAATAAAAAAATACATATAGGACTGTGTGTGACCCTTCTGTCAAGTTCCCCAAACCCTCGACTGAATCTCCAGTAGCTAAACACAGGCTTGAATGCCACAGAGATATGGGAGTGTTTCTGCTTATGTGAACAGACAGGCCAAGAATGAAATGAGAAAATTCCGTGTTACAGCACACAAAAAAATATTAAATGCTTAAGGCTCAAAATTTTAAATATTTAAAATTTAAAAGTGCATGTTCACAACCAAAACTGTTGAGCCTCTCTAAGTTCCCCAGGGCACTCACTGAAGTTATGGATATTGTGGGTGAATATTCCTTAAGACAAACTGAGCTCAGTGTGTCACACAAAGCCCATCTCCATCTGTGCCAAGTACCTGTGCAGCTTTTACCCAGTGTGAAATTGGAGAATATTTCCTAAGAATAAGCTCAAAATCATGTGTTGCTCAACACCTTTTAAAGTCAAATATCACTGCAGATATCTAGCTTAGCACCAGCCAACTTTCCTCTTCACTTTTAAATTCTCTATGGAATCGAAGGAGTTTTCAGAGAGCTCCAGAGAAAGATTATAAAGAACAAAATAATGACAAATTAGTCAAATGTAGCTGAACAGTTACAAATCCAAGCTGCAGACTTTTCCCAAGAACTGTGATTAAAAGGAATTTTGCATCCATTTTAGCTAATTTCTAATGGAGAAGTTTGTGATGCTTATACATCAGCTCTGACATTATTTCTGAATACTGGCAGCAGTCACCTACATTTTTATCTAATGAAAGGACAGTTATGTCCTGTCTATAGGACTGCATTAATTAATAAACAGCCTTTAAAGGCAGAGTACAAAGTAAATTTGCCTCTCCATTTTAATGCTCTGCTGTTTCAAATACAAGCTCACTTTCCTGCCACTTTCTGGGCAGTGAGGCAAAAGATTTTTTTCCTTCCCACCTCTTCCTTCTTCAGCAGGTATGGTATGTTGGCTCTGCTTTACTTCAGTATTACCAGAACCTTGTTGGAAGTTTCAGTTATTTACTGGGAGCTTTACTGCCTGCATCTTTTTCAAAGAGATAAGGCTATTGAATAATTGACAAAGATATCTTTTCCCCACAAGTTCATTAAGCATTAAGCTTATTATTTACAGCACAATAGAGCAAATATCCCCAGTTGTGAGGCAAAATCCAACCCTGTCAGACTCTGTACTGATAGGCATGAAAGCATTTGTCCCCAAGAGCTGACATTCTTTGAGCCAGAACATAATGTGCAAAACAGACAAGGACAAACACACAAAACAAATGTGAAATCTCCACGTGGACGCCGGCTGGCTGGGGAACAGCTGCACCAAGGATTATTCATGCACATGGAACACTTTGTTGGTCAGTTTGAAAACTCTGGGCCACATCTTGGCTGTACTGTAAAGCTCTTAACTCACAGGAGAGACTCAGTTTACAAAGAAAGAAAAGTTGAAATATCTTCCCTCTGCTCCTTTCCAAACTGTATCACCAGTGGGTAGCTCGGTGTTTGTAGGACACAAGTATCTATTTCACTGAAAAGAAACAATGATGAAAGTCTTCATCACCATCTCAGAAGTTGAAATTTTCGAAATGAAAACTCCTGTTAGGTGACTGTAATGAGTCAGGTTCTTTTGGATAGGGAGGTTTAAACCAGAAGAAACACTTTTCACTTGAAATACAATTTCTTAGCTAGCTCATGTACATCACTAAAATGATCCAACCTTTCAGCAAAAAAAATAATTAGAAATAACTGAAACTTCCAGACCAGCACCCAGATAAGGAACCAACAGAGAAACAGCTCAACCTCAGGTAGAAAATGACATAGCATTCTTCTTACAGAGGTGCTTAATTGTGGAAACAGTGAATTTCCTAAGGAAAAAAAAAATCTTCTTGAGGAAGAAGGCTTAAACTACAGTCAAAGACATGTAGTCTCTTCTGGATTTCAAAGATGATGCCTGAGCCAGAAGAGTGCTGGCTCGAGTTCACAGCCTGCTGGCACCACCTCTGTGCCTGTCCCAAGTGGGGGGATCTCTGCACAGCTGCTCTGCTCTCAGCTGGACTTTTCACAACGCCTCTTGTGCATTCAAAAAAAATGGGAGCCAGTGTGGTACTTTCTAAAATTAAGGTCTCGCTAAACTGGAAACTTTTCTTTTCAAAGTCTGCCTCAGTTCATTTATCAGCTGCCTTGGGGAGAATTCACTGATAAAATGCCCCAATGGAGGGTATTTTATGCAGCTATGTATGCACAGTTGCAGTTTTGCCCAAAATTTAGAAATAACAGGTGCCTGCACAACTGGTTTTCTGGAGAGACAACATGGACCTGAAACACAGTGTGTTACCATGCAGCCAGAACACAACAGAGAGTAGAAAGAACTAAAGGCAGTACAAACCAGGCAATCATGATACAAATACAAAACCCGGACACTGTTTAAAACATAAATAGCAATTACTGGCATACCTTATTGCATTACTCCTTTATTTGGCCCCAAAGAAAAAAATTTCATGTCTTTGATGGAATCTTGAAAACCCTGAATGATCCAAGGCATCACCACCTCACTTTTAGTCAGTGTTATCTACTTGTCCCCTGTTTCTGTGCTGCTCTACATCTGTCCCAGTCACTTTGCTTTATAGTTCACATGCCATTTATCAAGCTGTCACATGAAATAAAACAATAACAAAACCAAACACCACTGATTTAATTTGTCTGCAAAGTTATTTGCAGGTATTTGCTATTAGATTTCCTGCTGAATGAACAAAGATCCCAAAGTTAGTGCACTGTGTATTTCTAGCAGTAGCCAAGGAATAGGACTGATTAAATTATAAATATGATCACTCTACAGCATCTGAATACCAAAGGATATTTTTAAAAATTTCAAATAAAAATGGAGTCACTGAATTGGCTCTTCAATAAAATAGCTATAATTTCAGGTAACACATGTGCAGTGAAAGAAATATATTACTAATATAAATAAGGTAAATAAGTAATGTAGACCAAACTAATACTAAACAAAAAAAGGAAAATTAATTATTTAGTATTCTCCCATCTGATTTTCACTGCTGTGCACTACAATAGAGTGTAACAATATTCAGGTTCATGTTATTCAATATGTTAACCCCTGTACTCAGACACATTTAATTTTCCTTGAAATCATCCAAGCAAAGCTGTCAGTAAGTTTTCATTTGTGTGAAGTAATAGACACGGGAAAGTGGCATGTCAGCATTAATGCAGACATTCCAGGATGGAAGGCTTCCTTTCACATTACACAAAGCAATCAAATCTGATATATTTGCAGTCTACTGAATTCCCTCAAATTTTCTTTGTTTTAAGGAAAGTCTCCTCTAGTGACCTACTTGAAAGTAATCATGGGAAGCTGACAGCAGTATAGGATATCAAATAGATGCATATGTGAATCAGAATTTCTCCTGAAATAAATTGTATTTTAAAAAATCCTTTCAAAAATTGGTAAAGCATTTCAAAAAAATTATGTGTGTATTAGCCAGCGATAGAAACCTGGAAGTAATCTGAAATACTTTACACTAATTAAAATTAACTCTTTGGTGCCAGCAAAATACTTTTCTGTATCTAAGTCAACTTTTGCATAAAGCTAAAGCAGCAACTATCCTGTCTTTGAAGACAGAGGATGCTTCATTGTTTTGTTTTCGTGATTTTTGTTTTTTTTTTTTTAAATTTACTAGTTCTGAGCTTATAACGTAAGCTGCTCTCATTTTTATTTGTCTATTTTGGAGAGTTTTGCACTAAAATGACCTGGAACTCTATACCACACATTTCTGGAGGTCTTTGTCCATAAAGGAACAAGATGCACCACGGCAGGTGCCTACAGATTTCAAAGTAGTTCACTCTGAGCTGTTGAGAGCAGGAGCTCTCTTGCTGTGTGCACTGGCAAAACAGTTTGTTAGCAGAACACAATTATGATTAAAACCTCAATAATTCTCATCCCAAGTCACACAAAATGTTGTTTTATAATCCTTGCTACCTATGGCTTCAGTGTGGAAGCCAAGAAGCAATTCCAGTAGAGACCATGGCTGTGGGGAAGTGAGTATCAGCTCTTTGGCTTGCTAAGTATCAGACAAGTTTAACCTGGCATTTTCAAGGGGCATTCTGGCACCTGGAGTCAGGCATGTGGCAAATGCCACACTGTTGGACAGGTGTGGCACCTTTGGAGAGCCAGATCCAGATTCTTCTATGCTCTGGCATGCTTAGAAAAAGAATGTCAGTACTGTCCAAGGTCCCTATGCTTTGCAGTTCCTTGCCAACTATGCCTCCTAAATACCAATTTCCACATCATTCCTTTGTTTCAGGAGGATTCTCTGGGTGCCTGAAGTCCCTCATAAACTTTTATGTTGCTTTTTAGGTCTTATAAGCCGTTTTGCAGGTTCCTAAATCTTCCTTAACTGATGAGGCTTGTGTATTTTCAACTGCAAATCTACAATTATAGTGGAAAAGCATCACTTCCCAGACAGAGAGGTGTGATAACAAAAAAAGTCTCTCACTTTCCCCTTGTCTAAGGGTTTGATCATAAGTTCTCAGGCAAGTCAGATATCCCAATATCCACTTGACTCATCCACTGAGCACAAACCTTATCTATCTTTGTCTTTCCATAGCACTTTATAATCCCAGGATCTCAAAGCCAAGTACCAGGAGAAAATACAGTTTTTCCCTGAAGGAAAACTACCCAGTGTGACAAGGAAAGCTGTAGCCATTTTGATTTACAAAACTGCACTGAGTGAGTGCTGAGTACAATCCAGCAGTCAGAGAAAGAAACCCCCAAAGATTAAAAAAATTAACTACCAGAGGCAGAGATTAATATCAGTAATTTACAAATTACCTTTTAAAAGTGTTAAAACCCAACAGCAAGCCAACTTCCCTCCCAAACTTTCTTTATTCTCTATCTTTCCCTTTAATTTGTTTTCTGTGTCTGTTATAATGATTTCCTGAGGTTCTGATCACAGTATCATTGTGGCATCAGTCTACTGGAAGCATAATCCTGGAGATACTCCTTTTAAAGGATAATTTAATTGAATTTTTAAATAGAAGAAAATTAATTTCCTCTGACTTCCTCCTCTTTTGAATACATTAAACTTGCACAATCAGACATTAAGGAAATAGAATCCATCGACTTTGAAACCTCAGGTTTTATCACTTAGATACTTTTCTGGTGCCTATCAAAGCAAATTTTTTAAAAAAAATTTAAAATCCAATCACTGGAGAAAAGTCATTTTTTCACACTGAAATGTCTGTCTCTTCCCATCTGTAGTAACAGGCACTTAATGAAGAGCAAAAAAACCGACACCAAAATCCCAGAGATAGTTCACTTTTCTAAATGTGAATAAAAATAAAACCACCAAAAGATTGCATTACATTAGTCTCAATCAAATGTTGATGAGCCTGGAAAAGTGAGAGGCTTCAGAAATGAGATGGCAACTTACTGCTTGAGGCAGAGAGTTCTCTTGGGCTGGAGGACATCGGCTGAGCACACATCTGACAGAGACAGTCCCTTCCATTAAAGGTAACTCGATCTCCTGGTGGGAATGGACGCCTGGAAAGTTCAAGAGAAAAATGTATTTTTGCAAAGGTTATGCCAGAAATTTTCCTCTGTTCCCCCTGCCTTGAGTTTTCTGCCTTCCTCCAGCGCAATCAATATTTTACAGAAACTCAGGCCAAATAGTTTCTGCAATGTGGCCTTGGCAAAGCCAGGCACTGGAAGAAATCCAATCCATGGATGCAAGCAGAGCAGAGGTTAGACTTGCCTTGTATTTTTATTTTAAAAAGATTTTCAAACATACTTTATCTGAATAGTAGAGACAGTGAAATCTGCTAAGACACAACAGCTACATTTATGATGATCTCAGTGTGATGTTGTGGATAGCAAATGATACAGAAGAGAACTCAAAGAATCAGAACTGTTCTTGAGGTTGGTGAAGGAATGTGGAGCTAGTCCCTCATAAATGCTAAGAATGTGTGCTAGGCAGGAGTTGACATTGCTGTTAACTCTTATTTGGTGCCTGAAGCAGAGGATGAGCAACATTTAATAACTCCAGATCTTTAATAAGGAGTGTTAACTGCTGAGTGCAAACCCCCACTACACCTCACCTCACTCCAAAACTGCTTAGCAAATGAGCAACTGCTGATTTCAACAAAACAAAATGTTTCAGGCGTTGTTTCCTTTCCACTGCCATTTCTAAGTGGCCCAAAAATAAATCAGCAGCAATACTGAATTTCATTAATCTATTTCAATGACTCATCTTTTGTTCATTCAACATAAAAAGATTGATGCAAGTCAATGTACAGAAAATTGATGTCATGTTTCACACTGTTTCTGGGAAATAAAACTGCAACATATACATTGTATGATTACCGAAATGCAGTAAATTCACATACTATTTAAAAACAGAAAACAATCACAATTCTTTCAACAGAAAAGGGCTGGAAAAATGTAGCAGGCTAAAGGACAAAGTACTTCAACTACTTATCAGAGATAGGATTAAAATGCCACTGTTCCCTCATCCACAGAGCCTTAGCTAATTGCTTTTCACTTGCTGTAGAACTGAAGATTGGTTCACTTACTGGGGACAAGAAAGAATGATTGGGAAGAGGGGGAATCCCAGTAGTCCCAAAGCCACATGCTCTTATGTGGTTGTTTGGCTGTCCTCAGGGCTCAAATGCAGCATCCAGAATTTTGCTTCACTTCATTTCTCCCACCAAGCTGGGCTGATAACCTGAACTCAGCTCATGTCCATTCCCTTAATATGTAAGCCTGACACTTAATTCTTTCAGAAATGAGAGCAACAAAAGCCATGTCCTCTAAATAAATAAGTGGCATTTTCAAGACTTTTCAAGTCAGACCCACAGCAGATCTTTTATAACAAAAGAAATGCATCCTTAAGAGAAATATGTCCTGAGACTTGTGTCTCCTGGCGATACCTTTCCTTGTGTTTTCCTTGAACTGGGCTCCCACCACGTTATTTAAAGGGATGACTTACTTGCAGACAGTACAGGCAAAGCAGCTTGGATGGTAAGTTTTTCCCAGAGCTGTCACTACTTCGCCTTCCACGAAGTCCCCACAGCCATTGCAGCGGGTGCCGTACATGCGCTGGTAGTCCAAGGTGCAGAGATATTCTCCATTCTTAATGAAAAAGCCTCCTTGTGCCAGGTCACAGCCACACACTGGAGTTAAAAAACAAACCACACAGATTAGAAAAATAACACTACTAAGGATGTTAGCTGCTCAATTGTATCAGTGAAAGGGTGAAGAGCCAGTCAAGGATTTCTGTGACTTGGCAGTTTTTCCACTGTAAAATGCCTATTCACTCCAACCAGAACACATCACAACCAGGTGCCTGTTTTGCTTTGAGAAAATATTCAGAGTCCTACATTGGCATTTCTGGTCAACAGAGAGACAGAAAGCAATCCTACCTCTAACAGCCAAACCCCATGAAGACAAAGTGCCACGGGAGATTGAATTTCACACTGTGCCTTTAGCTTGGATTGAACAAAGAACTCGAAACTACCTATTCAATGTTCCCCTGTATCACCAAAAAAATTTATACCCAGCTGCTCCCAGGCACTTTGGTTTCTGGCACTCCTCCTGCTCCTCTGTATATTGCTGTATCTGTGTAATTCAGTAAGAGAAACCACTCTTCACAGCAGTCTAGCACATTAACTCAACTCTACAAGGAATTCCATCTCATCCCCCTTCATAAGGTTCAAGTATGTTCAGATCAAATACCAGAAATATTGAATATCAGAGATTCTGAGTATTAAGCAAAAATAAATGAGCAGTACACTACATCCCTGCAGTTATACAGTCCTTGAAAAATTAAAATATGAAATACAGAAAGATTATCGGGGGGCTGGGTTCAAATCCTCTTTCTGCCACAAGTCCCAAGCATGACACTGTACCCAAGATTCATTCTCTGCCCTGTTATAACGGGCTAGTATCTTATTAGCTACCTGCCTTAAAAATTAAAATTGCAAGGCATTTGGGGCAGGAATTGCAAATTTCCTTTGTCTGTTGCTCAGCCCTGGAGGTCTAATGACTGCTACTGTAACAATAATTAATAGAACAACAATAAACAGTACTAAAACGCAGCTTAGAAGGAAAGCAGTATCAGTACCAGCATTTTTCCGGTTTCACATTTCTGCTTAGAACAGTGATATTATTCCATGTGCAAACAAATTACATTTCATAGTGGCATTAACTCCACAAGCAGCCAAAACTCAATTATCAGTGACTGAGGAGAATTACAAAGAACTACTGTTAAGGCTCTGTTAAAATGCTGCAAAATGTTCCAAGCTGGCTTTTTAGGTACACCTCCACAAAAAAAACCAAACACTTCCAGTCCTTGTTTTCTTTCTACTGGTCTCCATTTTGTTTAAAAATATTATTTTCAAAGTAACAGTAAGATATCCTGTTAGGCAGAAAATGCAGGTGACCTCTACACCACAGCACCCTATGCCCTTCCTGGGTTGGGGACCACAAAGTAATTTTCCACTGTAGGTCCAGAGGCAAAATCACAGCCTACTTACAACAGGTCTACTTCTCTAAGTCACTTTGGGTAGATACTTCTGCATTGAATCATGTAGAAATTGAGAGTTCTGCTTTAATGTTTAGAAGATGCTTTAGAAGCTGCTAAATTTCATGAAGTGCTGCAGAGTACTCATGTGTCTGTGTGATTATTTAAATTGTAGTTTGCAATTTACCTTGTAGCTTTAACATCCAAGTATATCAATTTTTCATCCTCAAGCTGAAGATTCTCAGTGTGCTGCTGGGTCTGCCTCAGAAGCTGCATGTATGAACTCTCTGGCTCTTTACTATGATCCCCAGTTCTACCAAAGAGTCACTTTCTGAAGAACTCATTTAGTCATTGCAGCCTCCTTTACCTGCCTGGGCAAGGATCTAATTAGCTGGGATGATCAAAAACTCACTTTCAATGCCACCTCTGTTCTAGCTTCTTCTGAAAACCCAGCTTCAGCATCGTGAAGAGGTGGCAGACCATTGCTTGCAAAAACCACTACAAACTTGGAAGGAAAGGGTTCATGCACTCACAGCTATTAGACTTTATCACCTTTGCATGCATGGCCACAGGGATTCAAGTCTATTGATGAAAATGGGGGCTAAATATTTCACAAGTCCTTTACAGAGAGCAATTGCTATTATCAAAAAGAAGCTCCTTCTACTGTCCTTTTCCTTATGAAGTCCTCTTTCTATCCAATCTCTAACTCATTTTGCAAATAACTCAGAATGTCTGAGTTAAATTCTCTCCCACTGGCAAGCCATGAATTCAGGCCCAAGCAGAAGTGCTCATGATTTGAGCCCCCAGCAGATTCATCATTTTTGGCATATGCACAGCAAGAAGCACACACCAATCTGCAAGAATTAGAAACAAGCCCTGGCAACCCCACATTACAACGGGTTTTTGCAGTCAATTTAGCATGTGTTCCTACCACTAATCACAGCTTTAAGCTACATGGGAAAAACAAGGGTCACCCAGACTGTTTAACATCCATGGTTGGGAAAATGCTATTCCAGCCGGCTGCTTTCACTTTGAGTCAGAGATCAAATCAGAAAGGACGAACATGACTGTACCCACATTTGGTGTACAATGTGGTGTGTAACAGGGAAGGGATTTGAACAGCTCTTTTTCTTCTTTTTTCCTTCTTTTTTCTGCTTTGGCAACTGTGCAGAAGTCGTGGCTCTGACAATGTATCCCCTCAAGCTGACACATAATGCCTTAGCACACATATCTATGACCACTATAGAAAAGCCACAAAAAAAGATGGGATAAATTGTGATTGTCTTTTATTAAGAAGAAAGGCCATATGCCCACCATCATTCATGCCTCAAGCAGCAGAGGCAGTGAAGAGAAATCAGCTGTGAACTCTGCATATGTACAGTACATTCTAATGGTGTGATCTCAGCAACTGCTGTGGTACACAAATCACATCACTAAAGAAAAATTTATACCTAAATGATGGCAGTTAACTGTAAACATGAAACTATTTTTTTCCTATACTGATGGGAATAATGACTTTGAAAGAATTACTTTGTGGAGCCAATAGTGATACACAAATCATGTTTGAGAAGGCAAAAAAGCGAGAGGTATTCTATAAACATCCATCACATAGAAATGGCTCTACAAAAGAAAAACATTCCCCAAGATCCTGCTCAATATGATGGGAGAAATTCTGTTTTACATGACCAAAACCCTCTTTCTGAAACAGGAGACTCTGGGGAGCATTTCTGTTCCCTAAGGTACCACAAGCATAGAGACAAAAAAAGCCAGCATTTTTCTTTAAATGAAAAAAGAAACCATTATCTTCAAAACCTCTTGGAGGAACTCAGCCTTTCTCTCAGAGTCTGTATATCAAAGAATTTAATATTCCAAACAAACCATCCTGTCTCTCTTGTGAATGGAATAAGCTGGATTACAGTTCTACCTCCCACTGTATGGAAAACACCCACCCACTAGCTTTTTCTGTCTTTTACTCTCTGGAGCTTCTATTTTGCATTCTTGGAGAACAAAAGGTTGGAGATACTGTCAGGGCTGCTGTCAGCTCCCAAAGCTGCAGGGTCTGTTATGGAAACCTGGGCTGGTCAAGAGCAATCCAGCTGCCCGTGGATCCAGAGGACCTGGACCATTCTTAAGCTGAGTCACTTCCAAGTTTAAATGGTGATGATAAAAATGAAGAGATCAGAGTTTTTCAAAGACAACAAAAAGAGGATTTGATCCTACTGAGCATTATTTAGGATTTCCATAGCCTTTTTGTCAGGGAGAGTTGAACTCCATGATGTTAAGCAAAAATTATTTCAGCACTGAAGAAAAAAGAACACACAAGGAGTATCTATGAATCTGGTCTCTCAGTCTGCAGAAGTGAATGCTATTCATTAAGAAAACTCTAATGATCTATCTTGTTACCATGCATTAAATAAGGTGCAAATTCAATTTCCTGTTGGGGTTTTATTTCTTTCAGCTTCATAGAATAATGGTGCTGTTTTCAAGAAGGGAAATAGTCATACAACAGTTATTCTTAGGACATAAAGGATCTCTTGTTTGAAGGTAGAAAGGAATTTGGAAATGTTTCAGTTTATCACCTACATCCAAACAAATACACAGGGAAAATCTGTTTCTTTTTTTTCACATAAGAGTTTAACAAATCCCATATTGATGAAAGGAAGGTTCAAGTTCTTATTAGAGTTTAAACTTTCTGCATTTCAAATGAACCAAGTCTCCCTCTGTCATTTACTCCTCTTACCAACACTTCCCTTGGTGGTGTAAGTCAATTAAAGAATGAATATACATCCAAGAATCATCAGAAGAGCACATAAGAGCAGTAAACCTCAGAAGCTGTGCTGCAGCACTGCCCTGGCAGGGAGATTGCAATGCACCAATAAGAAATGCATCCAGCAGTTTGCAAAAGCTGTAACACAGATACCAATGGCCATTTGTCACTCTCCTGTCACTGGAGATTTTTTTCTGTTATACACTGATGAGACATGCATTTTGATTGAAGATATTTGGAACTGTGTCCAGCATTCCCAGTGATTCTGGAATCTCTTCTCATTTCAGCAGATTGACATTAGAAACAATGCTGGGAAGTCAAGGCACATAAACATAGAACAAGGACAGGTGACCTTAAAATCTGCTTTGATAACTTCACATCAGGTAGAAGAAAAGTTTAGCAACTAAAACACCTCCTGAGCTAAAGACAAGATTGCATTTCTCCCCTCCTCTCCTAAAATGGTTGGAGATCCCCCTTGGGAAGCATCCTTCAGCCTCCAGTCTTCCTCCTCTTCCCATGAAAACCCTGACACTCCACTCCAAGCATCCTGCCTGCACCACTCCTGAGTGCTGCTGTCATTGTGACACAAGTAATTCTCAGTGGGGCACTTGAGTGAAACCCCTGGGCATTTAATGCAAGGATTCACTCAACTGAAACCAAAAGTGAATTCTGAGTCTCAGATGAGCTCAGTTTTAACTTGATGAACTTCCCAATCAATGCTATGACCCTGCCTTCTCCAAGACTGGAGACACAAATAATGCTGCACTGGGAGTTGTTCCAGTCTGCACCTACCTTGCACAAATTTCAAACTTTCTAGCAATCCAACAGCTCATACCTGAGCTCAATAGCAAGCAAACAGCAGCTGTATGTAGTGTAGCAATGTGACAGCTTCCCCATTTCCCCACTGAAATATCAGAGGTTTGTGCACCAGGATGGAAACAATGGCAGGAATCATTCAACCATTTAAAGCACCTTTCACATTAAACTATGCACGAGGTGGAGATCAAAGTCATTTACAGGTCTGTGGGAAATGAACCTTGAAGAAAAGGCAATCAGTGGAAAAATGTGGAAGTTTAGCCTCGGATCGCTTGACTGTAACTATCTAGAGAAAACATTGCTTTAAAAAGATTTTAAATAAGCAAACCAGGAATTTAAGGATAGAACAAACTCGAACCTCATCCAAGCCAGGCAAATGAAGGATTCACTGACTACAAAGCCAATAAATTTTCTGTATTCTTGTAAGGATGCTCTGCCCCACTCATCAGGCACCTGTTAACATCCTGCAGCTCCTCTACTTCCAAAGGGATCCAGTAGCTTTTTAAATCTGACATGGCATCTGTCACCATTCATCAGTATCAGCCAAGTAGTGCAATTAATTTCATTTCCTGTCAAATGTTTGGTCTCTGAAGAGACCTCAAGCCCAACTAAACTAAGATTGGTATCAATCACTTGTCATTAATAGTATTCTAACCCCAACAGAAAAGTAAGGATCCACTTAAGAATGGGAAGGAACTGAACCTGAAGTGAAATGCCAATAGGAAGCACTGCAAGAAGAACAGTCTTCAAGACACAGCAGCTAAGATATGTAAATGCAGAAATGGCAATTAGGCTCACAGCTGCAACTGAGGTTTGATTTCACATCAAGCTACCTGAATGCATGAATTCACATCTGAACTCCATTCCCTGGCACAGGAGAAATTTTAACCTCTGTTAGCTTCTGAGAAACAACAGATTCCTGTTTCTACCTGGACATTGGTTCAGTGATTCAGAGTTTCAAGTGACCTCATATAATTTCATGATGCTACACCCACATATGTGTCATCACATCCACACATCAGTTTCTGTTCCAGAAGAATTCTTGAAACTGCAGAAATCTTTTCAAACACTGCACTGGACATCTCCTACAAGAATGACCTCATATTTAAACTTTCCATCCACTGACACTGAACTATTTATAGCACTACCCAGCAGCCTGCTTGCAGCCTCCTCCTGCTGCCACTAAAGGAATCTGATGACAGATCAAAGGTCAAAGAACTAATGATTTAAAACACATTCCACCCTGTTGATATAGTGTCTGCTTACATGACCCTGACTTCTTCCCAGTTCTTCAAGGGAGGAAGATCCAGTTCAAAGTCAAAGGATTACAGAGCTTCCCAAAATCTAAACTTAGGAAGCCTCCCCCTTCCCTTTCAGGCTCATTGAACTACAGATGATGTAGCCTTGAAAAGTCATCACATAAAAGCCCCAGACCTGTGCCTGGAACCTAAACATACCCCAGAGGATTCTGCAAGTCAGGCTCGAGAGACATCCAGCTGAAGAGAGGAAAATCACCACATTTATTCCATAATTAAGAAACTGCTTTATGCTGATTTATAAAAATGTTTTAATAGAAATATTTTTTTTTCCTGTGGAATACTCTAGGTTTGTGGAATGCATCCTGGGTGCCAAGACTTGGCTATGCCTCTTAATTAGCAAGATTATTAGAAGGTAATTGCCTTTTGATATTTGATATCACTATAGCATGTGAAACACTGATACACAGTGAAACATTTTCACCTGACATTTCTGCCACATAATTGCAAATGTCCCATTCCTGGAAGTGTTCAAGGCCAGGCTGTACAGGGCTTTGAGCAACCTGGTCTAGTGATTTGGCAACCTGGCCCACAGCAGAGGGGCTGGAACTAGATGATTTTAAAGTCCCTTCCACCCCAAACCATTCCATGATTCTGTGACAGTGAGGACTAAAAAGCTTAAGGACACCATTCATATTCTTATGGTAGGACTGCTTATTTATGAGATTACATTTTTGTTTAGTCTACAGTACTATAAAGAACCTATGTTTTCCAATTAGTATTCGACATCACAAATCTACTATTTGAAACACTCCTACCACAAACACTACACTGTATCTTGCTAAGATAATTCAACCAATCCCTACACGTACCAAAATCAAGCTATGTAAACTTTAACATTGTTACTATTAAAGCTTAAAGCTTTTTCTGCTAAGCAATACAGTGTATTGAAACCAGCTTTTCCCTCTAACTCAAAAGATGAATCACAGGCTTAATAATAAAGCCTTATTATAGCAATTTTGCTAGCCTCAAAGTTTCCTCTGCTAGTACATGCAATAGGGTAAAATGAACTGTAATCAACTGACAATGGTAGAAAATTATCATTTGTATCAGATCACAATTTAAATTGGGATATTAAAATCTGTGCTCATGCACATTTTAATTTAGGGCCTGATCCCACACACATTTACATACGAAACAGCATTGCAGTGAGTAGTCTTAGTTTTCCCAGAAAAGTTATTCATGTACATAGACGCTTGCAAGAAGAACTTTTACTTATTCGTAAGCCACTAATTAATTCTTGTTAATGATTATGTTTATTTGAGAGAAATCCAATGATGTCTCCAGCTCAACCTCTTCATCTAACCTTCCCTCCTCTCAGCCTGCTGCTTCCATTGCCTTGTAAAGATTAACAATTTGGTATGGTAAGAGTGGTGCACTCCTGCTAAAACAGACCTTAAAGCTTATTTATTATACCTGGAGGTAATGCAGAATCCTATCAGATTTGCATTTGTAACACAAACCAGTGTAATTCCCTAGCAAGGTAAGGGACTTTGTTATGAAACAGCCAAAGACAACTGCTCTGAATGGTGTTCCTGGAGCTGCACTCCTAAATGTCTCTTATCCCTCCTCTGTCCATCATTCCCCTGTTAACTCCAGCTCCCAGTCAGCTGCTGCCTGCCTGAAATTCTTTGCCTATCAGGAGGATGGCAGAGCTCACCTTCCTGGGGACAGCCACACCATTTTCAGCTTTTTGTTTTCCTATCAGCTCTTATCGGGAGGCACAAATAGAACCTGCCAGCCCTGCCAGGCAGATAGGGCACACCAGCTGGAGACACACGGCTCTCCAAGGCTGTCCCAGCCAGCTCCATCTTATCATGGGGGCACAGGAACACGTCAGTCAGGGGAGGTTTTACTCGTCATCTTTGGCAGGAAGCAGTTCCTCTGTTCTTAGAAAGATTCCAGAGATGGACAGAGCACCAAACTCCTGGGGAGGATGATTGTCTGATCACATTACGTGACGCATGAGCATGTCCTGAGCTGGCTGATGCACATGGAGACGTAAGTCACCGTGCTCCTGCAGTGCCACAGCCACCACTGACATGCATGCCAAGCAGTCATGGAGTGCCTAAGAGCCTCTGACACAACCCAGGGAAGCAGGACTACAAGCATATCAAATGCACTTCACAGTATGATGTAAACACGAAGTTGAGAGCATGGATGGCAATAATAAAAAGGATTCTCATACAGAGCAAAGAACAGGATCACACAGAAACTCTGTGTCTATAGAACTCATGTGACAGCCTTATCAGGAAATGGATTTTTTCCACATCTTTTAAGTCTATGGGTAAAACTTTAAACGCTTTCAGCAGGTATGAAAAAAGACAAGTGTGAGCTTGTTCATGTGTTTCACTCTGTAGATGTGAATTGCAGTCTCAAGAGCCAAGTTTAGTATACAAAAAAGAAACAGATAACCAAGCCACCTGTAGATGCAGCTGATACGTCCTGGTCTCAGTATCTGTTGGTTTTGCTGCCTAACAACATATTTTATAAACTGGGGGGAGTCTAACTCCACCTCCTGTAGAGTTGCAGTCATGTCAAATTAAAAACCCATCAGACTAAGAGGCAAAAAACCCACTTACTTGAACAGCTGTGTCCCACTAGTATAAACCATATGGTCAAACAACATGCATTGTGAGTAAATAACTCTAAACAAAAACTGCACTCACTTAAATAACAGAGGCTAACAGTAAACAAGATCTGCAGCTCAGGTAAAAGATTCAAAACAGGACTTGGAGCAACCTCCCATACACACCCCTTTCCTTTCTCTCTTTGCTTGCTGGCAAACCCAACTAATAAGGCACAGACTGAATGAACAGCATGAGAAAAGTCTCGACCATTCAGCTCTGGCCCTCTCAGTTCAAACTGGAATTACTTTCCTCCATTTGCTTAACATGCTAATGGTACAAATCATAGTTTCATTTCCCCCAGCAAGAGTTATTTCTATAGCTCTCCCTTCTCTGGTGATCTTCACGAAAGTACTCATAAGGTCAGTAATATTATAGAATCTTAAACTGTCATCAAGTTGAAAATATCTCCACAAACAAAAGCCATAATAAGTTTAGCCATTCCTCTAGGAACAAAACCAAAAAAAGTATACTAGTAAATCCAGTCTTGCAACAGAATAGCCAAGCACAAAAGCAGCTTAAAGTAACGAAAACACAAGTGAAAGAAGAAACTAGACGTCAACCCTCCTAAAAAAAGCAAGATTAATGTGTTATATTCATCAGGACAATTCCAAAGCTCTGCTCCATCTGCCCCCTTCTTTATCAGGAGGTCCTAAGGACACTGTTTGCTGCCTGGCCTGAATTAACATTCTCCTTCGTGACTCAAAGGGTCTCAGGTGGCCTGATGCTGAAAATATCCTAATCCAGTATCTTCTGTAAATTGAGATCTCTACTCACTATGGACAGGAACAAGAAAATAAACAAATAGTTGATGCTTTTGAACTGCTCAGGGATTATATGGCATCAAGTGCTGCTTGAAATACAGCAGCTGTAATAGAGAAAGAGATATGCATTTCCCCAGGCATTCCAGAAATAGGGGAGACAGTGCTCCATGCTGCCCTCTAGGATGGGCTGATGCCACTCCAGACTGGCACAGATGAGATATGTTAATATCCAGGAGAATGGTAAGCATTTTTTTTTTTTAGTTATCTAGCTGTATTTAACTAAAAACCACAGGTAACAAACAGAATTTCTTAGATTCTAGACACTGATTTTTCAGCATACAAATAATTCAAGTGACCTTTTAAAAAAAACCTTTAGTAACATAGGAAAACAACTATTTCTATTTTCTGCTATATTCCATATATTCAGGAAGCGGAAGAACAGTGCAACCACACAACTATTCCACCCACATTTGGAACATGAAAAATATAACTGAAACTCAGGAACTGGGCTGGAGACACTTTTCAAAGTCTGAATCTGCAGTACACATGCTAGATATAGACTTTCAGAAAAGATAACCTAGGTTTAATAGAAGTGAAAAACTATGTGGCATTGATTCTGCCACTGTATTTTAGTTGCCTGGTTACTCTGATTTATTCCAACACCTTTGTCCACGTTTGCCACCAGCTCTGCCACGTTCATCTGGAGCCTGAATCCCTTTCTGTGCTGTACCTATCCTGTGCTAACCTGGGACTGACTGTGGCAGACAGTGGTTGCACACAGACTTGGGTATTTCTCCTTATTCTCACCTTTCATCCCACGTTTTGTGGTTCTCAATTCAGCCAACTCTGCATTGTGTTGTTCATTAAACAGAAACTCTGTGAAGGAGCCAGGGCTGCCTCCTGCTCCACGACATCCATCTTCAAAGGCAATGAATTCACAAAGCATAGTTTTACAATTATTTAACGCTTCATTAAACCTCTGTTTTGTAAAATAACACAGCGAGTTTTTGTTGTGGTCACAGAGGGCTCAGTGGCATGAGCTAGAGTTGCCAAGAGCCCCTCAGGTTCTCTCTCTGTGGAATGGGCAGCACGATCCCCATTCCCAAGGCAGCTCCATGGCACAAAGCCTTTAGAACAAACACCTTTACAGAACCTTTTTGGTGGGTTTTTTGAAAGCAGGTACTTTCAGCAGTCAATTGAGTACAAAGGATTCTAATTTTCATAACTATCCCTAATGAAAGACAGTCGATGCTATCAAGAGTTTTAAAAAAAATTTCCAGATCCTTGAAAAAGCACTTAGAATAAAAACTGCAAAAAGATAGAATTTTCCTAAGTATCACCACCTTTCTTTACCTTTCCCACATTTAAAATCTTCAGGCACTGAGCAAAGAGAGCATTTGTAATGGGTTGATGGCAGGAAGCACAATCTCCCATCAGTGGCTCAAGACACACTTGCACAAATGGAGTAATTTCTAACAGATGAATATCGAGGTTTTACCTTTGCAGGTGAAGCATTTGATGTGGAAGTGTCTGGCTTGAACACGGAGCACTTCCCCTTTACAGGGCTCCCCACATTTGTGGCAGTGGATGACTGGCTTTTCAGAGGGGTGGTGGGGCTCCTGAGGATGGGCCACTGTAAAGCAAGCAAACAGAAAAATATTTCAACCCAAACAAAAAGAATATTTTCTCCTATACAAAACTCAGTGTTCTCAGACACTTTTCATCATGATACAAATGTATCTGATCACATTTTATGCTCATCTAAAATGTTACCACCATTTTATTTAAAAATAGTTGTTTCATAAACCAGTAGTTTAAGACATTCACACCAACTACTACTTCTTTCCATTGAGGCTGCTACAGAAAGATGAGGAAAAATTCCCTCCCTGGTCAGTGCCACAAAGTGTTTCAGAATGCCTGCCATTTTCTTTCCAAGAACATGAGTTTCTGCAAACCATTGGATGAGCACAAAAGGAAACAAAAACTAAACTAATTTAATCCAAGAAAGAATATAATCCAAACAGAAAGGACTGAAGGAAAGCAATTCTAAATCAAGTTCTGGGAAACCAGATGAACCAGATAGTCTGGTATGCAAATGACTACACTAAAAATAAACTACAAACATCTCTTTTTTGCTACAGCAGATACCTAATACAGGGAAAGCACTCCTGAAAAGGAAAGAAGCCAATATTACTTTTCTCTACTGCTATGAATTATAACAGAAATTACTCTGCATGCAAATTTGAGATACTATGAGTAGGCAGAAATTACCCTAAAACTATTTGCAATATTGTCAGGGAGACAATTCCAAGTAGTGGTAATCAGCTACCCAACCACCCATAGCAGAGCTTGGATAGGAACAGGAAAAGTTTGTGGATTTCATGGTTGTAATAAAACTTTAATTGCTCCACATTTGGCTTCTGTAAAACATGTTCAATTTTCTCTTCAGATGTGGCAGCTTGGGGCCCTAACAGAAGCACACGGGTGTAAGCTGGAGCAAGATTTAATCTCAACTGAACTGTTTGAAGTGGAAAGTATTACCCAGAATGTTCCCAAACAAACCTATGTTCCTTCAGTTCTCCCTCCCACATCCCATTCTGGCAGTAGAAAGCTTTCCTCCTTGTAATATTGTTCTCAAACTAGTGGTGCTCATCAGAACATTTCAGAGAAAACATGCTTCTACCCACACCTCTGTCTTTATACCATTCCTGTCCTACTTTTCCTGGCCTGCAAAGGATTGAGTGCTGATACATCACACTCACTGTCAGTGGGAAACATCTTCATTATTTTATCTCAGAGTTTTCTCGAGATCTTTTCCTTTCCTGATCAGTTCCTGGCATCACCCCAGCCGGGACTATGCTGGTTTTCAGATTACTGCTTATGCAGCAATACAACACCTTGCTCATATTTACTGCACCACATTCCTCCCCTTCTTCAATGGATTTCTAGGGGACAAGTCCCATTGCTCCATGAAGTCTTTTTATATTATTCTCCTTTATAAATGCCTTACAGAAGAAATGCTGCTATCATTTTGGATTACATAAATATAAGATTAATAATAAAAAATCTGAATATGTGATTAGGGGAGTAACAGCATCAAGAATAGAGAATAGCAAATATTCTAAGCACTTTCTGTTATACATATCCAGCCAAACTAATATGGTAACAGTTATTCTCTTCTTCCTATCACCACTCACATCTCCCACCCCAAACTTCAAAGAAAATGGCTGAAATCCCCTACTCAAGCTCAAAGTTTTTAATACCTCTTTTTCTGGTAGCCTCACTCAAATTATGTCCCCTGAGCAGTTATTCAGCCCATCCTGGTGAAGAGAATTCAGCTGGTAATGCCAACCAGTATTTCAATTAGCAGCTCCAGTGAAGTAAAAGCTCACTGAATGCCTTACCTTGAGTGAGCCTCATCTAATAGTCAGCAATGCAATACTGTTTCTGAAAAGGAAGGAAGGAAAGAAAGAAGGAAAGAAGGAAAGAGAGAAAGAAAGAAAGAGGAGACTACTAACAAATTAAATTATTATGAGCAAAATTTCCTCTCAGATCCAGACACCATGAGATGGGCCTGATGCAAGCTGAAAGTAACAGTGTAGACTATTAAAGCTGCTCACAAGAGAAAGTGGATAAAGAATTTGGGAAAATGCTCCCTAAGATTTATATGGTGTAATGTGAAATCTGCACCTGTGACATTCTGCTTATTCTACCTCACATGTGTAGGACACCCTGACATTCTGCACACCAGGTTCCAGATCTTCTGGTATTGATCTGAAACACAAGCCTCTTCTCTTTTACAGGAGAGTAAATAACTGTTTCCAAGGCTGGTCCAATGATGCAGCTTCTTTCCAGTTCTGCCTTTAAAGCCATTTAAATGAATACAAATACTGTTAGTTGCTATTTCCAGGCTGATCTCTTAAGTGAAGCTAATTATGGTGCTTGTCTTACTGGCCTCCATTTGACATTGTAGGTCAAAATCGAGTAATTGACTTTCACCCTCCTGCAAGGAATTGCTTGTAAGCTTTTTCCTTTGGATGCAGTAATACACACAAGGCTTTTCAGTGGCAGAGGTGACCTTTCATAGTTACCAGTGAGGACAGAACCAAGAATTAAAGAAAAAGAAAGAGAAATACCTTTACAAGCAGCTTATTGAAATGTTTCTGAATGACTGAAGTCCAGCCAGCTCACTGGACATGTCAGTTTTAAGCTGCTCTGGGTCTGAAAAGGTCTGAGTCAGGAGCTGGGTTCATGTCCTTGCAGGAATTTCACACCTTGAGTCCTTATTTCAGGCTCTGCCTGCACTAACCCTCCCCACAGCAACTACAGGATTTCTTCTCAGGCACCATGGACTGCACACAGTGTAATAACGCAACTCTAGATCATGTCTAAGACAATTACAACAGACTCCAGACAGAACAATCACTGACAATCATTAATTTAGGATCTGGATAACCCAGATTCCAACCCCTGCCCCACAGCAGATATCTGGGCTCTGTGGATGATATCCCCTAACCCTAAAGGAATAAATCCATATGGTTAAGTTCAGCTAAGTCACTGAGCCTGGGACTTGCCAGCTTAAAATTAAGTTATCTGAATGTTTTATTTTCTCTGTGTCTTCACTGTCTGGGACTGTAAACTGGGTGAGACAGCACTGTTAACCTCAGCCTGCTGTGAGAATAACGTGAGAACAGGAGAATAATGTGAGAATAAATACCATGACAAGGTTCCCAGGGAATAGGATGGAAAGAGTCACATAAGCACCTAAGACAGTCAGTCATGTTCTTGGTTCAGTACCAGGGCTCCCAATTGTCCTCACACCACAGCACGGGTGTGGAACACAAACACAGGTTAAGTCTTTGCCAGTTCCAATGTGAAGATGTGAACTGACACCTGTGACAGAGCCTGTCACACCCCAGGTCAGCCCATGACAAGCTGCATGGGTGTTTTTGTGTAAGACTGCTGGGCACTGCCTGAAGACTTTTTTTTAAATTAATGAATGCAATCTCTGGTCAGAGATATACAAAGAAGAACTTTTCAAGACAAGCTAGGTTGAGATTTCCACTCCTGCTTTCAAGACCAGCTTAAATGAATGATCAATGAATAATTAATGCTTTCTTAAACTCATTTAGGTTTCAAATAAGACAAATCAATGCCATTAAATATCCAATTTACCCAAAGTAATACATACACTGACTGGGATAACTGGGAAGTCTGGATTATGTAATTTAAATCAGGGAGAAATAAAAAGAATAGAAAAAAATCAATAGCACCTTCATCTGTGAGGAAAACAGTCTTTGTCACTGGAGTGTTGTTTTATGCTAACATCACTATGCAGACATATCACCATTATTTTTGTCATTCCTTATGTTTCCTTGCAAATCAAGCAATGTTGATTTCATTACATTTTGCAACTGCACTACATGGATGTAAATTCAAAGCATCTCTAACACTTGTTACTGCATTTTATCTCAGAATAATCCCAGACCTGCAAAGAAATAATTAAAAACGAAAGAAGATAGAACTAAGACCACAATCCAATGTTCATAGGAGAAATCAAAGGCATTTTCTGAGCAAAATTAAAGACTTAATTCATTGTGCAAAGTTGAAAACTGTTCTGTTGGGGTGTTTTTTGTACAGCAGATCATTGTCTGAGGGTTTAAAAACAATAATTTTTTCTGCATCAGAAAGAAATTAGACCTCAGTATTCGTAACAAACCTTTCTGAAATGGAAATTATGGCAATTACCTGAAGAGTATGCAGCTGAATAAAGAAATAAAGAAAACAAAGAAAATAAATACTGCAGCTTTCTTTATTGCTAATTCTTTCCCTGAACATAAAACTATTAGGAAATCAAAGGCTCAAGCTAAGGGATTCTTAGCTGCAGATTCTTGCTGGCAAGACTCCATGTATCTGCTGCCAGCCAGGAAGTATCTTGGCTTTTAACTGGAAGTCAGAAAAGCTTCTGGGAAACACCTTGCTATGGGAATGCTGCAAGGTGGGGTCACAACAAAATATTTTTAGTTCAGTTCTACTCTAAACTGCAATAAAAAAAAGAGCTTCCTCTAAATTTAAAGAAGACTATATCGGCTACTGCTCTTTTAAAAGTGAATTTTTTATTATTTTTCCATTTGCATGGATACCTCTGCAAATAAACCTGAAGCTGTGCTCAGCCAACCCTACCCATGTTGTAGGATGTGTAACTTCAAGCTTTATTCTAGGATACAGAATCTCTGTGACTTGTAGCTCCACAACCTCTGGGCTCTGCTGCACAGCACAGAGGACAGGCTGTGCACACTGCAGCAGGGGCAAGGGATCCTCAGAATGTCACAGCTCTGTCATTTATATCTTAGGAGTGGCCTGACACAGCCAGCATGCTCTCTGAAATGCTGATTTTCAGCTGCTGTGTTTTCTTGGCTGAAGACTGAACTATTAAGGAGGGAAAATAAAGCACAGATGTAATGGTGTGAAACTACTCCAAGTTTTTTGCTAGCTTGTTTTAAAATTTCCTTTCTGCTTTCGGTAATAAAAGTAAAGAACTGTGTTTGACATTGCCGTGGCAGTAAATGCAACCAAGGCTTTCTACAGACAACTCTCTCTCTGCCCTCCTTCTCTGTATTACCTGATATGGCCTCGGAGGCCATGATTTCTTGAACTAATTTACAGGATTTGCAGTTCAAAACTTAAAGGTTTAAAAATAAAATTCCCTCATTATTTGATGGTACCAAGCAGCTCCAGTGTTAATGCAGCTGGGCAGCCCCTTGCATGGGACAGGACCGAGGGAAGCAGGTGGCCACTGTGCACAGGATGACAAGCTGGGAAAAAATATGTTCTGAGCTGAAAGATGCTGGAGAGACACCAAAGAATCAAATTCAAGAATGGAATTTGCCTTATCACTTCTTCTCCATGCTCTATTGCAAAGAGAGAAGTAATTTTCTCCCATCTTTTGTGTTTCTTTCAGAGATAAGTGTCTGTAGCCCCTGGTTTGTAAAGCCTGTCTGACTATAGCCCATACAGTCTCCAAGGAATTCCTCTTTTGTAAAAGCCCAGCAGAGTGGAGACTCGAGAAGGTACTGAAATACCTATTTAAAAGAAAGGTGAAAAATGCAGTGTCATTTTGCTTATCTGCAGACTCAGTTCTTGAATCTCAAATCTGTAAGAATCCTATCAGGTAAGGTGACCAAGCAGTGACTGAGATGGAAATCAAACCTCCCAGCTGCCAGGGACTGATAAAGATATTACTGCAGTCATTAGCCACAGGTATCTGACAGGGATCTTCAGGAATTCCAGGAAATCCTGGAAGGAGACACTCCCATGAAGAGATACCAGCGAGCTGCTTGCCTACACATGTATAAGAAAGCCTAAGGGAAAATCCTAGACTGTAGCTAGCTCATACTACTGCCATTCAAATCAGGTCTGAAGAATCATTATAAAACTCTTCTTCCTGAAAATTTATCTGTATCACTCCTACAGTGTGCCTTAAAACTATTTGTGCTGTCTATAGATATCCAGAGTAGCTATTTTTAAAGCAAGGCAGAAAAAAAAAATCTTAAACTTGGTAGCTTTTTGCCACAGTTTTGAAATGTTTTCTCACATTTTCCATAGAAATATTATCATTTTCCCCTTACAAGTCATCAGCTGCTGGAAACAGCACAGGGGCCCATGGCAGTGCAGCAGATCTTTGTGCAGAAATCTGCCCTGACCACAGTGAGGTGTGGCACTCACACCCTGACCAGTGCACCCAGTGGCAGCACAAGGCTCCAGACACTCCAAACACCTCATTTTACCTCCCACTCGTTTTTTGGGGTGTTGGTGGGATGGAGTTACAGATCAGCAAGTAGGGCAGCACAGGGAAGAAGGATTAGGAGAGAAAGTCATGTAAAGAGGGACAGCACAGCCCAAGCCTGCTCTGGTTTAGAGCCAGAAAGAATTACTGCCAATCCCCCAGTCCTCCATCTCTGGTCTGACTCTCTACTTGTTTAACAAAGAGAAGTCCTAAGAAAATCTTATACTTTTCTTAAGTGTCCAGTTCAATTCTGATTACAACCAATGCTTCTCAGCCTCAGTTCTTCAGCTACAATAAACAAAGTACATCAGAGCTATCTATCCTCAAAATAGCATCTCATGGCCAGATGTGGGCTGACTACAGGACAGTGATGAACAGACTGGTATCCATTCCCTCCACCCCATCCTCCACATCTCTTGGCAGCTTCTGCAGCAACCAAAAGATTTTCACAAAATGCTAAACAGAAGAGATGGCACATGTCCAGTCTAAAAACCAGGTGCATTGCTTCCTCGAAAATTGGATTTGTTAAAAGAAAAAATAACCTATAAAGACATCTAAAAGTTTACCTAGATAAATTAGAATGATAAATTAGGGTAGTTCCTAAAAATACCATTTGAGAACATGTTGTAAGCAAAGATATCAAACATTGCATGAAGATAGGACGCAAAGGCTTCAATACCAGAAAGCAAATTTTAAAAATAGGAGATGAAACATACATTATTTTTGAGAAAGGAAACCAGTATTTAAATACTTTCCTATTTTTAGGTATACATAACCCATGGATAGAGCTAATGCAGCTAAAAGAATGAAATACAAAATTTAGAGATATGAGTGCCAGGCAATAACCAAAAATATTAACAATTGCAACCGTAAATCAATGAGAGACAATTCCTATGTTAGTTACAAAAAAAATAAAAAGCTTTGTGCCACACACAAAAATGTGTAAAAAAGGCAAGGAGATAATAAGCTTTAAAAATACGGCACGGAAAAAAAATCACATTTGTTTCAAAGTTTCAGAACACAAGTGCAAACATGCTTATTTTCTCTCTATTTTTCCTGCTGTTTCCTATCCTCCCCCCATGCCTCTTCTGCTATCTCAAGCTTTGATACTGCAATTAATTCCCCACAGAACAGCATAAAAGATCAGGGCCTAAGGCCTCAGCCCTATAAAGATTTATGCATATGAATAGTTCAGTATTAAGTGAAATATTTAACACCAGCACCTGCTTGATCCTGTCTGAAAAAAGATCACCTTCTACAACATAGACAAAATAAAACAATGTACCTGTGATGGTTCTGCCATTAAAGGAAACGTGTTTGGGGGATCTAGTTTTCCAAGCCTTTGATAGTGATTGAGAGATAAAGAAAATTTGGTTGTGTTTATGTAGGGGTTATATCCTTATCTGGGTACTCTGGGGATTCCACCACAGATTCTGACAGCCTATAGCTTTAGTGTACAATTTTCACAGTTTCTCAGTGACAAAGCATGAAGGTGACTGGGCAGTTCAAGCCTTATGGCTGAACAGGAACCTCAGGATATCCCACTCCTGCTTTGGACCCACCCGGAGCCTGAGTGCCTTCTCAGTTTGTCAGGTAGAAACACTCCAGTGCCAACTCAGCTCTGCAGTCAGTGAAGCTGCAGCAGCTCTACCCATGCTCTTCTCAACACAAAAGCATCAGAGCCTATTTAGAAGAGTTTGTCATTCTCTGAAACAGCAGAAAGGAGGAACTTCTGCCCTGTCTGTCCACACATGTTTGCCTTTGATCACTTGGCAGGTGAATCAAAGCACATTCTAGAGCATCATCTATACTTAGCAGGAACAAAAGGACTTGACAAAATTATTACATTTGTATTTGCTTAAGAAAAATTATAATCCTTTCAAAGAAGAGTCAAGAACAGCTTCTTAACTGAGTATGGTCAGGAGTTGTTTTAAGCTCAAACAGAAAAAGCAATAGGGAGTTTAAAAACTATTTTCAGTAATGAAAAGGCGCTAATCTTGCAATGAGGTATGCAGCAAACTAAGACATGCTGAGAAACAGATGATGATCAAACAAATGTTGACTAAGCCAAGCGAGTCTTTGAATCAAAACCTGCATTCCTGCCTTACTCAACATGATTGTTAACAGATGGATTGCTGATTAGTGGTTAGCAAGCCAAAGGAGAGAAGCACAAAGTGAATTTATTCTGCCATATTTCTACAGTAGTGCAGAGTAATTTTTCACAAGACAGATCACCATAAAATTGGGTGATAAAGAGAAAGTGAATCCAGACTCTCTTATCTGATGCTCTGGGAATGCCCTTCTTGATCTTCATCACATCCACAAAGGTTCTCTGCACTTGGTTTCACAACCAGCTTCTGAGGGACAGTATTTCAGGATAATCAACTCACCCTTCGAAACTCCTTGCTGAAGGGCTGGAAGATCATGATAAACATTTGCTTCTCACACCCAACATCTGCAAATCTCTAACATGAAGTAATTGTTTATAAGTTTTATAAGTTTATAAGTCTTGTAAGTGGCAAAAAAAATCTGAATTATGCCTTCAACACATCTGACATACACAAGAGGATCATTCACCATTTCAAAAGAGTGGTTTTCTTCTAATATAGAACAGAGGCAATTAGAAATTCAAGAGCTCCTCAGCATACTCTGAGCAACCATCTCATACACATCACTTGATGTCTCTATCTTAAAAAAAAAAAAACACAGAATAGTCTGAAGTGGAAAGGACCCACAAGGATCATCAAGTCCAGTATCAAAACTTTACTCACAACAATGAATAAACAGAAGTGTCAAATTATTCACTGCAAATCCTTAAGGACCCTCAAGGCTATATGAAAGCAAATTGCTGAAGTTAGCAAAAAGCAACTGCCTTTTCCAGACAGCATTCTGCCTTACTGATGAGTGGTGGTTACCCATAATAGCATTCAAATGTCAGGCCTCTCAGCTACCCAAACAGCATCCCACGTGGGGATTCTGGCAACAAACTCATCACAGCTCCCTTATGCATCCTTTTTAGAGGCTGCATGAGTATTCCATGCAGTAAAATGAATTAAATTTCGTTCTGAAGTAAGCCAATATAAAAATGCTAATTTTAATAATCAATTCCCCCAGTGTTCACCCTGAGATTATCTGAGGAGCAACATTGACCTACATAAGTCAGTGGTCTCCCAGATGCTTTCAAAAGAGAATCTGTAGTAAACTCTCCTCCCAGTTACCACCAGGAATCTCCCCAAGCGTTTTTTCACAAGACCTTGCAGAGATCTGTCCTCAGCCAACCCCTTTAAACCACAGAAGCTCTGTGCTTAGAAACCCTCCTTCAATCAAGGATCTTGTAAATGCCCATCACTCAGTACCACCCTCACTTCTGGCATTTCTAAGGACTGAGCTGCACAGCCTCAAACTAAAACTAGACAGCCACAGAAATGAGCAGCCTAAGTCTTCACAGGGCTCCTGATGCCCAGGATAGTTTGCCATGTACAGAGCTGATAAATGAGACATTTCAGAAGCCCTGCCCTGTGCTTAATTGCCCATGTTGGCACCCAGACCTTAAAAACATTGCAGCATAGAAGTCAGTTTCTGAGTTATGTTATTTCAACAATAAATAATTGTGCTCCTAAAGACCATCAAGTGTTAACATTCTATGGTAAATGCACTATCACAGGGAAAACATTGACCAAAAAACACCCCTGAACACAGCCTGTTCCTCTGGCTAGCATCTCCACTGCTGGATAGCAAGCAGACACCCTCAAATCCATCAAATCCTCTTTTTGTGATGCCTTTGGAGAAAAGAAAATACAAATGCAACTCCTTCTTTGAACAAACAAGTAATTCATTGACTCTTGTTTGATCCAGCAGTAATAAAAAATAACATTCAATGTTCTGCAAGGCTTCATTTCTGCTTGGATCACTTTTTAAACTTGATATAATTTTAAGATACTGCTTCTGCGCCAGAACCTCAACTAAGACAAAGTTCCACAATACTTCTATGTAGATTATACTGACGTGTGATGCTGAGGTGGTACAAACAGCAGTGGGAATTGGGGAGTTACCAACCCTGTTGAGAGTGTTTCTAGGACCTTGCCTATTATTCTGTTATATAGCATAAGAGCAACAACATTTCCGTTCTGAACAGCTGGTCTTTATAACAGATCATGTACAAATAATAGATCATTGATTGACACAAGGCTTCTATCATTTCTGGGTTTATATCACTTTATGATCAGCGCATATAAAATCCAGAATTATTTCTCTAGTTATCTGTTACAAAACAAAATGACCACCATTGATGCAAAACATGATATTTTGTTTCAAAAACGTCACACAGCCTCTAAAAATTTGGTCCAACTTTGGGGCAATACTGAAGCACTTACTTAGCTTTAATTCCCAGTGATTCAATTAAACTCAACAAGACACTGCTGAACAGAACAGGCTTAAGACAATGCCTAAGTGTTCTCCTTAGACAGATCCCTAGTGAGCCTGCAAGTTTTCCAGGCTCAATGAAGACAAGGATTAATCATTCTTTTGGGGATACTGATGTCCTCTAGGTGGAAAACCAACTTTGTTATAAATAATCCTTTTTAAATTAGTTATGGATTGCCCCCAGAACAAAAAAAGATTCCTGTTCCCTGGCTTCTCCCACCCAAAGGGCACAAGACATTTTGATTAGTGGAACTTGGTCTGTTCCCCTGGTATTCATTAATTTTTCTACAAAAATAATTGACTCTCCTATAGTAGCAGGCCAAATTACATCCCAAAATGTAAATTCTTTCCTACCAAGATCCCTACCTCCCCTTTGGAAAAATACTTTTCTGCCCTAGCTTAATGTATTTTTAAACAATTTTACAATGCCAAGACTCTATCTACAGAAGTGTTGCCTTTTGCATTCTCATCCAAGGAAAGCAAACATATAATTTTTTATTCCACTCAATTGTATTCACCATAACCAACAGGGCTTTGGTAGTGATGGTGCTGCAGTGGTGACTTGTGGAGGAGGTGGCCAAAGATGGGATTGTGCTGGTCACTGTTGGTCCAACCAGTTCAGTAAATGGCAAAACTGACTAAATCCCCTAAGCCCTCCTATAGCAAAACTTCTCCCATTTCTCAGTATAAAATATCTGCCATCCTATCTTCAGAGAGCTGGCTCCTACACACAGCTGGGATGCAAGGAATGTATGGAATTCTACTACTGGGAAACATGGGAAGTGGTCAGGCATGGCAGGACTGCACACTGTGCTTGCCCAACTCTTTGGATATGAGTATTTGTACCCTCACATGAACTAAGTGCTATTAAAAAAAACCAAAACATTAAAATCTCCAGTAAACATGCAGTGCCTGAGCTGGCATCTCCTTGGTTATTTTTGTTTCTCTCAGTATCAATGCTGCACACCAGAACTGCAATTTGAAACCTAATATTAAAAATAAATTTAGAAAGAGAAAGTACAGAAAAGCAATGCCATAAATATGCCAATAGAAATATAATTCCTTTACAATTTCATTGCCTTTTAAAAGTAATAAGACGTTTATAAGATAATCACATAGCACTGGATATTCTTTTTTTTTTGTACAAGTAGGAGTAGTGAAATCCCAACACTAAGATTGCCTTGTCACAGTTGTGAAGCAAGATAAAAGAAACTCTCTACTCCAAAGACCTCTAATTCAAATAATCAAGGCAGACAAGAGGAACGTTCTTATCCTCATTTTAGAGATTAACACAAGGAGAGATCAAATTACCTCCTCAAGGTCACCTTAAGAGCCTCTAACACAAAACTGTTCTATTGTTTAGTACTTTAACTACAAGTGTATTTTTTTAACATCTACTACTATGCATATTTACAAAATGCCTTTTCTGTGGTTTGTACAAGGCAGCACATGCCCTTAATAATAATAAAAAAAAGGCCTGAATGCCCAGCCCCAAAAGCAAACTGCTAAGCAGAACCAAATTTGAAACTAAGTAAATTGAAGCAAAAAGAAAATTAACTCCCCATCCTCCCCCTGCCAATCTGTAATTGCATAATTTTGTCATGTGCTCCAAAAGCAACAAACTTGGAGACTTTCCCAGGTCACCTGGGGTTAAAAACTTCCAAAGTTATGAGTTCAAATCAAGACAATAATTCATCAACGACCATGACACTGAGACAGTGTTAGGGCCCAAATCCCATTACTCAACATTTTCCTGATTAAGTTCCCAAGAGAGAACACTTCTAAATTAGCAGACAGGTAACATTTGCATACTCTTCAAGGGAAGTCCCATCTAAAGCACTTACAGAGAAAAACTAAAAGCTCCTTTGGAAGCTCACAGCTCTTGGGATTGGCAAATGGAAGAGAAGAAAGCTGGAGCTACTGCAAGCATAAAACCCAGTCCTCTTGGTCAAAACCTGAATGCTTTATCAAAAGTATGAAGAAAAAACAACAGAGAACAAAATCTCACTGTCAGACCAAACCAGACCATGGGCCAAACAACACAGGAAATAAGGTACCATTTTGGTGACCTGCACCTTCTGTGTGGCTTCCTGGGAAAGCCAGGACAGTGAACACCTACAGAGAAGTGAGAACATGGAAAGTGATGCATGAAGCATGCAACTCGGTACCCAGCAGGTGCCAGCACCTTCCCTTCAGCAGAATCAGTATATGAAGAACTGAAATCATTAAGCCGCTGTACCTGCTTCTTTAACTAAAAAAAAAAAATCTTCAACCCTTCATATTTTCTCCTTTTATCCTTCCAAGCATGCAGAAGCATGGCATGAGCAGCTACTAATCCACTTTCATAGGTTTGCCCATGGATGATCCTGCCCAAGATTCCATCAGGTACCTGATCACCAGCTTACCATCAGGTAAGCTGATTACCAATATGCTTTCACAGACTAGCACCTGAACACCAGGGCTGCCTTTTCATCAGCAGCTCAAGAAATCAATAATCAGGGCTAAATCTTCAGTTTATGTGAACTAATGGGGGTAAGAATGAAGCTACAACACTTGTATCACACAGAAACCTGGCTAGCAAGCCACACACTGATCTCAACATAGCAGCAGAAGGATGCAGATTATTCAATATGGGCTTTAAATTGCCTGAGAGAATTAATAACAAGACACACTTATGCACATGTAAACTTCCTTTCTGTTAAAAGATAAGAGAGAAAGCTGCCCTTGGATGCAGCACAGTGATAATAATTTAGCTGAGTAACTAGATAATAAGAGCTCATAATTGGAAATAGATAAGTACACAGAGACATGAAAACATGGTATCAGTCAGACATAATTTAGGAAGCTCTGTTTGGTGTCAGCAGAAAACACCCTGGCCTCAGGATTTTTTTTGTGTATGAACTAACCAGGCAGACAACTGAAATCATTCCACAATATGAGCATAATGAAGCATGCTAATTTGCTAAAAACTGTTACCAACTATTTTGCAATTCAGTGAATTGGAGTTATATTTTTTCTAGCTGAAACCAGCCCCTCCAGTGCCTACTTAACATGTCTATGAAACGACACTGGACTGAACTGCATTTTCAGCCTGTTCAAACCCCAGCTCCAGCAGTGGCTGGAAGGGAGGGTACCAGCTGTATTGTACTGACTGCATTTTGCAAGAGTATCACTGTAGACAGTGACATTTAGAGCAATAAATTCTGACCTTCTGACTAAAGCAGAGGAGAGAAGAAAAAAAAAAAGAAAAAACAACCAAAACAAAACAAAAACTCAAAGAAACAAACAAAGCAACCAAAAAACACTACTAAAAAAACAGGAAAAAGAAAAATTGAGGCAGAAACAAAAGAGTTTTTTAAATTGTTGGGGAAATTATTTGAAAGCAATAATGTATAAAATCAAAATATGTAACAGTTACCATCCTTTCTCCCTCTGCAGCCATGAGATATGAAATATCAGTAACTGTGTTCAAAAATTAAAGAAAATATTTAGTTCTTTTAGTCCATTACCTTTGTGAACAGGAAAAAATATTTATATCCAACATAAATATAAACAGCCATTTTTAATAATGCATTAAACTTGGTGGGGATTGGGAAAGAAGCAATTTAAACAAAGTCTTTTTCAGATTTTCAATCACTTATTGTCAACTTCTCCTGCTATTCTATGAAGCTTTTTTCCTCTCATTTTTTACAAAATTACAGGCTTATTTTAATTTTTTTGCAGGTAAATGACAACTTTCATGGTGAAAAATGCTAAAACTGCATTTACAGAGTATTTCTCAGGTAAAACCCCACATAACACAGGGAATCCAACCAAGTGAAAATCAGCTGGGGGAGGGGACAGAAACATATAAAAGGATTAAACCTGAATGCTACACATATTTTATGTACACTTCAAGAAAACTAGCAGCCCTGTCTTAAAATGCATCTTACAAAACAAGCAGCAGTTATGATAAACTGATAGACAATACACATAGTTTTCTGAAAAGATGACTGATGCAGTTCATTCAAATGATTCTGAAACCTCCACTTTACAGGATTTGGTGAAATTCCTATTTAAATCATCCCTGGTATGGCTCACTGATAGGGGAGCAGATCATCAGTCCATGACTGACATTATAAAAGTAATCCTGTAAATCTGAAATAAGGAATCCCAAAGCTACTAAGCAGTCAATAAAATTTATGCTGGGTCACAGGCTTTCATCAACAAAAATTATCAATAGACTGGATAATGGTTATTACTCCAATCCTCTTGATATGTATCACACACTGTGGCAGGTATTTGTCATACACGAGGCATTTGTCCTGCTCTCCTCAATATTAGCATCTGTGAAGCTAATTGCACTCACTTTTTATTTACAACGTTTAAAACATCTTAGAATGGGTTTTCAAAGCTGCAAAACTGCTCAGTCTTACTCAACTTTACTCCTTCTTATTTCTATTTCTTCCCTAGTTTGAATTTCTCCCACGTTATTTTTTAGAGTCCTCAAAAGTAAAGAAAACAGACTCTCCTCTTCACAGAAGAGACTGAGTCTGAATCAGTTTGTGAGAATGCAATGCCCCCAAACCACATCCAGTACTCTCAAATACAACTCAGAATATATCTTGTATCTTCATAATACAATAAATGTCACAGACGAGTATTACTGCAAGGAAACACCCCACAACCATTTCTTAATTCTTTAAACTAGCAAATTCTTCTGTAGGAGGCTTAAAGTGTTACTTATAGGTAACTGAAATTGATATCGAGCTTACTGCTGCAAAAATTCAAGCATTTTGCAAAATCCCATATAATCCATTTATCCATTAAAATTTGAATATACCCTCTCAAGTACAGATTTGAATATATCAATGTTTATCTTTAAAATTTTAAACTAGCTGCTGCAGTGGTCAAAGCTACTTGAACTGTAGCAAGTACAGGTAAAGAACTGTCAGCTTGGGTTAAATCACAGAAAAAAACCCCCCAAACAAATATGTACACACAGAAGGGACCCTGCTGTGCAGACACACTAAATTAGATGTGTTCCAGATTCTACCCTTATTAAAGCAGGTACAATGATAATCAATGCAATCCACTGCAGGGCTTCACACACCATTTTTATAGAAAGGAAAACAACAACTGCCAATCACAGCATGCTCATCTTAAATGTGAAGGTTTAAACCTCAGGTGACTGTGGCTGGCACATTAGGTTTCAGCTCCAGTCTATCAATAAACATAATTACCTTTTTCTTTCACCATGGCAAACAATTTTTTCTTCGTAGTGGAAGCAGCAAGAATTAGCTGAAGTAATTTAAAAACAATCTCTTTTCCAGCAGTGTTTGGATGAGATGGATTTAAAAAAAAAAAAAAAAAAAAAAAAAAAAAAAAAAAAAAAAAGAGGCAGCTTATTCCAGATAATGATCTCCTCTGGTCAGATTTCCCACAAGGTCTGATCAGGTCCGATTGCTCATCACTGCTTTTCCTTCTTGTTTTTCTTTTCCTGTCCCCCTGTGGTGCTCTCCTATGGCTAAAGGCAGCTCAGCCCTGCCCGTGGGCTCTGCCCCTTGTGTTGAAAGCAGCGGCTCCGGCTGCCGCTGGGAACAAATGCTGGATTCCAGCGCCCCTCATTCCCAGCCCCTGCCACCACCTTGCATTCCTCTGCCCTCGCACAGCCGAGCTCCGCTGAAATTTGCTCCGGGATGACCGGCAAGAGGCTGCAAGGGAGATGGGAGGGAGAGCAGCAGAGCTGCTCCAATGTACACACAAAGATGAAGTGGTATTTGTGAGTTTCCTATTATTTTATTTGCTCAAACTGAGCCAGGATCAAGAGGGGAAACAAAGATGAGCACAGGCAAGTGCTGAGGCAGGCTGCAGCACAGTGGCTTTTCTACTGTGAGCAGTTTATCCACTCCTGGATTTAGCTTTGAAGCAATTAATAGACCACAAAACATGCTAATAAATGGTCTCTCAATGCCTACTGACCATAGAACAGATTACAGTAACATATAGCCTGTGCAAGATGGGAATACCTATCTATTCTCTACTTCAAACAATAATAAAAACAATAAAAATGAGAACTATCACTGCTCACCTGGGTTCTGAAGCCAGGCAGTGCTACACAAATGTTTGCTGTGGGTCAAAGTGCTATATTCTGAAATACCAAAAAATTGTAAACAATGACTCCTAAGTTATTCCTTTGCAGATGATAGCCACAGGTACTCATGGAGCTGAGAAGACAGAAGTGTATTGAAAGAGCAGCACTGAGACAGGAATTTCACTCCCCAACACATCCCTAACTAGACAAAGCACCAGTGTAGAATCTGGGCATCAAAGTGACCTTCCAATTTATGGTTTTCCAGGCACTAAACCCTACTGAGAAAGGACTAGTCAGTAAAGTGATGCTGAAAAAGAAGCAAATCAACCCTTTAGAATATTATCAAGTCTCATCTTCCTGTACCAAGTTTCTGCTTTCTATTAAAAGATGCAGGTCAGAGTCAGGGGAAACAAAGCTTTTCTTTTACAAGCAAAGTTTTACTCACAGTTATCAAGAAAAGACTGAAAATATGGCTAATCAAATCCTGACTACTCCTTAAAAGCCACTCATATTTTTAAAATACGTATATACTGACAGCATCAAGATTTCAGAGAGCCTCTATCACTACTACTATTACTTAGTTCCTCATTTTAGCTAGCTACCAGTGACCTCCTCAAAATAAACATGTCATTCATGCCTTTGCCTAGAGAGTAAATTTTATATTTGTGGTTTAAAGGCAGACAAAATGGCAAATAGAAATGAACTGACTTGTCAAAGACAGGGGTGATCTCAGTAGCAGAGAACTGGGTCAAAAAGAAAGATATTCTGGGCTAAATTATGGACAGATTCATTGAGCAAAAGCTTCAACTTGACCACAGCTCAGTGCAAAACGTGCTTTATATTACATGATAGAAGTGAAATTACATTCATACTGCACCCTACATTTACACTGCTCACACCTCCACAAGGGAATTCCTTCTCCATGCTACTCTAAGTAAGGAGAGAGATATTAATGTAAAGAAACAAGCTGTAGGCATCAGCCAGACAGAGCAGCAGATGGCTGATACCTGCTGGAAAAAAATCACACCACGCACACAGCGTTAAAAATATTTGCAGCAAATAAATTTTAGATGTTTTGTATAAATGCCGCCCAGAACAACAGAAATAAATTAACAAGCCAGCCTGCCTCACCCAGAAGGTATCTCTTATTCAGTGACATTCTTTAATAAATAAATCACTAAGAAAGAGGGGGGGGGGGCGGGGGGGAAGAGAGAGAAAGAGCCAGAGATCCAGGCACATGCATGGAAAAAATAGTTATTCTATTCTAACAAATCTAGGCTGGCTTTCTATTGTTAGCAGTCCAACGTGTAAGAGCAGCACAGCACAGGCAGTCTGACATTCTTGCTTCGATGACTCAGTGTGTTACTATTAATAGCATTTGAGGCTCAAGTGGGGAGCTGGGCTGAACCCCACCAACACGGAGGCATAAGCCATTATGTCACATTTCTGACACATCAGAGATGTCAGGTTGTAACTCAACCTGGCCGTGTTCTTTTTCAAGCTGTATTTTGTAAACAGTTAAAGGACAGCCTCCTGAAAGGGGCACATCTGACCTTCATTCATAAATATTTGATTTGATGTGCAGAGCACAGCCTATGGACACACACCCATGGATGCTGTTAACCCCTTCCTGGGATCCTCAGACACCCTCAAGAGGCTTGCAGTGATGATCACTCTTTTTTTTTTTGTTCCAGAAAGCTGCTGACACAGAAGCTGCTTGTTGGTATGTGGACTTTCTGTTCTCCGAGTACATTCCTCCATTTTTCACATGTGCTAGAGATTATCACTGCTGGATCTCACATCATTCAGCCATGAGAGCTGCAGTGGTAGACTACAGCAGCACATAGAATGTAGTTTTAAAATACAGGCTGCAGTAAATGACGCTGGAGATTTAGGAGTAAAATGCAATCTACTGCAGAGTAAAGACATATGAAGAACAGAGGTTAGTACTGTAAATAAAATCTCTTTACACCAGCATAGTCTTTGGTTTTAATCTCGTTGTTCTAAGTCAAGGCTAAAATTTTTACCCTGCTGTACAACTCAGAATTGACCCAGATGTCTTAAACTAGAGATGAAAAAGGAACAGATAGCATTCTAGAAACAATCCCTTGGCACTTATTGTAATTTAGGATTACCTATTTTAAAGGAAAGCAAAGTAACTCTTTTTCTTTAAATACCTTTTGCACTGTACAAACTAAATAAAGTCTTCCTTGAACACAGTGTGGGTGGAAGAGTCACAAAGAGTACACTACAGCTAAACAACATGCTCATGTTGCTGCTATTTTCTGGTGAAAAATATCTTGTGCATTCAGCAAGAGGCATGGGAGCCATATTGAGATCACTCCACAAGGGCAAAGAGTTAAACCAGTTTGTTTTGCTATTTCTTGTACCTTGATAATATTGAAAAAGTATGAGTAAGATACTAAGCAGTTTAGCTGTGATTTAAGGTTTGTTATTCTCATTTAAAAGCTGGTGTTCATATTTTTATCTTGCACTCATTCTTCACAGATGAGATCATGGCTTAGAAGTATCAGCATACAGTTTTTGTACAATTTCTTCAAAACTGAACTGATGTCTCTTGTTCATAAAGAAACAAGGGGAAAAGGCAGGTAGAAAACAGAAAAAGAAAGAGGAGAAGTTGTTCCACTAAATAATATCCAGGAAAATATAATCTGTTCAATGTCCTTGCTTCCAGCAAAAAGCCTGGAACAGAGTTTTGACAAGAAAGGCTGCCCCAGGCTTCCACTGCTTAACCACTGCCCAGCTCAGGTCTGTTGAGAACCATCACTTCTATGAAGTTTCAATTTCAGTATTTTGAAAAATGCTCCCTTCTCCAGGAAGGAAACGCTACTCTCTCATGACCTCCTCTAATTGTTATCCTGACTTACCCATGCCTGTCAGACAAAAAGCAGTAATATCAATTTGGGATTTCTTCCAAAAGTCCAGCAGTGGTCCTGATGCTCTAATGGGCAAGCCTACACTTCCCAGTTTCAGGATTCTCAAAAGCTATATATTAAGTATTTCCTGGCGTCTGGTTCTCCTGACCACACCCTCCTCCACCAACCTGATGTCTCTCCCTCAGCCACTGGGACAGCTGGCACACTTTCCATCTTTTGGAATGAGCTCGAGTGCTCCTGGAGGACTGCAGCAAAGAACCAGGCAGGCAACTGATGGGGAAAGCTGATGGTGCTGGTGGAGATTTTCAGATCACCAGAACTCAGTGAGCAGAACTCAGGCTGTACCTGACAGAAGTGATCCCCACACCAGGTGTACCCCGAGCCTTCCAAGCCTGCAGGCATTGCTATTCTGTGAGTCATCCTTGAGCCTTTCCAGCCCTCCACACAGCTTTTGCTCTGTTACAACTCCATCCTGCAGCTTGTGCAATGGTCTGAGGCTGCCCAGCCCTCCTCACCACACTCCCTGTATGGAACCAGCAGAAGTTAAGGAGCTGTGAAGGTCCCAAAGATAGATCTGCCCATCACAGACCCTCTGTGTTGCCCTATCACAATTTTTAAACAGTCCAGAGGACCATGCACATGTTGGAACCCAAAAGCCTGGGAGCTTTGAACTTTCTGTGCTTTCTAACACTGACCCCCAGGAGAGCACTGCTTTTGACTTGAGGCCTTGGAGAAGGCTTCCAAATTTATGTGATGGAGTTAAAGTCATAGGTGTGTAGTGAGAATAGAAGTGTGTAATTTCACATGGTGAAGGGTTGTGAATTTCGAGTTTTTAGAATATAGCAATAAGTGTAAGACAAAATAAAGGTTCTTGATCATTTTCTCTTTCTGTCTTCTTCTTCCTTCTTCTTCCTAGTTTCAGGTAGTAGTTTTTGGTTAGATAGTGGTGCATTGCGAGTCACAGGTGTTTGATTATTAGGTCAAAAGTATAAATAATGTAGGTGTTAGCTCCTTATCGAACTGTTTTGCTTTAAAAGACCTTGTAACTAGCTAAATTTGTCTCCATTTTGCTCACTTTTAGCTGGTAGCTAAACGTGTTGCAAAACTCTCTGTAGTAAAAATAAGATTTAATAAACAACCGAGTCCGAACACGAGAAATTTGTCTCCTTCGTGTTTTTAATCCTGACTCTAAGTAAAAACAAACAAACAAACAAAAAAAGACAAGCCACTAATTAAGCAGTGCAACTAACCCCATGAAATGCACAGACAAACGAGAGAGGAATACAGTTCTTTCCCAGCACATACTATGGTCCTGCCATCCTACACCTTGTGATCACATTGTCCCTATTGATGAGATTGATCTTCAAGCAAATAATGCCTGAGGGCCTGGATTTTAACCACTACCTTTCTGCTGTGCTGGGCTTTTCCTTGTACCTGTGTGATGCCTTTTTCAACAAGAGCAATCTGTAATATCCGTGTTTGAAATCACATGCCATCTTTCTTTCAGAGTAAAAAAAAAATTAAAATTCAGCAAATACGTCAATCACTTGATTCAGTAAAATGCTTAGTGTAATCATTCTTATCTGCCAGGATTTGGGGGTTTAGATTCGGTGCTTTTTTAGAAATATAATAATTTCATATTCTTTCAAGTCAAACTTCTCAGGAATAAAACATTCATGAGGTTTTGATCTATTAAGACATCTGGATCTCTTAAAAAAAATCTGATTTTCTGAGATTCTTGAAAGCAGGATTTTCTTAGTATGCTGTTATTCAGTAGAACAGTAATAGTCTGCAAAATAAAGAGTAAGACTGAACACTTACCTGTTGCAAAACAGGATAAGAAATGAGTACACTTGGCTTTGTTCTAAATATTAAGAAGCTTAACACACACACTTGTGTAAAAAAGCACCTGAAACCGTCAGATTATCTTTAGAAACAGATGAGAAAAGATGGTTACATGATACTGCTTTACCAGTAGATATAAGATAATATACTCCAAAAATATAGAAGCTTATTAATGGTAAATCCTCTGGCTGCAGGTGTGTGCAAACATTTCTCTCTGAACATATATTTATGTTATTGATGTAACAACTGGCTTCCAAACAGCTTATGCCATTGCTAATCCTTAGAAAGGAGATCATGCTTTCTTCTCACCTGTGTGACCTTTGCAGTATGCACACATAGTTGGCACTAAATTGAGATGTGGTACAGTAATATGAGTACAGACAGCGGATTAAACTTTGTGTTTTTTTAAAACTACCATATAAAATCATCATTATTCACCTTCTATAAACGGAATTTATTGAGCTAATTCATGAACACAACCAATACTGCCGCTGATAAAAACATAATAACCTTCCCTGACAGTCACCACAGTTAATGCTGAAACTGCATGAAGGCAGGAATCCCCCACAGGAAAGCACACATGAAGAGTCATCCTTTACTGTGCATGCCTAAGGTTAAGGAGATTTGATATTGAAAATCCACTTCAGAATTGGATTAACTGTGCAGAATAAACCCCAGAGCCCGTCTTGGGAGTTTTTGGCTCAGTGAAATCAGCAGGAATGCTGTAAAGACTCTGTGGTCTAAAGAACTTCTCCCTGAGAGGTCCATGCAACACCAGATTGAAGCAGCTTCCTGCCAATCTGTTAACTTGCAGAGTAAAGCAACAAGTTCTTTGTTTTGCAGTGCTGAGATGTGACAGTCTCTCCACTAAGCACTAACCTTCAGTGTGTGCCTCAACAATGCAACATCCAGCACAGCATTCCACAGGTCCATGGTGCCTGGAGATGAGACAACCCACCACGTGGGCATTGGACACAAACCACCCTTAGATCAAGCTGCACTATTTAATTGTCACTGTGCCAAATGAAAAATTCCTCCTCTTCTGATTCCACACTAAACTGTGAAGAGGACTCTCAAAAGAGGCACCTAAATCTATCCTGCAAAGGTATCTCTACCAACAAGTATTTGCCAGTCCAGTGTCCTATCAAATGAACCACAGAGGACCTCAAAGAAAGCTAAAAAGATACTTTATACAATTTGGCTACATAGTGTAATATTAATATATTCAAACAGGATTTTACAGCAAATAAATTTTTATCACCTTACTCTGGCTTCTGGAATTTTTCTATTGGTGGCTGTGATTTTATCTACTAGCTAGAGAGGTCACTTGTTTCAACATGGAAAAGCCTTTACATATTGAACCTTTCTCTTAAATTATTTGCTGCCATTTCAACAGTAGGATAATCATAAAAGTATTAAGCAGACATACAATAAATTGAGAGTAGGTATAACTTCCAATTTCTGCACCAATTTCTAAAAGGTAACTATAAAAAGCTGTTTTGCTGCTGCTCCATAGGAAAGAGAAACATATTTTAAAGAAGTGTTTGCCAACTTTAAAATAAACAATATGGTATATCTTCTGTACTCATGTATACTGACTGATAAGCTAATTTGGTGTGTGGTTTTTTGCATTTTACAGTTTACTGTTTCTGGTTTTTCAAATGAAAGCTGCACAGACAGCTGCACCATCTAATTCACATGGTAACAAACTAGTGATGAGCATCCCCTGGTACCACGTTTCTGCATCCCACCATGAAGATTCACTCTTTAAAGTAAAGTTACCAAAAAAATCAAAAGCAGGATAATGCAAAAATTGTAATCACAAGCATCCATTCTAACATTGTCTTCTTTCTCTGTCAGCTGCCCTGTGTCTGCATGACCTGGGTGAAGAAGATTCTCAATTCCCTCTCCTACTTTCTCCTCCCATTAACCACAGAGATTTACCAAGCATCTCAAACTAAGACACTTTTAAGGTCCCTGTATACAAAAGTCTACCTAGTGACGCACCTCCTCACAGGCATAAAGAAGAAGGAGAAGCCAACAGCCATTAGTATTCATCTTTTCCTTACCCATGGATATGGGAGTGGATGAAGCAAGGGAAGCTCGATACCAAGCCCCTCTCTCAGTCCTATTCCACTCCCTCCATCTGCAAAGTCAAAGCTGCAGTGAGTGAGAACAGACATTTCCTATGCCCTTCTCTCTGCTCAGAAATTTCCCCACTATTTCACCTTTTGGATAAGCAGAGCAAGCCCAAGGAACAACTTTCAGATGAGAAGAAACAGCAATTTCTACCTCTCTTTTTCCCATCCCAGTGCCACCAGTGTTTTATCCGGTCAGAAAGCCGGGAGCAGCTTCCATTTCAGATTTACCTGGATCTGTCCTGCCTGCAGGAGGCTGTGCTGGCTCTGAGCACCCCAGAGCACAGGAGGAGGGACCCCCTCCCCTGCCCCTTGCAGCTCTGGAGGGGAGAGCTGCTGTCCTGCTGCTGTCCTGCTGCAACCCTGCCCAGGAAGGGGACTGCATGTCTCTCTGGGCTGTTTGATTAAAATACCAAGGTTATGCAACTGCAGACGACGGACACAAGAGAGGAAGTCTCCATCAGATACAGAACAAAAGCAGCACTCCCTGTAAACAACGCTGGGGGCAAGTAGCCAAAATGTGCCCTTTCCAGCCAGAGCACCCATTGCCATGATGGAGTTACAGGGCAGGGGAGATCTTTGCTTCAATTTCACTGAACAATCTCCACACTGCTGCTATTGCCTATTGATACCACACTTTCATTATTTCTTTGAATTTACAGCTGATTTAGCTCATCTTCCTTGCTAGCATCTACTAACAGTAGGAACTACAATTTTGTTCTTGTTATTGGATTACAGATAACAAAGAATTTAGGAGAAGGAGCAGCGAACCCTACAGAGTGGAATTCAGTTGCTCTAAATGATGCAACCCTAATGCAGATTAATGCTAAACCACTGATTTACTACTAAACCAATTAGCTTAGATTGATCCGAACATTGACAACCACTTGCCAGAATTCTGAAACAGGAAGCCAAGGGCTACAAAGCCATTAACTGTTCTAATATTTTAAGTAAAAATATGTCAGTGATTAAATTGCAGTAAAGATATTGAAAATGGGCAAAGGACGAAGAACTGATTCTAATTCATTACTTCTTCATTTCACACTTTATTAAAAATCAAAAAAATCAAGCTAACTTCATACTTTGAGAACTGAAGATTATTAACAGCTAACACAGATGGATTTTCAGCTATATTTCTTACTCAACACAAAACCACTACTCAGTATTTTTCACAAGAATTCTTCTCTGTGCTTCTCAGGACAATGCAGAACACATCTCTCCATTTGAGAATCCCTTACTCAGCTGAAGATTGTCTAAATCCTTCAATTATCACCACTCTTCCAGACTGAGAAAACCTAATTCCATTAATCTTTTCTCATAAATCTTTTTTCCCAATACCATTCCCACTGCTTTCCACTAATTTCCCTCACAATTTATCAGTATCTTTCAAAAATACAATGTCCAAACCAGTATACAGCAGAGTCCTCTTCAGTAACAGGAATAGAGAAAAATTATCAAAGTGCTGTATGTATCTCCTGCTAACACATCCCAGAAAAAGAATGGCAGCAGTATTATATAGTCAATCTATATTTACCATAGATTACACTTATATTAACTGTATATTACAGTTAATCTACATTATGGTAAGTATCATTATTCTCTGTGTGCTTTTCAGGATCAGTGTGTATTAGTTCCCACTTCTTATCTGTGCAAGTCCACACTTTACACTTCCAGACACTGAAATTCAATTGCAAAATTTCAAACCATACAGCTGGCTTATCAGGACTATTCTGAATTATGACATTGTCCTGCAGAAGAATGAAATAATGTTTCTAAACTTGTATTACCACAAATTTTAGAAGCATTCTCCCTATTCAATCATTAAAAATATACAGGGACTGAGGCCAGGAGAGATTGCTCACATGAAGGAATCAATTTGAAAAGCTTTCAAAAAGAAGATTTGCCTTATCTGAAGGACAGGAACAGTCTGATCAGCACCTCTCAACATCTAAGGAATACCACCTACTACAATGCCAACAGAAACTCTCATGTCACTGCTTGCCACATTAGAGATTGCTTCGAATTTGAGATTGTCCAAGATTTGACATGGACACCTGACAAGTTCACACAGCACCATTAAAATCCTACAGCCATAGGCCACATCAAGTAGCCATTCTGTGAGGAGCTACTAGGAACACCATTAGCAGGTAAAACCCAAGATTTAAACAGGATTTTTTTTTTTTTAAATATTTTTCCTTCTTTCTTTCCAAGTAACAGCAGGGACTGGTGTTGAACAAACTGCAGCCTTCAGGATGATCTTGGGCACTCCTTGGTGCTACAAATGGAAAATGGCAATGGGATATAAAGAGCTTGTTTCCCTAACTGGGGGCTCTACCTTTCTTGTCAAAGCACAGCAAGAACACCTTACTAATGTAAAGAAGCTGATGTGTGGGAACTCAGGTGTAAAACAATGGGCAAAGGTTCGATTTTTTTATGCTGCAGCTTTTATTTTACAACTGGGCTTTTCATTTCAAATCTGCAAAGCCCCTTCCTCTTGAGAACACTCCACATCTGTGTCTTCCCTCACATCACCACGTTGATCTCTTGGACTTCTCTCTGCAAACATACACACAGAAAAATCAGACCTTCTTTTCCCCAGAATCCCATTTCTCATAGAATTTCAGTTGGAAGGAACCTACAATTAATTATCTAATCCAAACTCAGGGCTGACCAAGTTATTAAGAGCACTGTCCATTTCTCAAACACTGACAGGCTTTGTGGATCAACCACCTCCCTATGAAGCCCAGTGTTTAACCATGCTCTAGTAAAGAAATGCTTCCTAACGTCCAGTTTAAACCTTCCCTGGCACAGGTTTGAACCATTTCCATTGCCACACGTTCTGCTGAACCCCATGCCAGTGGCCCCAGCCCATCAATCCAGCCTGTCCAGAGCCCTCTGCAGAGCCTTCCTGGCCCCCAGCAGATCAGCACTCCCACCCAGCTCGGTGTTGTCAGTGAACTGATTGAGGGTGCTCACTCCTCTCATCCAGACCATCAGTAAAGTTATTAAAAAGGACTGGGCCCAGTACTGAGCCCTTGGGAACACCACTGGGACTGGACTCCAACTGGACTTGAGTGCATTCTCCACCACTGGCTATCCTCACCCACCCAGCCAGTTCTTTTACACAGGGAAGACTAAATGGGATCTTGGTGCTTCATAAATTTTCCTCCACCAGTCCACTTCACTTCCTGTCTCGTCACAAGACTGTTTTCATGCTCCCCACATTTCCCTCCATGCCTTTCCCATCCTCTTAGATTGCTTCTGTCTTCTTTTACATCCAGCTGATGCAGCAGAAGCAGCCATTATCACAAGCAATGCTTTAAATAAATATGGTTACATAAAGAGGTACTAACCTCATACTAGAGGTCAGTTAGGTAATGTGGTGTGTATCTCCTTTCCCTCAGGTGTGCACTGTCACAGCCACTGACCACTTTGCAAAGCTGCACAAGTGCCATTGGTACAAGTGACAGGTGACAGTATCTTACATGAGGAGCAACATCACACAGTTCCAATACCATTTCCTCTTCAAAATTCCAGTCCTCTTTTGCAACCAACTTTCAGGTTTTGCTAATCCTCAAAATCAGACATTTTCCCACAGACTCCTTTGTATCAGGGTCTGGCCTCAGAGAATCAAAGCCATGTGCTGCACCAGGCCTTCTAGGGTAAGACAGATTTTGTTGCAGCAAACCAACTGGTGGCACTACCATGATTACCATGACTGGCAATCTCTCTCACAGGAAGCATCCTTACACCTCCCTTGGACACAGAAGGGAAGGTGGCTCATAATTCCTTGGCCAAATGAACTCAAGAGAAATTCAGAATGAAGGTCCTTTCAAGGATTCAAGGCCACTTTTGAACTCCTTTTTTTCACATTTTCTTCAACTTTTAAAGTGCTTTTAACTGTCAGTATGATGCCACCATTTAACTTTGTGAGACCAGTTTAACCTCCCACATTCCCATTATGAAGGGGATGGAATTCCAGGATGCAAATGCTCAGGAAAAGTAAATAATGGGTTAAATGGATGATACTCCAAAGGCTCACCTCCTGAACACTGAATAGCTCTGCACCTGCTGATAATTCTTGACCTTCCAAAGACCTAAAATATAGGCCTTTCCTGCTGTTTATGATTCCACTTATGATCAGCAAGGAAAATAATTACTGAGTCTCCAAATGCTTTGAACGGTGTAATTTCTAATCTCTTTTTGCAACGCCAAAAAGAGACAGCAAACTGTCCTTCAGCAGGGTTTATAAGCTGCTAAATCTTGTAGTACTTGAGGGACCTTAATCCCCAAGCAGCACATGGCCTAGGAGACAGACTTACTTGTTCTGCATCTTAACTTCACATACAGCATTTACCCCCCAGCCTGTTTTCAAAAGGCATTCCACTGCTTTTATTCTAAGTGGGTGAGATTCTGATTCCAGTTGTTTTAATTTAGTAAAGCTGAGGCACCAGACACCTTTCAACCTTTCAGTTTGCATTATACATGGCACTGGACCACAATTCCCACCCTATTGAACAGTAGCACCCATACTGGAGGGTGAAAGGAAAATATCCATAGTGGTTATTTGCATTATCTATTGCAGCATAATGCTAAACAGAACCTGTCCCACTATCTTTGTGATTGCTTACATGTGAGTGAAGAACTGCAAAATTGCAGATTTCCAGATTGATTTAAGCCCCATACAAATTAGAAGACAGCTCCCAGCCTGCTATGATGGCAAGAATTTCACTGGAGTCCTGCATGGGTTGATCATATAACTGGTCACTGTTCATCCAAGTAATTTTCAATTCTAGATTGTGATTCATAAAAATGTTGAATTGTATGTAGATTTTTTTCTCTAGAATACCAATGGGAAACACTGCAGGGGCTGGCAAGGCAGAATGATATTTGCTTTTTCCCAGCTCACAGCTATATTACACATTTGCCCCATGTTTTAGCATCACTTTCATTGAAATGTTACTTTTAAAATAATTGATTACTCAGAAGCAGTAACTATCTTAAACAGCATATGGGTTTGGGACAGTTCTCTTACAAGGGGAAGTTCATTAGGTACAGAGCTGACTAGCAAAAAGCAATTTGCACAGAAGAAAAAGTGTCATATACCACAGTAGATCTTTAAAAAACACTTGCCTACCAAATACAATTTCTCAGCATTAACATTGTGAGGAGCTGGACAGAGTGACAAACATACAGCAGCTTTCTTCATCTGCTTAGTACAGACAAAATTTCAACACAAAATGAGTTTGAGTTATCTAAATTGAAGTCCGTAGAGAAAGTCATAGAAGATAAAATCATTGAAACTTATCTAGAAGAGATTAACATTTATAGCCAATGTCTCATTCACAGACAGAAGGTTACAGAAAACTTTTTTTTTTTTTTAATTTGTAATGGACTGTAACAAACCAGTTAAGCTGATGAATTCCAGATACAAGTTCTCCCGCCACTAATAGTTTTACTAAGGAATAAGCTAATGTTCAATATTAATTAAAACACAAACCAAATTTAGAAACTACAGGGAGGAACAAAGAGCATTGCTATGACTCTGCATGCACCCATATTATGCTACAGGATGAATGCAGTTTTATTCCCCAATTTTTCAAGAGTTATGGTAGAATTAGGAAAATAAATATAAAAGATAATCAAAGTCATGGACTGGCTCCTGCACAAAGAGCATCTAAATAAGTTATGACTTCTTATCCAGCAAAAGGAGGCACTTGGATAAAAGATACAACAGAAGCCTAATAAATTTACAGATGACAAGGAGGTGAGCACAGAAAGATTTTTAATCACTTCTTCTACTTCAAGAATGAGGCAGTTTCAAATACTCCTTGGCAATAGGTTGATAGCAAGCAGAAGGGAACAGAGTTTCACAAATCCCATGGGAAAGCTCTGAATACACTACTTACAGGATGCTGTGCTTTCACAAGGTACTTTTCTAGCTTGAATAGTTCTGAAGATTAAGCCCCTCTTTGTCCCAGGACAGACATATAGAGAGCTGTACCTATATCCACCAACTACTTCCAGATTCTAACTTGGCATTTTATTCTTCTTTCCCTCTGTCAGTGATAAAGTTTTTCTCCACACCTGAACACACTTTCTGTCATACAGTACCTTGCTACTGCACAAAACATAAGGTAACTGTAAAGCAATTAAACCTATCCACCAAGCAAAAACCAAGACCTGATGGCAGTCCTCACTTACCCAGATGCTCAGGAGTGTCATATAACTGCTCACACAAGTAGTAGTCATCTGGATTCAGGTAGGGCAGTTGCTTCAGCAAGCTCTGCTTGGGAATGAGATACAAGACTTCTGCAATATCCCCATCCTCAATTATTGACATCCTTCTGACTGAATTTTGAAATTTCACTTTTTCCAGCACCAGTTCTTCACCTGAGCCACACAGCTTCCCAAAGCTTTTCAAGATGGGGAAAGATGGCATTTCTATTCAGAAGAAGCTGGTAAAGCAAAACCTGTAGTGCACGCAGTCAGTCTACTACTCACGGCACACTGCCCTTTCCAATCCTTCTCTTTTTCTCTTATCCAGGAAAGGAGATTAAGGAAGATATATTTTTAGTGATTATCTTCAAGAGATTAGAACAGTATGTTTGATCAGGTGATTGCCGTCTAAAACTATTGTAATCAGTTGAAACTCATCCCTGCGAATGCAAAAATCAGAAACAAAACCAAAAAGTGTCTGAAAATCAGATTAATATTCAGGACAAGAGAAAGAACATAACTGAGTTACATAAGCGGATTAGTTTAAAATCAAAAAACCTTGCTATGTCAGAAATCTTATTACAGAAGAATCATCATCATCATCGTAAGCTACAAATGCACATCTGTGCATTTAATCTAGCACGGCCCTCTTCCATGCCAGGTCTGTCCATGTGCCATGGAGAAAAGGCTGTAGCAAAGGTAGAGCATGTTGGTCCTCCTTTTTTAGGAATGCACAAGCACTGGCTGGCACTACTTCATAAGCAGATTCTTCGGAGAAATCCTTTCTGCAGCTTTCACTGCCCATTGCAAACAAAAGCACTTAAGCTTTCCCCTAACCATTAAGGATTGGTTTGCTTCTGCTCTTCCTCTCCACCTTCCTGTGCAGCTGACAGCAGAGGCTTTGCAGACACTGTGCCAGCCCCTCCTGCTTCACCTACAAGAAGTATTTACATTAATCCAATTCCAGTGACTTGCTAATCTAATCATCTAATGAATATTTCTCCCTGGGTAAAGGCAGAGTTAATCATCAACAGGGCACTGGAAAGTCACAGGAAATTCCAAAGTGAAAGAGAAAAAAAAAAAAACCCAAACCAACAACATTCATCATCTGTAAGAGAAAGTTACAGGTAGACCCCAGACCTGGACATGCTCAGAGGCAACTTCAGACTCTACTCTCGTGCACAGAGACAACTGTGCAACCAGGGTCTGGCCAGACTTTCCAATTCCCTTAACACAGAGAAGTTAGCTGCAGCTGCAAAATGACCTGGTGTAATCATTGCACTGTTTCCAGTAAGGCTTTTTCTAAATTAGAAGGTGACAAAAACTCGGCCAATAGGCTTACTGAGCACAGTGAGAAACTGTCACTTAATTCTTCCTCAAAACTCAGAGCTCAAGTACTAACTCCAGATAGGGATAGGCTTAGAAGAGGAGACTGCCTTATTTCCTGTTTCAAAGAGAAAATACCATCTCACAAATCCAGACTTTGATCATCTATTATTACACATATCCTATGAGGTCAATTACTTTATATTTTTCAAGTAGTATAACTTCTTTATTATCTTGAAAACAAGTGTCCAATCACAACTTCCCTTAAACAGCCATACTCCTGGATTTTCTAATCAATGGAGAACACAGTAGGACAAGCCAGAATAAATCTGTAGTAATTTTAATGGGGTGATGCTAACTTACATTTGAGGAAGAGCTGGCTCAATAAATATAGCAACTCCAGTTCTCCCTAAGAGTATCTGGTATCAGATCAGAGACCTCAGCAAATGGTGTGTTTTAAGCATTCCTCCTAGGAAATGAAGCTTTGCAGCAATTTTTCATTCTCTCTCAGATTTCTCAACCTACTGACCTGCACACCACAGCCCCTCAGTGGAAGAGGCAGCTCAGAAAATCCAAAAGCTTCTACAAGTGAGGGTGGATCTCCATTCAGAGCTTAAAGCAGAGGGATGACTCACAGGAGAGGCTGGATGAGTCAACACAAGGATCTCTCAGTCTGACAGTGTCATTTGTTGCTGGATAATCGGGGAAGGATGTTGACATCTGACAACAGCAATGCCAACCAGCCAGCCCCATGACACGTCAAGGTGGACTTTGCTCTTTGAGGTGAGGCCAATACACATTGCCCAGACATTAACTCTGCTGCAGAAGTCAATCCTCAGAGAGCAGAAAGGTGAGCCCTGCAGAAACTGTTCAACTGTGGCAACATTTGCTAAAGCTTGGCTGCCTAATACACAGAAGAAAAGTCAGTCCTTACACTGGTTTAAGGCTGACTCCCCATTTTCTGCTGTGTCCATGCTGATTCCAACCTCCAGCTCTGTTCACCAAGACATTCATTACAGCATTAGCTCCTGCAGTAAGAACTAAAGCAGTATGACCTGTCACCACAGTAGCAGTCAGCTTGTGACCACTGTAGAAGAGTCTGATGATCTCTCCAACAGTGCAGCACAATCCAGTGTCCTTCCACCACCAAAACACATGGGACTGCTGCAGGACGATGGATCAGGATTTAGTGACCCTAACATGTCACTGCAGAAACATCCTGCTTAATTAAAAATAAGATCTTCCTTCCCCTGAGATAGACTTCTCTAATGCTGCCTCTTTCCAGCTCTGGCTATTGCTGTCACTGTCTGAGAACTGCACCTTCAAAGACCCCATGCCAGCTGCTGCTTAATAACACAAAGCAATATGATTTTTGGATAGTTCATTTTTTTTTTTAAGTAGTGTTTGTCTTCAAAAGCCTCAATCCTGTAATATATGTAATGTATAATATAAATATATTTTCAATATGTAATATAAAGGGACAAGCAGTAGAAATAAGCAAAACAAGACCAGGAAGCATCACACTGGCTTCCAAGTCAGATAAAGGACTATTTGTAGCACATCCTTGTGTCCAAGGCAAAGGACAAGGCCTGAGACAATCCTTTACAACAGTTACTAAACACTGGGATTTAGCCTCAGTCTGAACCAAAAAGACAATGGCAATCTCCTACACTTAAGTTAAGACACAATTAAGGGGAAAAGATTGATTTCTTACGTTCTTGATGAAAAGGAAATAAAATGGCAGGAATCACAGGGGCACAACCCTGTCCTTATGTTTTGTGAAAGAAAGTCTCAGGAATCCAGGGCACTCAACTCAGAACTGGCATTGAGGAAACGTCCTCAGGATCTGCCAAGAAACAAAACCTGTTTAAATCACTGCCAATTCAAAGCCATGTCTAATCCAAGTAGTCAGTGCTGGGATCTCCAGCCTTCACAGAGCACAGTGTGAGGTATGGGCACTTTCCAGCCTGACAGTTTTCACAGAGAGCTGGCTGGATAAGAGAACAGGAATTATGCAGAATAGCTACTTTAAATATTTTATCTCATTTCCAACTTTATAAATATTTTATTTATAAATATTTCCAGCCGTCTGAAGACCATTTCTCAGTCAATCCCCTCTGAATTCACCACACCAATTGGCTGCCTGGATGATAAAAATACATGCATGTTTCATATGCAACCAGGAATAGAAGCATCTTTACTAATACTCCAAGAATAGAAGTAACAAAAAAATTTTACTGCAATCCACATTTAAATTAAAGAACAGAATAGCAAGCAGTGAATAATAGTAAAAACCAGACACCAAGGGCAAAATACATAGAAGAGGAAATATCCCTCCATGTTCCAGAGAAACGCAGAAATGTGTAGTGCACTAATGCTGTCTTAATTTCTTCTGCCATCAGAGTTAAAATTCTTGCAAATGCATTTCAGTGTGACTTTAGGCTTGCATTGAAAGCAACAAACAGACCAATCAGAAATCCAAGAAACTGAAGTCAGTCACACTAGTTCAGCAAAACCTAGCTGCAAAAAATTATCAAAACAAAAATACACGGTAAACAAGGTAAAACAAAACTAAATTTTCCTTTTCCCTCATCATACCACTTCAGAAGATAGATAGCCCCAAATAATGTTTCATGCATCTGTCCAAGGCAACAGGATTATCAGGATTATCTTCTCCATACAAGAATTCTCAAAGATATTAGGAACAAGGAGAGGAAAAAAGGGCTTTCATCTAAATGAAAAATGGTAAGCATCCTATCTACTTTTACCATGAAATATAGTTATCAAAGCAATAAAATAACTAAACCAGCAAATGACAGCAAAAAAGGAAAAAAAATTTCAACATTCAAATACATATGCAAAATAAAGGAGCAAAACTTTGGTTGTGGGAGTTATTCCCCACATTCAGCTTTTTCACTTTTGACACCCACTATTTACTTATTCAATACTACAGGCTGATGTACAAACATTCAGCTATTTACTGTAAACTTGAGGAAACACTTTGTCCACATAACGAAAACGAAAAAAATCCACATGCACATCTTAATTTCTTTACCTAAGTGTCCAAAACAGGCAGTCATCTTCTGGGCATACTGACAGAAACCCTTCACCCCACAGGGCTCCTCACCCAGGACCTGCTCGCTCATGGCTTCAGCAGGAGCTGCCTCTCTCTGCAAAGTCAACCAACTGCTGCTTGTTTAAGACTCATAAGAGAACAGATCTTCCTCTTCCAATTTATCTCCATTAATAATTCAGGTACTACATAAAATTTGCTGAGCTTTAAATACCGGTAGTGCAAAGCTATTTTGTGGCTTTTGAAGTAATCATGTTTTAGTCTTTAAAAAGTAACTCAGCTATTATATTCTAATAGTTTACAGAAATTATTTTCAAATAGAAACAAAATCCATTCCCTTGCTGCATAAGAGGAAATTTTGCGGGGATTATGCTCAGATCAGAGAGATATTTAAATGTTCCCCTAGCTTAAACCCAGAAACAGAATTACCACCACTACTAAAATGTGTTCTTATGTACTCATTACTGTTTTCACCAATGACATGGACAGTGGGATCAAGTGAAATAGGTTGTTCAGAGAGGTGGTGGATGTTCCATGCCTGGAAACATTCAAGGCCAGGTTGGATCAGGCTCTGAGCAACCTGATCTAGTGGAAGATGTCCCTGCTCATTGCAGAAGGGTTTGACTAGAGGGCCATTAATGGTTCCCCCCAACCCAAACCTAACCCACAGAATTCTATGATTCCATGACACTCCTGCAAGCAGGCATGTCCACTGCTACAAGAACACCACTAGCTCATCACATACTACCATGTCCCACTTCCCAATGCATCTTCCAGGGACTCAAAACCCCAACAGAGCCCAGGCACAAACACCACTGTGTTTCTGTGTTTCCAGGTAACTTCCAGCACACTACATTTCAGAAGAACTAAGGCACCACAGCCAGGAGCAACAGGAACAGGGTATTTTCTCAGCTCGCTCCCTGGAGCATAAGGCCCATCTAATCTTGTTCTTATCCTGGCTGAGAAGAAAACACACAAGAGCTGACTCAGCAGTCCTGCTGCCAGACAGCTGCAGTGGCCATACCTACCTGTCTGCTCTGCTCATCTAAGGAAATCCACTACAATCACACCAATGTCAATGACACCTGCTTAGCTAAATACTGCAGAATGACTTTGGCTGCACTCTTGATTCAGGCAGTGATCATCACTGAAGAACAGCTATTCCTCACATGCAGATATGCTCCTGGTACACTACACTTGTTTTCTGTCCATTCACTTAACACTTGCTGCTTCCTCACTGAGACTATATCCACTCATGAAAAAACGTTTAGCAGAGCTCATGTAAGGACTGCTGATGGCCATATAAAGCACTGGTACTACTAATTAGATACTTCAAAGGGAGAGCCATGCTAGTACACCTAGATGCAAATTTTATTCACAACGGATTGAAAAGCTTAGTTACTAATATTTAATATTACTTCCTAGAAACTAATATTTAATATTAGTGTCTTTTCTTGTGATTAAGGCGATGTAGAACCTGCAGAGATAGGAATTCTACACTCCACAGGCCTCTACCAAGTTAGTTTACTGGTTTAAACCCACACAAGGTTCTCTAAGGTAAGATGTACTACTGCCTGTGGCAGGAGGCACAGAAAGACCACAAAGCCATAAGGCCTCTCTGTAGTGGCAAAAAAAAAAAAAAAAAAAGTGACTAACTGAAAAGGGCTAACTCAGGTTAAAATGGTATCAAAGGTAAAAGGATCTGTGCTATAACTCAACTGAGCAATACGATTAAGCATGGGTGTCCCATACAGGCTCCTTATCAAGCTGCCACATGACATTTTTTCCACTGCTTTTGTAACTGACCTTTAGGTAATCATTGGCTAAACTCCATCAAACTCCTGTTTCTGCAGCACACACATGCAAATTGAAGAACTGCTACGAAGTGTGACCGGCCCATGAAGTCTGTGAATGTCTGTGTGAAAGGACAGCATCGAGTTCAATCTGAATCGCGTGTAGCTACATTTGTATCTAAAGAGTCAAACTTCTACTCTTTGAAAAACCACCTGGGGATCTCTGCAGGTGGCACACAGAAAATCAGACCTGTTTTACATCAACAGCAACATCTGCATGCACAAGCCATTCTGTTAAACCAACTTGGAAATACAAAAGCAAATGTTATTTTATGTATTGGTTTCTTGGTATTCATTCCAAAACATACATGAAACATCACTTTGCCCTTTATTCTCCTGTTACAATTTGTAACCGAGAAAAAACGCAAGAGAAAACACAACTGCACTTCTATCTCAGACTTAACTAAGACCACACTGTGACAATTTCCTTTCCCAACTGATGACATTTGCAAAATCTTTCAGCTGAATTAAAGCATTGTGCTCAGCTTCCTGTTATCAACTATGTATGATAACTTCCATGGCACATGAGCCTTTGGTAACAAAAGCCCAGCTTTGCAGTGCATTGTAACGCTGGACAGGCAGCATAACAAGCTCTTGGGAATGCTTTTCCCTTCGCTGTATGCTCAGAAACTGAATCTGACTCGTTTCCCCAGTCCCCAACAACCACCAAGTTTATCCTTCAGTGAAGCAGTGAGCAGAAAGATTAAACAAACAAAAATATCTAAACAATAAGCTTGAGATTACATCTAATGATCTTTTTCTTGGACAAAGGAGGGCAACACCAGCCATCTACCTTCATGTGAAATTACTAGCTGGGCTGAAATAGGACAAAGAAAAGCAGTATATAGAAAAATCAATCACCAAATGAAATATTTAAACGACACTAGGGAAAAAAAAGCCCTAATAATGTCAGCTAGTAACTGTACTGTCTACTGCCTCTGGAAGCCTCAGCATAGGATTTGGGAAAAATGCTGTCTCTGCACTCCCACAGACTTGCTGCTCATCCCTGAGCCATTCCCTTAATCTCTCTCATTGTGTTTCCCCCTATCACTTTCCCCCTCACAAGGGATTTGTAACAATAGGTACATTAAAGACTGAAGTTTTCAGATTCTGTGATAATGGAAACTATAGAAGTACCACAGATGATAACACTAGGGACTAACTGGTCAGCATTAAAAAAAGAGGTCATGTAAAGCATAGCTGAGTGCTTCTCCTTGATCTTCATTACCTTCCGAGTTCATTCGTATTTCTCAATGATTTTCCAATAGATTGCATCCCTTATTTAACACTAAAAGTGCTTATTTTCCACAGAAAACCAAGTTATCAAGAATGGCAAAGAGTGAATTCTGTACATTTTCTCCAATCTGAAAATTCAGTTTTTAGTTATTCTCCCTCAAACAAGCAGAATCACTGTTACTGTGGCTGCTGTGACTAGAAGAGTTATTAGGTTATGACAATAGGCCTGATTCAACTAAAGGATATTTACCTTACTTTATCCATTCCAATGTTTGTTTCAGAATAGTTATGGGGGAAAAAAAAAATCTCTGTTCACATCTATTTTCAGACATAAAAATAACAGTGTGTGCATTAATGGATCTGTCTATTGCATTATTATAAGATGAGGTGGCTCAGCATTTTATTTCCTGGCAGCACAAGGCTAATCTATTGATCTACAATGTCAAGAACACTGCACTATGGATTCTTACAGCAAATCCAATCCTTTTTACTTACACGTAGAAAAAAAAAGCCAAGTGTAATTGCTGACAACTGATGCAATTTCATAGGCAAGATATAGTGAAAGGTATATGAAATATAAATACAAAAACTGCTGCACTCCCAAGACTGTATAATTGACTCAACAACACAATCCAAGTGCTTTCCTATCCCAAAGTTTATAAATAATCCCATGACTTCTGTGGGGATGAGCTCTATGCTTGAAGTCAAAGAGGTGCCTAAGCCACTCTAGGGAACAATTAGCCAAAAGGATCCTGGCAGAAGCTGGCAGTCCTTCAGATCTTCAGTAGGAAGCTTTTTTTCTACTCCTCAGCAATGCTTGGGTGTCTTTTATTTAAACAGAGCAAAGACTTTCAAGATAAATGTAATTCCTTTAATCATGCTCTTTTCTTTACTTTTCCTTTCTTGAACTTTGACTTTTTTTTCCAGCTGAGCGAAGAAACTCCTTGTAACATCCTCTTCACAATGTAGACTTCATAGTAACTGAGACAGAAATATGCTGGGAAGAAGAGAGATCAAAGTTGAAACCTCAGAGATCTTTCATTCCTCAGTTTATTTCCTGTACCTTTGTAAAGAGTGACGTGTTACAAGCATGACATCAAAGAAAGCACCACTCCTCTTGTTATGCATTGAAATAAACTGGATATCATTATACTCTCTTCTGACATATCACCTAATTACAGAAACATACACAGTAACTTTATTCAAATGCTGGATTTGAGTAAAGAATTACATCAGAAGAAAGTCTTCTCTAGACCACTGCAGGGCTTCCTGAGCATCTTAGTTTAACTTTACCATTGTCTCCTAACACTGGATCTTCTGCTGTAGATGTACCACCAGCACACATGATCATAAGAATTAAGTATTTCTCTTCTGCATCCAACTCCCAAATTCTCCAACATCAAAGCCATTCTCAGAGCATGGCATAACTCTAAAAGTAGAACTCCTGCAGTCACACTGCCCTCTTGTAGTGAAACTCTAAAATAGAGTCCATCTTTGTACTATAAAGACTAATTTAAGCCCCTATCAGGAGCCATTAGAAACTGTTTGTCAATGTCCATCACAACTAAGAATAGGAGGTTACCTTTCTATATAGTGGAAAGTATGGCACTGCTACAGGATGCCAGAAATGACATCAGATCAGTTCATCCACTGCCAACATTCCTCATAAAGGCAGCTTTAAATATGCTGTGTTGGCTAACCTTTGTTTTCTAATTAAATAAATCCTACTGCACTGTTGAACCCTTCCTCTTGTGGTCAGCACTATCTTCTGGTTAAATCAGCTGCACACACACAAGTGATCAAGAGCTGTGTTAAAAGCAAGAAATTGTCAGTTAAGCAAAATTATCACTCTGTGAGCAGCTCACTTCTCTCACAGGGATCACATTATGTACAGGCAAAACTGAGGCAAGGACACATCTGAAAATACACTGATGGGACAGAAAAAAACACTTGGAATTTGTTTCCATTTATTAATGGCAGGAAATTACATATAGCATATGCCAACTAGCATTTGATAAAGAGAGGTTTTAATCCCCTTGAGTATTTCATAGCTACACAAACATTTTGCTTGTATTTTACTGATAGTTTAGTGGAATTCCTGAAACAAGAGCTGTAATCCAGCACCATCAGGAAAAGTAGCAGTCAGAGAAACAGCAAACTTCCAGAGCTGACACTGCATTGAAAAGGAGAAACCTGCTCTTGATTTGACGACAGGTACAGCTGGGATTCTTTACCAGTGCCACTCAACACAGGACAAGCCATATCTTAGGGTATTTCCCTGACATGTTCAATGTTGTGAAGCTGTGCCTATCAAATCCTTTGAGAGTTATTCAAAGATAGCACTAAATCAAGAGTCTTGATCTTGCAGTGGTAGTGGAGGGCACTCACAATCTAGCAAGCTAGGGTTTTGAAAGAGGAAGTAGGAAACAAGGTCTTACAATAGTAGGAAAAATCATTCCAGTGATATCATAAATTACTGGAATGGTGAATGAGTCAAATGGAGCACCTAAAAGAATTGAAGACCACTATTTTCCCTGCTTGACTGATATTTACCATAGTGTATTTGCAGCAATGATTTACTGCAGTATTTCTTCAGCAAGAATTTCTTGATTTCATCCTTCCATGATCAAACGCCATAAAGTAACATGGGGTTTTTTTAAGGTCTTATGTATCATGGGCTACTATGAAAAGTCATTTTTCCAGCAGCTGAACTTTAAACACAAGTGTAGGATTTCAATTAATTTTAAATTAATTAACTAGAACATAATGTAAAGTCAAGATGGCCCTGGCCATCTTTGAGAGAGGATTTCTGCTGCATTCTTAGTCATCACCACGGAGTCTCTATACTTCCTGGTATTAAAAAAATACATTAAATACTGCATCTAGACAGTTACTTCATGAGATGCCTGGTTCTTCAGTTTCTGTAGAATGTAAACAACTATTAATAGTACACACTAGGAGGGTGGTTGGTTTGGGTTTTTTTAAGTGTAAACACTCCCTCAGCCTAGAGCAAAACTTAAGTTTCCTTTTATTTGTGTTGACGTTACCACTGTGGTATTTGTTTAATACACAGATTTACCACTGACACAAATCAATGACCAAAAAAAATCATTTTTCCATGCAGTTCAGCTTCAAAATCCCTGTTGGTGTTAACACTCTCAAGGCATCTTCAATTTTTTTAATCAGTTTTGCCCTGGTTTGATTGAGAAATAGTTCTGCAATTAGGAATAGCTAAGCAACAACAAAAATAATTAAAGAAAGTAGGCATACTAGCCAACCTGTCAGGTTGTGTGAATAAAAACTGATTGATGAATTTCTTTAAGCAGCACTAAGCAAAATTTTCAGATGAATCAGTTAAAACAGGTGCTGATCACAACAGTGTTTATGAGTAGAAAACCTTATGTTATAAACATATGTTGTGCATATTTTCAGACTGAAACTAGTTGGCAGCTCCCAGTTATTTCCTTTTTAACTATGAATGAATTAGAAGATAATGCACCATTTTGTAGTGGTTTTCTGACTGTTACTGAGTTTTCCTCCCAAAATTTATGCTTTCTTTGAAATCCAGATCCTCACAGTACTGCTCCTGGAGTCAATTAATTGATTCTGAACAAGTTTCAGTTCTCCTGCTGCTCATTGGGTTATCATCAGAATGAGGTCAAGCCTTCCACCTTGAAATAGACAGCTGACAAAGAGAATTAGGGGATCATTTTTCTAGAATGAGAAAAGCCAGCTCGTGAAACTGATTAAAAATTGAAGCCGAACTAAACAACCTGTTTTCATTACCAGCTTTAATGAAATGACAAACAATTATCTCTCCATATATTAGATTTCAAGACAGCTTGACTCCCCTACTAACTCTGGGGAAGAAAAAGTGCAAACACCTACAGAGCAGCAGGGAGAAGGATCAGTTTTCTCCCCTGTGCTTTCTCAGTGTGGCAATCATGATTTTATCCACTAGGACTCAGCAGAGAGAAGAGATTTCCATCCCCACCCAGGACATCACCAGCAACCAAAGCAGGCAGAGGTACAAGCAAGGCTTTCCCAGTTCTCAGTGTACCTGGTCAGGAAAAGAGAACCAGACTCAGCCTGACCTCACTATAATGAATCCCCACAGGACCAGGGAATCACATAATCATTTGATGAAATTCACATAATGATGTGGCACTTTCCCACATCACAGCAAGATCATAGAATCAGAGAAACATAGAATCATTTAGGTTGGAAAGGACCTCCAGGATCAGAGAGTCCAACTGTTAACTCAGCACTAACCATGTCCCCAAGTGCCACATTTATGAACACACAGAAACACCAGATTTTAACCAAATGCTTTTGCATTCTACACTGTAGAGATTAATTTATATTTAAAATATAAATTAAAATAGTATTTTTAAAAGAAATTAGGAAAGGAGAAAGGAATTTTGCACACCTAATTCAGACCACATTGAGAGAAAGAACAGAAAAAAAACCTGCTATATCTAAATCAACATTAGGTTAGGTGTTTGGCCTACAAAGACTGACTAGGAATAGTAATGGAAAAAAAAAGTTTTTTTAAGGTAAAGTGACACTTATCACAGAGAAGTGCACACAATTCTTCAATACATCTACCTGTACATTTTTTAATCTTCAGACTCACAGAGGTAGATGATATCTGTTTTTAAGAGACAAATATGGGATTAGACACTGCAAAGAAGAAAACAGGATTTTACTTCTTCCACCTCTAACCCCTGAAATGGGCACCCCAAGGGTTTATCTGGCCAAGCGTAACAGAGAAAGCAACTATCCACACTTTAGTTATTAAAAATTTAAATATCTCTTTTTATACTTATACCTCTTGCTCCACCTTTATCTAAGACAGTGGTATAAAAAAAGAGGAATGTTTACTAAGCAAACGAAGAGTTGCATGGCTCTTGGATGCAAAGGGTATTCACTCTGTATCACTCACACCAAAACTGTGCTGAATGTGCTTTAGGTGTGCCTTGAGTGTCACCTCGCTGCAGGTTGCTACACACTGGCCCCGTGTGCTGCACAGTGATAGCTGAACAGGGAAAGGCAGCACACAGCAGCAGGAGGCACTGAACAGCCACCCCTCCTGCCTGCTGTGCAGGGAAGCAGCAGTGACAGGTGGCTGCAGGACAGACAAGAACTTGTAGGTGTGCTCAGATTGCACACAGATTTGCACAAGGCTTCCTGAGGTTAAACACCAAAGAAATCTGCCCTCCAAAGCACCCTAACACTGACAGGCTATCAGCTTTTCTTTCAAAGCATCAATTAGCAATACTCTGAACTCTTAGGCCACCTGCCACTACAGAACTCTAAAACCTCTTTTTTGCAGAACTCACCCCACAGCAACAGCATGCTGTCATCATCTTTAGCTAGAAGATGGGAAACTTCAAAAGACAGCAGTGAATTATCTCTTACAAAAATACACACGGAGTCAGAGCTGGATAAAAAGCCTGTTTCATTCCACTGAGTTGTGTGCTCTGCTCCCTGTGCTCAGATATCCATTCCAGAGGAGCAGCACATGGGTACATGCACACACTGTTCAGCCAAGTAACAAAGTCCACTGTTCATAAAACACACCAGGCTGGAGAGGTGTTCAACTCTTAAATCAGTAAAGGAAAACAAACTGAAATACAGAAACTGCTTTTCCTATCAGAAAGATCCCAATTTCAGTCCAACAGAAGTTCCTCAACCTGATTTCCCTCTGTAAATCCAAGAACCAATGTCCTGTGGATGGCTTAACCTGTCATTTATCATTAGAGATTTCCATAGCAGAGCAATAGTCCAGGACAAACCTTTGCCGTTTGCGGAGCTCTGATGTATTTCTAGTTCCATTTGTGCTCTCAGGCAGTTTTGTTCCTGCACCTCCCAAGCTACAGCCCCGCAGAGAACGGATGGCAAGCTGGAGGAACAAGTGAGAGCCTTCAGAGGTGGCTCACTCTGTGGCTCCACTCCGACTATTTCCTGGGTTGAACAGTATGAAAGGGAGTGGCCCAAGCAGAATAGGTGTGTCTGTGTTCCCAGTTTAAAGGAAGAGTGAGTATTTTCCTCTAGATATTATTCCATTACTAATCGAGACCTTGGTATGCTGTCTTTCAAACAATGACATACCTTAATGTTCTGACCATCTCAAATCAGATAAAAGTTACTGATAACTTTCTTTTTCATACAAAAGGATCCTAATTAGCAGCCTGAAAGGTTGACTGCAACCAGAGCTGATTTTGTCCTGAGATTTTCTGTCTATTTTACTCTGCATCTCATCTGCACTCCACTGCTGCTGCTTTATGGCTATGCTGCACCTAAATAAAAAAGAGCTTGTGAGAGAAAACACTGTTATCCATTTTCACACACACTCAGAACAGGGAAAACTGAAGTCCCAGGCATCTTCCCTCTGTTGCCATTACACCCCTCCCGGACAGAGGCAATTAGGCTGACTGTAAGTGCAGACTTCCAGGCATTTCCTTCTACGCAGTTGCACATACCCTGAGACAAACTGTTCCTTGAGCAGCTGAATTAATGAATCTTTTTGTTCTGATTGATTTGCGTCCAACATCCTCAACACCCATCGGGTTTGCCCTACCTCCTTGTAACATCCTCTTGGCAATACCATTCCCAGAATTACTTCCAGTTCCTTTCCATTTGTCTGCTTTCCCAGTTCCTTTCCATGTCCATTAAATCATCCATAGAACCCTTAAGCTCTCCTTTAACTGCTGCAGATTCTTTCTGAATTTCTGCTCACACCTCCTGAGCTGCACATTCCCTTCTTTCACTCATTCTCCCCTGCACCCATACTAAAGGTTAGTACCTTTAAGTTCTGTTCCCCTGGAAAGAGGAGAGAGGGAAGACTGAAAGAGAAGTTGTTTAACCCTCATCCTAGGAAATTTGACTGAAAAGCAGCCAAGCATAATGTGCAGAAACTGACAATTTGCAACCCAAGGCCCTCTCTAGAATACACTTACTGTCCTCTGTACATTATTATGGACTGAGAGATGCTGCTGAAACAAGAATAATTTATCCCTGAGATATTACATTTACCATTTTATCACTGAGATTTCATTTCAGATGACAAAAAATTAGCACTTCTCGAAACATGAATGAAAAGATGCTAGGAACATATAAAAACTTTTGGCTTCTTGGTTGGGAACTGCTAAATATGACCAAATTTTGGTCAAGTACTTCTATTCCCTCCTTCAAACACTAAATCCTGAATTTCCAAGACTCCTGACTTCATTTTTCCCACAATGAATTGTCGTCTTCTCAGTCAGCTTGTTAAACATACAGTCATTCAGATGCACAGACAAATGTAAACACAGGCACAGAACCTGGTCTCTCTACCTTTATTCTGAGCCTGACATTGTTGTCCTGTGGTTTTATAAATTTTATTTTCTGCCAAATTAAGTGGAGTGCAGGACAGGGTGTTTACTCCATTTGGAGTAAACATGCCTAACTGAAAATGAATAGCTCATCAGAAACACTGCTTTCTTCCCATTCCCATTCTTCTTTTTAATAATCAAAGCACTCCACACTTTAATTACCATTACTAATCCTCTGACGTGGTAAGCAGATACAATTATTCTTGTTCTACAGACAAAAAATTAAACTACTATATTCCCAGGAAATGTTGACCACTAGAATTTATTTTATTTACTCTGCCCCTAGATACAACTGTGTGTTGTGTTTCTGTCCCAGATAAAATGGTGAAAAGGAGCTCCATGGGCCCAGAAATAAGTTCTTCTGTCCTCATTAGGAGACAAGCTCCTCAAGTTCACCAGGGTGGTTTCTTCCATTAACCACATTTATGTGTTTTTTGTTTAGGTGAAGAGGTGAAGAAGGAAGATGAGAATGATTCAACACACATCTCCATTTTGTGCAAGTCATCACGTTCTCAGCAGCTCAGTATTATTAGCACCTACAACATGAGACACCATATTCGAGGCAGGTTTAAATATAAGTCATCTACATGGCTATTTATGTACAAAACATCACCTCTCTAATACATATGATTACATATTCACTTTCATTTAAGTCCAGTTAACTGACCCTACCTTGTAGCCTTGTACACTGCAATCACTTCTCATTGCACAAGTTCTGAGTCCCATTTCAGCACCTTTTGTTTCCTAAAGCTGATGGTCCAGTCTCCAGGAATTTCAGAGTATTTGAAATCTGCCAGTGTGCTGCCATAAACACTGTATGTTGTTCTCATGAAAAAAAAAAAAAAAAAAAGCCATGTAAATCTTGCCAAGTGACAAGACTTGGAAATGCTGCAGTCTATTATGCTCAGCAGAGAGATGTTTTTGTTGGCTATTAAAGCTCAGCTGAGACTTTCTGGCCGTTAGTTCTCCGGCAATTTCATCGGATTTAGCTTATTCCATCCTACACAGTTCTCAGGCTTATTGTAATTCCTACAAAGTGATTGAGAATAATCAATCCCTGTGCTGCAAGGGATACACGGAACGACACTGTTGCCAGAAAAACAGAGACAACAGCATTCTCCATGACTCCATTACACAAACCAACAATCTGACATTTCTTGAATTTAAGAGTTCATTTGTACAATTTTCCTTTTTAAATTACCTTTTTTTTCTCCCTGCAGTCTTCATATAACCCAAACAGAAGCTCCCACATTCATAAACTACCTACTATCAGAGAACCTACTAATCAAGAATGTTATCAGCCACTTTAGAAAACCACAGATCCATGCATCAGCACATGCCCACGGCATCTAGTGGAAAACAGGCAAGGCATCAAAGTTTTTCCTTCAAGTTTCAAAAGTATGTCTTCCTAGATGACATTGGACCATCTTAGCTCAGCCTTTTCCCTGGAAGATTTTAAGCCTGTTGAGATATTCTTTCCATACTACAGATGAGGAAAACACTGGGCAAACTGAGTGATCTTTCCAGGACAACAAATCTCTGTGCCCAGCTTAGAAACTCAATCGAGGTCCTGTGAATCCCAACCCAAAGGTCTAGCCATCACACCTCCCGTTTAAAGAAAATTATTTATTTAAAATACCCAAACCCTACAAGGAAAAAAACAAACCAACTCAGAGACTTTAAAGGATACCAATAAGCTCTTACCAAAGGAAATTAACTTACCTTGCTCCCTCATAATTTATCTTATTTATTCTCACTTCAAATCCTATATAATGGAAAATGCCCCTACACAGTCCCTGTGGGTGCCACAGCCTTTTCACCAGAGCTGATTCAAAAGTGACAGCACCACAACCAGCACATTCCAGGAGCAAAACTACAAGCAGACTCTTTCTCACTATTTCAGCAAACCATTTCCCTCACCTCCCAATATAGGCTGACACTCCTGATTGCTGGTAATTCTTCTCATTTACAGTTTCCAGGGGTGATTCCTCCAGATTTTTTGCCCCATTCTTTGAAATTATTACATCAGTGTCATTGTCTCTGCCTTGCAGCAGAAACAAATTTACAATAACTTCCTCAGAGCTCGCACACAGCAATTATTTTCAAGTGTAACTGCTTAGAACAAATATTATGCCATGTCTCCTGTGCTCCAGAAAAAATGAACCTTTATAGACATATAAAGTGTAGCCAAGCAAACACTCCTTTCTTGTGCATTTCTAATTGCATCCTAATTATAGTATTTTACATGCATTTATGTACCTTTCATCCTAGGGTATCCCAGAGCATTTTGTAAACTGTCACACGGTTTTAAAAGGAGGCCTATGTTAACCCAGAGCTACTCATACCAGACATCTCTAGAATCCAGTGCAGCAGCCTGTAGATAAATTCATTATGAGAGAGATTTGGGCCAACGGCAGCACACTGAATCTCTGTACTGAGATAAAGACCCTCCCTCCCCCTTCAGACATCATTTGAAATTCTTGCATATCCATTTCATGTGATGGTCTCAATGCTTTAAAAGCATTAATTAACTTGTACAGTATTTTAATTAGTTAGGGCATAAACAAAGATCTAAAACCTGCAACAGGAAGTGCTTGAGGGAAAAAGCTTTAGAACCAGGGCAAATACTCAGAGATCCTTCTAGATTCTCTCTCACTTTGCAGCAAAATGCTGATTTAGCTTTAGACTACCTCCAAATCAGTGTTTAATAGCTTAAATATTAACTATTAATAAATATTTAAATAAATTTAATAATACACCTCTTTTTCACTTATTTTTCTAATTCCTTTTGGAATATGTCCCTGCTTTTTATTAATCTACACTGAAGTAGTGAGCTCCATCCTGTATTCCAGTGCTGTATGAAGAAATGCTTCCAAAAGAGCTTTTGTTTTGCTTTGATTAGGTTGAGGCCAAAATACTTATATCCTCAGGAAAAAGAAGAAAAAAAATCTCTACATGCCTCTTCTGCACAAAGATTCTACAATATTTTATCATGTCTCTCAACACTGCTCAGTTTTACAGGTAAACAAACATAGGAGCTAATTTTTTCCAGCAAAATAATCTGAAACAAGGCTTCACATCTGCATGAACACAAGCTGTTTATTTTTAGATGCCTAATTTTAGGCAGCTCGTTTTAAAAATTCCACCCATACAGACGCCAAGTTATTTTCCGAGGTCACACATTGAGGCAGCGACAGCCCTGATGAAAAAGCCCAGGCATCCTTGTCCTCACAATCATTATCAGAAGGCAAAGAGAAGGGGTAAATTGCACACTCCCCAGCATATCCACGCAGGAAGGAAGGAGACTGAGTCAATTCTACTGGGATTTCAATCTACTCTTGCTAGAAATACAGATATTCCAGTTGGGATACACTGAGCTTTAAACAGTTCTGAGACTAAAATGGCAGCCTCCCATTATACTTCAAAATTTACTTAACAATTTGCCTTTGCCTAAGCCAAGCTAAGTGTAAAGCCACAAGAAGGTGTAACCTCCCTCTCCGTGCTTCTCCAGGCTCTAAGGTAGCTTGGAAACTTGCTGATACTGATTGCTTTCCCCTGACTTGGCTTTAATTCAGGCACCAGGCAATGGATCACTAATGGATAACATGAAGATAAAATATTTGGCAGACAATTGACTGTCACACGCTTTCTGTTGCCAAGAAACAAAACAGGATGTATTAGAATTATCTCATTAATTAACTTTTCTGTAATTCTATTTTTTATTGGCATCCTCTTGGTTAAGCAAATGGTTTTTCTTTCAGAAGGAAAGTGTGCTAAGCCTAAACAGGTACTTTTAATACATCAGATCTTGGCATTTAACAGATCTTTACAATAAATAACTTTGGGCCAGATCCTCTGCTAGTTACAGTTGATTTTGCTTCCTGATACAAAAAAACCCTTTCTTTGTGAAAGAGATTAGATTAGTGGAGAGATAGTTTACATCATCTGACAATCTGAATCCTAATTTTCTGCCATCTCTTTTCCTTCAGCTTCAGGGAGTTACTAAATTATTTACTACAGGACTGCAATCCTGATTTGCTGTTTCATTAATTGCTTTTTAAGAAATTGAGTGCAGGGTTTTTTCAAAGCTCCTGGTTTTGATACAAGTTGGTTGCAACTGCGATCCAAACAATTCTCCTGGAAAACAAAAATATTCAGATTCTGTCAGCAGCAGAATAATGTTTACATCCTTAATTTTTTTTCCAAGAAGGACTCAAACTTTCAAGAAGTCAGCTAAGACCTAAATGAAAGGCCTGGCTGAGGGATTAGTTCACAATGAGTAATAGCTGTAATGATGGTCAGACAACAAAAAACTGGTCTTTATTACATTAAAATAAAGCCTAGGTCTGTAAGCATTGCCCATGAAAAAAGCTTACTGATGCTCCCACAGGTATTTTGAACATATGAATGTTTGCTACAGCAAGTTAAACCAGACCAGAAATGCTGAAGACTACTTTCAGTGTAGTTTTGAAAAAGAAGATGGTTTAAACAGTGCCTCCACTGCTTTCTTTAATGTCAGTGAAAACTTTTCTTATGCCCTGAATATTGTTCAGAGTGAGGCAGGGCTCTGTTTATGCTCTGCAAAGAGATGCAGAAAAACAGGGAAGAAAACCCAATTCTCTCTGTAAATCCTGCATGAAAATGCAGACGTTTCTAGCCCACAGCATAAACAGCGATAGGCAAAAGTCAATATTGCAAATGTTCTTCTTCAGCCTTAACAAAAGCTGCATTATCGGTGTCAAGAATTTTAGAACAACATATCACACACGACTGCCAGCTCAGGAGCTCCTCAGGCTGTGACATGATACACCAGGACATGAGCAATATTCAGTGTATGGGCTCCTGAGACTGTGCCCATCCTCAGCAGTCAGCCTCCCATGGTGGGAGTCTTTAAAATGGAAGTTTGTTTAATTTAACTGTGTCTCTGTGACATTGCATCCTTTGCAAGAAGGAAAAAAAGTATGCTAACATAATCTCTAAAGTGAAGAGTTCACTGCTCTTTTGTACCAAAATCTGAGGGGTGGGACTGAGAGGAAAACTATCATACCCAGAGGGAAGGAATGGATGCAGCTTCCCAGTGTATCACATGTGGCTGGCAGCAATCACAGGCTGTACCACCCCACAGCTACTCACAGCCTGATGGAGTTCTGTTGCCCTTGTGTTTCAGCCTTCTGATTGTTGACAGATTCTTTTGCAGCTTCTCACACTTTGTTCTTGTAAATAATGAATGTTTTGCATTCTTCTTTGGAAGAAGAGAAAATTAATAGACTGTTAATGGGACCTATGGGGTCAGGAGGTATTATCCTCACTAGCCAATCCATGGTCATTGTTGAAATTCTATAAACAAATATAAAATGTAAATAAAGTGCTTCTTTTCCTGCTTCATTCCTCGGAATCACTGAGTGTGAATCTCTCTCTCTCTCTGCATCATTCTGTGACAGAGTTCCAGCTTATTTTGATCAGGTTCTGTGAGAAGTTGTGTAGTGAGATGGGAACTGGACGCTTCCTTGAAGTAACAGACAACAAGACAAGAGGAAATGGCTTCAAGTCGTGCCAGGGAAGGTTTCAACTGGATATTAGGAGAAGGTTCCCCACTGCCAGGGTTGTCAAGCACTGGAACAGGCTGCCAGGGAAGGGTGGAGTCACCAACCCTCGGAGGTATTTAACAGATGTGCAGATGTGGCACTTGGGGACATGGTTTAGTGGTGGATATGCCAGTGCTGGGATAACGTTGGACTTGATCTTAAACGTCCTTTCCAACCGAAATAATTCTATGATTCTATGCAATGTTCACAAGTTCCATGGGAAAGCTGGTGTAGGGATTAACTTTCCTTTAGCTCCTATACTAAATTTATTTATGGGATGTTCATAAACTTCTCTTGTCACAACTTCATCCATTATTGAAAATAGGTCTTTTTTCTCCCTTCACAAGCACTATACACTTTTTAATGTATGTCCTGACAGGTACATTTCTCTTTGACTGAACTGAAGCAACACATCCCTGTTTAGAGACCTACCCAGCACCATCCTGTCATCAAACAAGGCATCAGCCTTCTTCTCTGTCATTCACACCCCAGTAAACTCCAACTGTATGGCAAAAATCCTTCTTCTAGTCCCTAAGCATACAAAGTTCTCTTTCTAGGTAAAATTGAATTTCAACCAATTTCTAGAATCCACAAGACAGTTTTTGCTTGATTTAAGTGCAGATGCACCTGATGGGAATATTAAAAATGAGAACAAATGAATAGTGTAGCCCAACAAAAAAAAAAAAGACATTGTCTCTTCAATAATTTAGAATTACTTAGATAGATCACAAATATATCTAAAGATCAAGGCTCAGAAATCTGCTAGAAGGGAAATATCTCAAAGAGTTACAGGTTTTTATAGTCCTACATTTGCTTTAAGTATTAAGAACTGTTGATAGATAAGAATATTGGAAGAATTCAAATGATGCTTTATAAATCTTTTTTTTTCTTTGCTGCAAGGCAATTTTTATCTCAGCCTGTTGGATCATATTAAAAATTCTTTCATTAAGTTTTTATCACCACTGGTATTTCTACATGAGATGTGACTCTAGTCTAAGGAATTTCTTTATTTATCACTGGATTAAAGCAAGGTGATACAGAAACCTAAACAAAAGGGGTTTTTTACAACCATAAATTTAACCTGTCTCATTAATAGGCTCAATAGAAATACCAGGATGTTAACCAGTAGTGAATTTGAGTAAATAATGTTGGGGGGTGGTGGTGTTTGCTTGTTTTGATTGTTTTTCTAATTTGGTAGGGTAAGCTGAGAAAACTGAAAGTGTTAATGTAACAGACCTCAGGAGCATCTGCACTCAGTTATTTAACAAGTAAGCAGTAAAGGAAGTTAAACAATCAAAAATATGCAGGATTAAAATTGAGAGAAGGATTAAAATCGGTAGAGGTTGTTAAGAAAGAAGAAAGGAAGATTTCTTCTTCTTTTAATTCATATTCAAATGCTTTTATACCTGCATGTTTTCTTTATAAGTAGGGCAATGGCAATTGCTTCTAGTTAAAACACACAAGGGATGCCTCACAGAATCAATGGTTCTATTTATTTATTTATCACTTTTGTTTCAAAGGACAGAAAATGAGAACCATGCCCACTGCTATCTGCCATATCTAAGTGGCAGTTCCACATTGCTATTCCTGTTACACAGTGCCCCATGCATTATAAACCACACACTCAGAGCACAGAGAGCTCATCTGAGTGCAACTCCTTATTCCATTCTGCCCAAATTTTCTGCTACAGCAAGCAGAAATCTATCAAGGACTTACACATGGGACAAGAGACCAAAAATATTGAAATTCACATGGACCATCACTCATTTATCAGGTCATTCACCACGAGGAGGACAAAGTTTAAAAGGAAGAGCCTTGGCAAGCAAGAGCAAAGCTTGGGGGATGGAGGAGGAGATCATTGCTTACATCAATGCTGGAACTCCTCTGATGTCAGATCCTACCTCATGGTTTGTGCTTGCTTTTACAAGCAGCCCACTGATGGCCTTACTGTCACTTAAGATATGAGTAAGGATGATATGATTTCAGCCTAAAAAAAGCACAGCCTGTGCCCACTGAGTGCAGACCACAGTGTGCAGGTCGAATTGCTGAAGGGCAGCAACCCCTGCATTCAGCAGTCTACTGCCATCAGAATCCCCTTAAAAGAGAATCACAGAGCAAATCCAGCTGGAAGGGACCTCTGGAACTCTCCAGCTCAAGCTTCTCCCCAAAGCAGGGCTAGTTCCAAAATCTGATCAGGTTGTTCAGGGTCTTTTTCCATCAATGTCTGAAAATCTCCAGAGATTGCACCATTTTTCTGGGTAATCTTATCACGGGTTTGGACACATGCATTGTGAAAAAAAGATTTCATTCTATTTGGTTGGAATTTCTCTTGGTGCACTTTGTGACTGCAGTTTTCCACCCTTCCACTACACACCAAGGGGCGTGTGGGAAGGAGTTTATACAGCAAACATGGATCCACTCAGGTATTTGAAACCTGAATTTGAAATTGTACCTGCCCTTAGCATTCTCTCCCCCAGGCCTACACAAAGCCAGTGCCTTCAGCTTTTCCATGTAGGTCCCAAGCTCCAGATCCCCTAATCAGTACTCTGCTGCAGTGGCTCATTTGTCAGCATCTTTTTTGCACAAGAAAGTAAGTGTAAAACTGGAAAAAAATTGGAAACGATTCCAGAGGAAGCCCTCAGTGCTGAACATAGAGGAGCAATCATTTCCCCTATCTGCCAGCTATCTTCTGCCAAATCTTGTAAATCTTACTTTGCTCTGCAGCAAGCTGTCAGTGTCACCAGGACACACTGCTGACTCACAGTCCTGCCCCTCAGGACCTGCCAGTCTTCTTCTGCAGAGGTGCCACCTGCTCCCAGAACAGCAACCCCATCCATTGTGCAAGACTGCCACTGTCTTTGCCATCCCATGGTCCCTGCTGGCCCATTCTTCCAGATTGCTTAAGTCCCTCTGAATGGCAGCCCCGTTCTCCCTGCAGTGCCCTGTTTCTCCCAGCCTGATGTCACACAGGAACACGCTGCCCCATCACCAAGGTCACTGATGTTGGACAGAGCAGCTCCAGCATCAAGCCCTGAGCTGCACTGCTTGGCACAGGCTGTTACACTGATACTTTGAGCCTGAAGGTCTAGCCAGTTTTCCACAAACTTTGTATTCCATCCATTTGGCCCACAGTCCCCAGTCTGACTACAATTATGCCGTGTGAAATCAATTTCTTTGTGTAGCAGCTGGGAGGACAGTGAGCACACTTTTTAAAGTTGCACCCCTGTACACACCAAAGTCCAGACAGAAATGGAAACAATCAACGCTTGTGTCACCAGCTGAGAATTCCTCCCTTTCCCCCATATTACTACAATAAATTCTTCCTCCTGTCCATCTTTTTCCTATTATATTCACAGAAGGGATACCAGCAAGGCCTTTTAACACCTCGTTCTCCTGTTATTAATTAATCTGCTCTCCTACTAAGAACAGAAGCAGCTAAGATGTGGTTTGTTTCTTCTGTTTAAAGAATGGGCTGCTACAGCCAGCCATCCATCCCAGATGAATCAGAAAACAACCCTAGCCTTCAGCCTCTGAGAGCCCTTGGAACAATTTTAAGAACAAAATTGATGCAAGCAAATGAAATTAAGATGACATTTAACTGAGTATTCAGTCAGCAGTTTATGCACGCTGGTGACACCCACACACCAATTCTACTAATTTTTATAATGAATTTTACATTCAGTCCATGACAAATCGAAAGTGAAAAAAACCCCACCCAACAAATAGCTGGCCTTTTAGCAGGCTGTTTAAGTGCACTAAAGGGATCAGAAGCTGCACTCAAGGTCAGCTGTGCTGCCAAAGCAAGCTGTTCAAAACATATTCCACCTGGTGTACCTGTCTGCCATCAGCAATGGGAAAAGCTGAATAACACATTCCTTAAAGACACCTGCAATGGAAACATAAATCCTTTGTTCCACTCTGAGCAACTGTGCTTTTTATGTAGACACCTTTACATAGATCACATATTCTCGGAAGCTCAGTTTCCAGATAACTTTATTACAGTGTCACTAATTTTTCCAGCTCAGAATTATTTTCAGCTTCAGATCAAATGCTATTTTTAAACTTAAACCCTGGCAAGAGAATTATCCTGGTGGTGTCTGGACTATATTTATGATTACAATTACTTTTTCATCAATCTAAAATACTAAAATAATAAGAAACTATGGTGTTATCCACCAATGGAAAAAAAACACCCTGAAGAAACAAAAACCTTAAATGCTATATAGTCTCAGATTCCACATTTAAGGAAGGTAATTTGTATCAAAGTTGTGAGACTTTATTTTCCTCATGTCTAGGCCACCCATAACTTATTCCAAGACAAACCAGAAAATGTTATAGAGCTGTCTTTTAAAATCTCCCTCTGATCTGGCGATATTAAATCCCCCCTCCCTTTTCTAGTCATCTGTCTCAGCAAACATAGACATACTCTTCACTATGATCATAAATTAATTTGCAAAGCAGAAATTCCTGGAATTCTAGAATGAAACTCCCATTTTCCAAAAAGTCACATTTAGAAAATTTCAGAGCACAAGCAGCTTCCAAACTAAATAAATGAGCTGGGTCATCATAGAAGTCATTCTTACTGTTCTTCAATTATAACCACATAAGAAAACCAGAACTCTAATCCTGGAAATAATCAGCAGTACCTCCAGCCCAATATGCATTTTACACTGTCAGAAATTGAAACCACTGCTCTTCTATGCAAATGATGTTAGTTTTAGATACATCAAAATCAGGAGAAAAAACAGTCTGTTTCTGTCCCATTGAAGTTGCTTAAAAAATAAAAAAACTTCCAGCATATAATGCAATTAAAGCAGATGATAAATCTTCACTCTCTAGAAGGCACTGCTTCCTACTCAATTCTGCCATAGCAGAGCACATGCTCCTTTCCAACACAAACACACACACCCAAATGTGAAGGCATCTTCTCAGAAATTTAAATACACATTATGAATAAACTACTGTAAGGCAAGATGACAGGAGACAAGTTGGGAATACCTTGGAAACATTTTAAATAGCTCCAGTGCCTTGGAGAGGTAATTAACTGTCCTGTCCTAGAACTAAATAATACAGAGGCTGAAATGCATATTTCAGAGCTGCCTGCAGTAAAACTCCTATTTGCAGCTCAGAATAAAGAAGTTCTATTTAAGGAAAAATCTACTTGAGGGGAGGATGGCTCCAAATCTTTCCTTAATTGAATTCTCACTTAAACTTCTTGTGTAAGTCCCATTACCCAGTGGAGCAGTAAGGTCTCTGCAGACAAATACACACAGACTGACAAACAAACTTGCATTGTTGCCTGTCCAAGTGACCTCCAGGTTATGTCCCTGGTTGCCCCACTAGGGCTAGAAAAGAGCACTGTGTTCCCTGATGGTGGTGTCTATTCCAGAACTGGGGACAAACACCTTTCACACACGTGAGGGAAGATCTGTGTGTCCTCAGCACAGTATGAGAGCAACCTCCAGAAGCCCTGCCATGCTCCAGGAGAACTCTGGGAAGCCAGAGGTGTGAGCCAGGCTGGGACAGGGCTGGCACAGGGCAGTGCTGGCAGTGGGACAGCACAGCCGGGCACAGGAATGGCTTCACAGCCTGCCCCTGCTCCAGCTCCTCGACAGCATCCACACCCAGCTCTGCCAGGGCTCAGCCTCCAGCCTGGGCTACCTGTGGCTTCACAAGCCCCTTGATGGCTTGGTGGTGCCTCTGACAGCAGAGAGCAGCTCTTTAGCTGTGACCCCAGTGCTCCATGTCACTGCAGCAGAGCCCAGATCTCTCAGATCCACCGCAGCACTACTGTGGAAACAATCGGTTCAATAGCAAGGCACTGAGACTCTCGGGAAGTCAAAGCACTTAGCAACAGAAAGGACAGAAAATGAAAAAAAATCACCTCTGCATATTCCTCAGAACTGCTCCATAAAAGCACAGGCCTTTTCCAGGCAGCTCTGAATATAAAAGAGATCTCCTGAATGCTGAATTAGTGCCCATGACCAGCATAAACCTTTAAAAATACCCTATGACAGGGCCCTGAATTTGGAGAGATGTTCAAATATCCTTCAACCAGCAAAGACATTCTCAATATCTTTCAGAAGATATTCTCAATTTTTCCACGTGGTAGAGTAGCATAGGCACAACATAAAAGTGATATTCAAGCTGTAATTTAGAGACCCAACATAACAAATAGCTCTGAGCAGTTCCCATGCACCCATCCTTTCCTCCTTTTTTACAGCCTTCCTGAATTTAAAAGGGAGATGCAGCTTTTTAAAAAAAATCTTGGCTGAGTCACTAACAAGAACAAAAGCAACAACAAAAAATTACATGCTGGGACTAACTGGCAAGATCTGGCAGTACAGGAGGCCCCCAAGGCACAGAGCCAGACAGCTGGAGCTCACTGGCCAGGTGGTGCTTTCGTTCCTTGGGGAACCTGGCATTAGTCTCACCCAGCAGCTGAACCACAGAATAATTCTGGCTTAAGTGCTGGAAAAAGTGTTTAAAGATTTGCTCTCTCAGCTGTGGGTGAAGGTGGCAAACATCAGAGCCAGGGTAAAGCAAATGTAAATTACTGCACTGGGAGTAGGAGGTAGGCAAAATGTACCAGATTTAGAATGAGTCCTTAGTCCCTGATGCAGGCTTGAGGCAATGGTTAACCAGACAGGAGCAACTTGGACACCAGGGACATGGCCCACTGGGATACTGCAATGGATCCCTCTTTACAATAATTACCTGCTGTGGCATTGAGGATGTAGACAGGCAGGATTATTTTTGAACGTTGGCAGTCTTTACACACAGTCTGTAATGGGTTTTCTGCCTGCAGACATTTCAGAAAATTAATTCAAATTAACTTCTCAAATGGATTACAGAAACTACTTCAAAGCCTTTTGTGGACACTCTCATTCATAAGTAAGAGTGACCTTTATCAATTTCAGTTAGTTCATTACAAGAATAAATTAAGATCAATCAGAGCCCCTTTAACTCTGAATTCACTTCTTTATTTAATTTGGATTAATTGTTCCTATGTCTCTCCCTCAGACCGTGTCAAACTATGAGGCTGGAGAACAAATGGAAAGAAACAAACATTCCTGCAATATCTTCCTGGTCATTACACTAAGCCCCCTGTAACATAACATGTTCTCATATAAGGCTGTTAACATTCTTGTTTCTAACACCAAAGTAACTGTGGCTGTAAAACTCACTGTTTTGGACAAAGGGAAAATATCCTGCAATATCTGAAAGTGATACAGAGACACTGGATTGCCTGGACAACTTGCATTGTTTCATTCATATACTTCAGCTTCTTCTCCAAGGCTGTAACATCCACAAAAGTTCTGAGCACATTTAACTTACCCAGAAGATCTCAAACCAATGACAGGAGTAGTGAACAACGGGTAAATCTGTCATATGTAAAATCCTTCTGTTATCTCACTTCACTGTTCTTTAAATCCCATTACCAGAGAGCTGGTTTTGTATTGGTGACTATACTGATGCATGTGGGACAGCACAGCCAGGTACCATCTGGAATTACAGCATTACAGAAAAGTGCAGTATTTCCCACAAATATTTGGCAGGAAATAGGTGCACTCCAGAAAAGCAACCCTTGGAATAGCTAGGGGCAGCCTTTCACCCACCCCCAGTCCCCTGGATAGGTTGGGTTATGGCTGGAGGTCAGTGCAGGACAAGGAACACAGGGTGTCAGGAATGGCAGGGTCCCATTCCCTCCCATCTGAAAAAGCAGCAGAAGCAAATGACACATCTGTGGGGCCTCGCTCCAAAGGAATGCTGTGGATGCTGCCAGCTGTGATCTGAGCTGCACTCGACAGCCCTCAGCTTCTCCTCAAGTGCAGACTATGTACAGAGACTACTGAAGGAGCTCAAAGCAATGAACCAAAACACCCTGCATTCTGCACAAGTCTGCAGAGCTGGAAATAGGCTCAAGGATCTGGTAGCAGTCACTGAGCACTGAGGGTTTTCCTTATAACCAGGGTTGCCAGCTGCCTCACTTGTGGACAGGAGTAACTTGTTTTGACAGATTTACTGCTCTTGCCATTTCCCCCCAAACCTTTAATGAAGTTTTTATGAACCATTTCCTTCAAACACCCTTTCACGAGTTGACAATGCAAGGAAGTTACATTTGCAGAGTGGAACAAAGTCAAACAGACAGATGGGAGGCAAAACAAGCTGAGAAGAAACTCACGCTGCTTGCCAAGCATCTTCCTAATATTTTCCACAACAAGCTGTAAGCAGTATTCCCCACTTTCTCAAATGTCACGTTTTCCCTAAGATCACGATTTTTAAGTCACCTTCTACTCTCTTACAGCATTACTAAAAGAACAGAATTAGTCAGACAACCTTTTTGCCTAATTGGAGGAGCAGCTTTGTTATATGTGGCAAGAATCTGTATTTATCACTCATGTACCTAAAGTGATGAGCAGTGGAGGAACTGAGCAGCATTCCACTGATCCAGCCAGGGTGACATTGACTTCCTAGGGAATATCAGCCCAGTGCCTGTGTGTTAGCTGAAGGCTTCAACAGTTACTTTGAAATTCAGATGAGTGCAAACCTTTGGTATTCCAGAGATTGAGCTGTAATGTCAGTGAAACCTGGAACAGCACAAACCGAGGCAAGTTTGTCCTTGTGTTGCCACCTATTTCAGTTACCGTGGGTTTGCAATATGCATGCACTGGGAGGGCCTGTGATGGGAGGAGGTTACCATGATTCTCTCTCCTTGTCTTTAGCATTGCTCACTGGGTGCTGTGGAAGTGCCAGCATTTCCAGCACACAACTATGAGCAGAAAGTGAGCAGGAGTGAAGCAGGGAAGAGCAAGAAGGAGGCGGTAATGAAACAGTGGCATCCAAGAATGTCTGAGCTCAAATCCCACCTGTGTCAGAATTCTTGAGAAATCTTGGGCACACCACGATAAAATGTTAAAATGAATGTGCACTGGAAATTATATATATAGCACCATTTGTCCCAAAGAATTCAAAGAACTCTACAACCTTTTGTGCACTGTGAAGTAGGCTGATACCAAGTCCTGATACACAGAACTCCCACTTTGGTGAGCAGGAGGGGTTTCACAGTCAGAGGACCTGTTGGATAGGACTTGCCAATGCTTGGGGGTAAATCCAGACCCTGAGACCACAGCAGATTGTCTGAAGCCTGTAGACTTCATCCTGTGATTAAAGTAATTACTTTAGCTGTGAACAACGTTTTCGCTTTGTTTTACCATCCATCTACATTTTGCAATAGAATGAAAAGAGGTTCAATATTGACTTTCAGAAACATGTGGGTACCCCTACCCTCTTCAAGACAAAAGAAACTGAAGACATCCCAGGGAGGAAAAGCAGAGATTAAGAGATGTGAGGACAAAGGCAACCTGTCACTTTGCTGAGTGTTCTACTTGCAAGTCCACAGTAGCCAGACCCAAGGAAGGCAGCCTCGTGTGGGATTACTTCTACCAGTAAAATTGTAACAAAACAACAGGAAAAAAACTGGTGAATGCAGTAACTGTATAAGCAAACTGTAACACTTAAGACAAGAGGCTGTCTATTACATGGGATATAACTTCTTGCAACACTGAGACAAGAAGTGGAAAGTACCACAATTAAGTAATCAGACCCTATTATCTGTGTGAAGTAACTTACTGATACATCTAAAAATAGAGCAAGCAGTTTGTGGATGAGGAAAACAAATAACAATTACAACATTAAAATTTGATCGCAGATCTCTGAAATGGTTTCAGGAACTTCAGTGCAGTCAGAATCTTGATTTCACGTGGTATCAACCAGCACCTCCACAAGGAGCTCCGTGCCACACTGCAATGTATAATTGACAAATATCCAATGTCAATATCATTGATAGGCCAAGAATCTGTCATATTCCTTTCTCACAGAAATTCCCTGATGAGAGCCGAAAACAAAAAGCTCAAACTAATACACTCTGTGTAATGGTGTAATGGAATTAATTTTCTCTCTTCCATTCCCTCTCACATCTGTTTATTCCTGTACATAAGTGTGTGTTTCTACATTGTCACTGGGCAGGCAAACACTTGTCACAAGTGCTGCCTCCAGACTGACTGGCTTTGGAACACCAGTACTGTGCAATAACTTTCTCCTCTTGAAAAGACTAAACAAGGAAGGAAAGAAGCAAGCCTGAGGAACATAAAATGCTATTTGTCATGGCGGGGCCTCAAGAGAACTAAGTTTTAGTTTCTTCTACTCTGTTGCATCAGTAATTTTCTAGAAGTCTCAATCTCTAAAAGCTCTTCTAAGCACTGCTGCTACTGCCAGTTTCAAAGTCAAACTCATTTGAACTCACTGCCTTTACTGGAATAAAGGGAGGTGGTGGGGTTCACCTGCATTAAGGAAAATACATGTGACAGTGCTCCTCCTTTCACCTTATCAGCAGTCAGTAAGTGTTCAAGTAAAGCTGATAAGGAATGCTGCTCACAGGTTCAGATTCATCTTAGGATATTTTTGAGAGATAGTTTCAGTTGAATAGGAATTATTTATTCAGATAAAAAAGGCCGATAGGTCAAGATACATAGTCCACACTTTTTTAAGGTATTTGGTTTAAACTACTTTTTCTGTAAATTAATCTTTATACAGGACTGGATGAAAAGTGTGCCTAGAAAGCTCACCAATTAAACACCATACTCACATTTCTGAGGCTGCTCCTGATACTGCTTAAAACAGGCAATGCAGTGTGGTAAAGGAACAAGACAGGGATGGCAACAGAAATGTAAAACAGAATTACTAGGCAAATAACCGAATCTCTTCCTTTATCTGATTAAAGATGGTCTGTGTGTAACCTCTCAAAAATCAAATTCTATCTAAAATTTGCACCCAAAAACAAAATAGTACTTGAATATATTTTTCAGTCTTTTTTAAGGAACAGAAAAGACCTACTCTCATCATTCCGTTCCTCCTAAATCAACACTCAAGATAAAATCCTCACACGTGGACAGAAAAATAATTTGAGAGTACTTACCTAAACACTTTAGTACTCCATCATTTTCATTTGTAAAATGCCACTCTACTCCCTTACAACTTCATACAGCACTGTCACCGAAGAATCCAATTACCAGAGTATCCAAATTTGTTTAAACCAGCTTTCAGTAGTAAAATCTAAATCCCAAAAAATACCCCAAATCTTTGGAGAAAATAGACACAGGCTTTTCCATATTGTCCCAGTCCCATGCTGTATTATTATACACATATCAGAGCCACACACTTGATGGCAGCTACATGCTTCAGTAGCAATGGATTAAAGCAAGTTGCATTTCTTCTAATTAAAAGACATCATCTTTAAAATGAGAGACAAGTCAGAGTCATCAACAATGGCAAGTCAGTGGTTCTGTACTGAAGAAAAGTGATGCTAACATCCATCTAATCCTCCTCCCTGTTACAGGCATCCTGGCAACTCTGTGGGGCAACAGCAAGGGAATTGTAACAGCAGAAAGTAAAGTCTTATAAATCTGGCATTAAACTTGTACATTTTCACTCATGAGGTGAATTTTCCAGACAAGATAAAATAACATTAGGCACTACACACACAAAGCCTCATAAGGAATATCTGCTCAATTTAACCAGACAGCCAAGAGCAGCAGAATATTCCTAAATCCTTCTGGTTTTCTGTTCCTTAGCTGACCCCATCAATTTGCCTGTTTCTCCTATACAAAATTTAAGATTTTACCTTGGCTTCTTCTGACACTCTTTAAAACTCAACTGTATAGCAAAACATAGATGTCTACTCTTTCTGTTTGAATTTTAAATGGCAGTAACACTTTACAGCTTTCAAAACCAAAATACAGTTATTAAACACATCATTTTTGTCACTCTCAGGCTTTTGAACTTTCAAAATGGAGAAAGATTTGCTGCAGTAAATCTTCTTAAAAAAATACTGCATGAAGATTATTCTCTTTTAAATAAGCAAATGGGTTTTTTAGTTTTATTGGATATGGAGCCCACACTGTCAAGAATCCAGAAAAATCTAGGCCTCTTTCATGTATGACTTTGATGATTACTCAGAAGCATAAAATAAAGAGGGCATAAGCAATGCAAGGTTTAAAACAAAAAACACTTTCAAAAGATAAAATATCTTCCTAATGTCAGTCTCATCTACCACCTAACCATGCAGCTTCTGTACAGTCTGCCTTTTGCCAAATCCCTTTTATAACTAGAAAAGGAAATGCTATTCATTTGCATGCAGCTGCAAAAATAAAGAAGGTAAGCTTCTTACACTCATTTGAATATGAAATATAACACAATGATTTAAGGAAAAATAATCTCGGTATTTTTAAAAGTAGGAATTCATGAGATATTACTGATTACCTAAGGTACTGCATAGTTTAGAGAACAACTGCAGCTACTTGTAATGAAGTGTGTCTACCATGGTCCCAGGGCTCATGAAGCTTCTACTCTGCTGCAAAGTGAGAAACAGACTGCCATGAGAAGAAACAGATGCAAATGGCAGATTTTAATGGCAGTAATGTATACTCTTCCACTCCAGTGAATCCCAGAGAGCATTGCAAACCTCACTAATTATTTGTAAAGTGTCCCAAATCTTACAAATATTTTGCTAGCAGTGAAGTCATCTTTTGGCAAAGATGCTACTGCTACTACAGGCAGCTCTCCCTGGGCTAGAATAGTATGGCAAGCTAACTGTACTTCCAGTTTATGTATAAGTAAATAAAACAAACCAAAAAAAATCAATGAGAGCACTGGACAGTGTTTAGGGAAGAGGACTGAAAAGAATATATAAATAGTTCTGCACTAGAAATAATCCGGAAAAGAACATTCTTCTCCCTTCTATCAGACAAAGGTCAATAAGAGGTTATGGAAAATGTATGCTCACTTTACATCCCTGTAATTCAAGGTCCTTAGATAAACAATAATAAATGGTTGTAATAAAAGAATATTAGTATTAATAAAAATAAATCGTAGTGATTAAAATTACTTTGAAAATCAAAGGTAAGTCAACACTGTTGACATTGTTGCTTGTTCATTTCACTTCTTGTATTGGCAACATCAATTATTTGACATAGACATCATATGTACAGAGCAGTAGCTAAAGTAGGTTTCCAAAATTGTTTCACACGAGAGAATTCCATGAAGATTTAACCTCTGGAAGAACACATAATTGAATGAAATGCACTTTGCATTTTCCTCTTCTGTGCTCACAGTTCATCTTCATGACATTTGGAAGCTTAGAAACCCCACATGAAAAACTTAGAAATGCCACTAAAAGAAGGCAGGCGGTACAAGTTAAAGGTCCCACATAGCCCAGAACACACTTTCTCCACTGCACAGAGATGAGAGACAGGAGGGCACTGACGAATTCACCAACTGCCAAGACATTTCAGACCTCCATCAAGTGCCCTGTGCATCCCATTTCTGGGCAGTTTCTGGACCATCCCCCCGGGCAGTGGCAGCTGCCTGTGCAGGGCTGTACTCGGCACTCACAGCACGTTCATCCCCTCAGGGCCCCATGCCAGGGATGTTCATGTCCACCCACGTGTGCACACATCCAGGACACGTCTGTGCTCTGCAAACACAACCACCTTTTCCTCAAGGCTAAGGGTGAATGTACTCGGAAGGTGGTAACAAAATTAATGCTGCTATTCCTTTGGAATACCCCAAAACCACTGACTGAGCAATGTGTTCTAGAGGTGATTAACATGCTTGCCATCATCTGCTTTGAAACTATATTTTTATATAGTTTATTTTAGTGAATATAGTTTATTTTAGTGAATTTAGGGGGTTAGCAAATGATTGTAGGATGCCTACCAATGAACTGGATTTGTGTTCAAAATGCACACCTGTGAAAAGTAGAAGATATCTTAGAAGATGTGTTATAAGGCAAAAACTGTGTAAGTGACATTTCCAAACCACATACACCAATTTGATCTTGGGGGAACAATAAGAGAAGAAAAATGCCGTTTTATAAATGTAAACACTATATAAATACATATATTTATATAGTCTTCCTGGATTTTACAGTAAGTTCTTACAATGACAAGGAAAACCTCCAACTTTAAGAAGAAAAGCAAGGGATGTACAGAATTTTTCAGACACAAAAATACTGCACTGATGTTAATATTCTCTAATGATAATGTTTTTAATTTTTAATAGGACACCAAAAGCGTTTCTGCAGGAAAGCAAACTCCTAGGACAGCATTCCTGGTGATGCAGTTAAATAGTTTTCAGGGTTCCACAAAGAAAGTTGATTTGAAGACTACTCAGGAGAAGAATATGGACTGGCATTTATTTCAGAAAGAAATGCAGTCAGGTTTGGACAGTTCTAGAAGCTGAGGTGCCCTGCCCAAGGCTGGTCCTGGTACAGGTATCAAAATTCTGTTTGCTAGAACAAATTCATGTATATTAAAAAAAAAATCCCAGTGCAATACCACATACAGGTACAGCACCTTCCCTTACCTTCCTCAGTCTTACAATGGTCTTAAGACAGTGAGCAACCTCTCACCTTATACACAGGACCTCAGAACCAACAGTTTTCTTTCACTAAAATTAGGAATTTGGATGGATTAGTGTCACAGACTCAATTTCTTCATTCATTCATTTCATTAATTTAGTGATTTCATCAAAAGTCTGATGCAAGGATTTTAAAAGTCTAACCAAGCATTCTCACTTTCTGTTCTGATTTGTATTTGACTGAGCACCTCGACATTTTTAAGAGGAAAAAAATAGATGTTTCTTATTTATCCCACCTATACCATTTATAATTTTAGCAACTGATATGTCACAGAAAGAGGATGAAGAATGGTGCCTAAGACAATAATCCCAGGGGGTTTAATCTTTCATCATGGGTTTCCAGCACAGATCATGTTAGCCTCTCTTTTCTGAACTCTCTGGTTTGAGTCAAAGGATTTGGAACTGCAAAATATTCCAGAAAAGCATGTACCACCGACCAATAGAAATTAACAGCATTTTTTATATGCCACATTCCCTATTTCCTTTCACCTGGCACTCTGGTCCTTCTAAGCAGACTAAAAAGCAAAGACTTGAAAGATTTTAATCTGAACACAGAGTATTCATGATGAATACTTAAGAGAAAAAAAGAATCCTAGTTTTTATATTCTCAGCTTCTACTGTACCGCCTAGGCAATAGTAAACTATTTCTAGTAACAGCTGCTAAGAACTTTGAAGAGTATTTTTAGGATGTAACCAAGCTCAGGGTATTTTTAATCTATGATTATACATTGTCTAAGTCAGATCAGCATCAGTTAGGAGGTTTAGCCAGACTCTGTTCTTGTTGTTATACCCTCATATAACCTGAGATTACTTCAAACCAAATCTTTATGACAGGCCTCTTAAGAAAGTATATAACAGAGAAAATTAAGCAGTCCTGCAATGTCTTGGGCAAGGAACATCTTCAGGAGACTTTGATATCTTTTCCACTGCAATATAACACAATAGTAACTGCAGACAGACAGACTGATGTTTTCCTAACTTCCATAAACCCTAACACTGCTATTTTAGACACACTGGAAAAATTCATTAGTTTCACAAGGCTGTGTCAAATTTTCTCCAGTGCAGCATGAGATGAGAATGTGGCTGGTCTGATGAAAAATGCAGAATTCTGCAGCCTTCAGAATGGGGCACTGGGTACTTTCTCACTTGTTTATTTCCTCACTCTTTCCAAACATCAAGCAGTTGAGATGACAGAATAATGTAGCTTCAATCTTTTGCTTGTACTGTCAGATTCTGCTAAAGATTAGAGACAATTGTACAATTAGTTTTTTCTTATCATTGGGATTCTGAGAGAGCCACTCATGGAAATGAAGAGGTAGGAGGTAACTATCTTTGTCAGAAAGGCAACCCAGCTTTGCACTGAGTAGTAAGGGTATCTTTTCCACCTCCACATTAATTACTTTTCACTTTGCGCAGTATTATGTAACATATTGCCGTGAAACTGTCTTGCAGTTCAAATTTCTCTACCCAAAACAAAAAGGGACCTGCTCCCTTACTGCCACTGAAATTGTGCACTGGCAGGAAAATAGAACAAATCCGTTGGAGGTTTCCAGACTGCACTGCTGAGAGGAATGAAAGAACAATTTACTGTTAAATGGCTGCACGACAGAGCAAAGGAATATCATCCATGCCAGAGTGTTTAACCAAACCAAGAGATCCAAAAAAATACTGCTTGCTTCTCTCCTGTTAACACAGAACTGAGGGCACAGGAAGAAGGATCTCAGCAGGCCACCGACTCACACTGACAACAGGAAAAGCAATATAAGTGATTTTAACCAGCCCTCTCGCACTGTTCTCCACCACAAGCATAGAAACAGGATGCACTTAAATTCAAAAAACCCTGTAACTGTTATAAATTATTTATTGGAGCTCTGATTTTTTTTTTCTCTTCTGCTTTTATTATACCAAAGAAGAGTAACAAGAAAAAGTAAATATAACAAGGAAAAAAAATACCACTATAACAACAGAGACACAAGTACTTCCTTCCCCACCCTATTGCTTCAATATGACACTGTCTGGTATCTCAGAACAATTTCAGCAAAGGAAAGACTAACTCAACGGGTAAAGAACAGGAAAGTCCAGCTAAGTGTCCGTGTTTTATTTCCATTGCAGCTTCCTTACTCTCTGCCCTGGAATCATGAGCAATTTCATAACAGAGGGGAAGGGTGAGGGCACCAGCCCAGCCCAGCAGGCAGATGCTCAGCCCTGACACCTCGGTGTTAACTGGGAAGAAACACAGATGCTGTAGAAAATTACTTCTACCCTGGGACACTGACCCTCCTCATCAAGGGAAAGGAAAAGGGATTAAATGAGTTAGGAGAGTCAAAGAAAAGCACAATGCTGAAAAAAATAGCTGGTATGTGGATTACCCACTCCAAGACTGAACTGAGTTTTTGAAAAACTGTACAGAAATCTGTAGAGCCTAAAGCTCTTGCTTATATCTAGTACACTGTGAAATAAAATCAGCCCATTGCTAGAACCGACTTGCCTGTTTCTTTTACAGGTGAAGCCTGTAATTCCAGAATCATCAGCTGGAAGAACAGAGGTGCTTAAAGGAGCTCACACAGTACAATTAAAATCCCACGACGTCTGGAGTCATAAAAGACCAAAACTCACCTGCACCAGGGCTAGGCCACTTGTAGGCACAGCTCCAAAAGACTGCAGAAACTGAATCACAGGCAGCAGGTTCCTCTGGACACAAGAATGTCTGACAGTGGCATAAGTCACTTCACCTTTCTGTCATTCAAACCCATTTTATAGCTAGGAATGTAAAACTAGCAGGAGTTTGGAGGTCGCTACTGCCAATCAAATCAATATCTACAAACAAGCCAGAAAACACATTCATTCTTACCAAGGGGTAAGAGCTGCATGAAAGCAGGCTGATTAAACTGAGTAGAAATACAACCATAGTATATACAGCCAAATGCAATTATTTAGTGACACAATTTCAAATCTGGTGAACTAGTACTCACAGATGTCCAGAGTCCCAAAAGCCTTGCAGATTGTCACAGAGGAGGCTGAGATTTAATGCAAAAGCTTTCTGCAGTGATGTGGGCAGGCTCCACATTTATCCAGGTAAACACTTGCCTCAAATGATTGTTCAGAGTAACCAGAGAGAACCAGCAAAGACGGCTCAGAAAGTTTGGTACAACACTCTGAGAGGTCAGTGTGTGCAGTCTCATATCCACATGATCCCTTCACCTCAATTGTCACTGATATCCAGTGCTGAATGTACAAGCAATGCAGGGAAAATATTGAGTAGGATACAGCTATAAAATGGGAAATTCCCACTAAACACGGGCACGTTACATTCAGTGCATGCACTCAAACCAGTAGAACCTGATGATCTTAGAACAATGAAGCATAAAATGTCACAAACTACTAAATAAAAAGACACATTAATAATCTATTCAGTAAGAGGCATATCATAAGAATATGCAAGAAAAAAAATCTTAACTGTGGTTATTTTAAACAGAAAACAGAGATCCAAACAATTCTAAACCTGGGCTTCAGAACTAAATGCAGAATCTTTTTTGAAAAAAGTTTATAAAAAACAGACTATAGCCCTGTATCCTTTTGGATAATTAATTTTAGGTCAGGAAAATTCAATACATGTAGTCTATGAATAATATTTTATATGATGCCACAAATGAAACCATGAGTGCATTTGGAGACGATGGGAAAATTACAGGTGTACAAGGAATCGCAGAGAAGAACAAGAGGTTCTGCCAAAGAAGGATGTGAGAGACGAACAGCAAGAAAAAGCTGCGACCCTTCTGGCAGCAATTTTGGCTGCAGGGAACAGGAGCGGTGATGCAGAGGAGCGGAGAGGGAGGCTCTGGGGCCGGGGCACTGCCTGGAGCTCCGGACACTGCTGAACCTCGCGTTCCCCTTCCCGCAGGGAGTGACTCCTGTCAGGTCCCTGTGCGAGCATCCCAGCCCGGGATGGCCGAGCGCTCCCGGCCGGACACCGGGACCCGCCGGCAGCGGGCACCGCCCGGTGCCAGAAGGACACGGAGGCTGCAGAAATGGGAACGGGGCTGCCAGAGGAGCTGCAGTCCGAGGAGGAGCGGCCAGGGAGCTGGAGGTGCTGAGCGTGAAGACAACGAGGCTCAGGAGGGTCCTGATCGCTCTCTACAACTCCCTGATGCAGGAGGATGCAGCCAGGTGGGGGTCGGGCTCTTCTACCCGGTAACAACTCACAGGACCACAGGACACAGAGGGAATGGCCTCGAGTGGCAGCGGTGGAGGTTTAGATTGGATATTAGGCACAATTTCCTCACTGAAAGAGCTGTCAAGCACTTGAACAGGCTGCCCAGGGCAGTGGTGGAGTCACCATCCCTGGAGGGATTTAAAATCCGTGTGGATGAGGACACAGCTTAGTGATGGGCTTGGCAGAGCTGGGCTGATGATCTTAGAGGCAATTCCCAGCCCCACATCCCATGGTTCTATGAATGCCAGTGTGACTCTTGCCCCAGGACCATCAGCAGTTGTGCCTGAGGACGAAGGGAGCTGGTTTGTGGTACTCTCTGTACATGCCTCAACCTGTTCTGCCGGCGGCTAAGTCGTATTAAAGATCTGACAGACATAGTACTTACACTCAGAATTGACCTAAATTCGTGGCCACCATCTGAGGATGGCAAATGGCCTCCATACATCAGTTTCTTCTTTGAGTTTTTGAGGAAAATATAGGCAGATCAATAGATTGATAGATACTGATGGAATCACTGAAGTGATTCTGGCTGATTCACTAAATATCAGCAGGAAATTAGATCTACAATCAGGCAGACTGCAGTTTTATTTCAACATTGTGAAATAAACCAAAGAAATTTATTTTAAATGCTGGTTTTACATGGATTGTCTGTATCAGGCTGCAATAGCCAAAATTAAAAATGTGACAGACACATTAAGGTGTATCTCACAACCCTCCTAGTGCAGCACACCACCAGCACACACCTCTGATTAAAAGCATTCCCTGAAATATGCACAGCTCCATTTAGCTGCAACAAAGAGCCAACTACTCTGCCATGCAAAGTGAATTTTATTAACTTGATTCAGAGTCTGTCACTCACTTTCCAACATCTTACATGTACCTATAATATATGTCATGGTTAATCCATTTGATGGACCGTGTTTGTGCTTCTCTGATGAACTCTTGGCAATTTGCCTGCCAGTACACATCTTTTACAACAACCTCTTGGAGCCCAAATTAGCAAAAAGGCTTTATATAGCTTGCTTTATTAATAAATAAGTTTCTGTTTCTGCTGCCTATTTAGGTTAGCAAGGCTGCAGGCACGGATCCTCCACTGTGGAAATGGTGCTTGGTACAATGCTCATCATTCACCCCAGCCTTGCTGGGCTTCCCAGTGCAAATCTAATAATATAAAGGCTTTTTTTTAGAGCAAGATTCACCTTATCTATCAGTAGTTGCACAAAAGGTAAGTATCTCCTCCACACTAAATCATCAAAGCTTTCTCTCCAATTAACATTAAAAGCTACCCATAGACAATTTTTCAGCTTTGTAATATATCTTTTAGAATAAATGAAACTTTTTATCACGTTTTTTTCTTCCTCAAAAATAAAATCCTGTGAAACTACCAAAAAGGTATTATTCTTCCCCATTTTCTGTAATGAGTTCTTAAATTCATGTGGAAAAGGTTTCATGCTAAGTGTATTTCTGATAATCAAAATCCAGATCTTTAACAATTATTATTTTCACGACTAAAACTATTTCTCCCTTCAGCAACTGACATTTTCAAACTTTCATGCAGGGAATAAGAACATACCATAAAGCAGTCTACAGTAAAAGATTAAAACAAGGAGAAAAGGGAAAAGCATTTTATGTTTAATTTTCACTACCACGCTACAGCAAGTGAAAAAAAAAAAAAAAACAATTGTAGGAATCAAGGCAAGGTTGGCAGCACATTTTTGGCCATGGCCAGTAGTCCCATGCTCTGCTCAGACAAAGCACTACCATGGAGCACAGCCAGAGCTCTTGAGGTGGTCTGGCTGCAATGGAAGTATCTGGGCAGCATTTTCACACTGTGTGAATCTTCAGTGTCTTCACCTGCTGGGTAAGTGCTCTCTCAGGTATCGCTGTCAAAGTCCCCACGACTTTATGAGTCAGGGTTCCTTCAGTACAATTTCACTGCATGGGGCCCAAAATGGATGCAACCAAACAAGCCAAAAAGGGCAGAAAATCACTGCCTTCGTGGCTAAGATTAGTGTCAAAGAAGGGACAATGGTTTGGAGATTTGTTTGTGGGTTGTTTTTTTTTTAATTTTTAATCTCTCGACCTTGATTGTGTTCATATTAATAAAGTGAAATTGCTATTTAGAAGGAAATATGTATGTAAAGCAATACAGCTGCACATGAAGATAGCTCTGGATTATGAGAGGCTCAGGAAATGCAGCACCAGTTTTCTCCAGTATCTTTTTGGAAGTCTGGGCTAAATAAGATCTATAAATATTACTGGATTTGCAACAACAGACACCAGGGCCGTTCCAGCAGATACCACAGCACTCTACAAGGCAGGAGGCCAGGTCACTTTTTATTTTTATTTTTCACTTCAAATGCAGGTCATCTGTAGCCTGATTAAGTACATCTTGGAGAATATTCCAAGCACAGGGCACTGCAAGAGCTTTTCCCAGATCAGACCAGAAAGGTCATTCCAGATTCAGGTGTGCCCCAGACAATGCAGACAGCTATTTTAGCCACTGGTCTGTCATGAAAAATCGCTGGACACAAAACAAATTCTGCAGTGCCCTGCTAATAAAACCCAGATCTTCCCTCTCCACAAGAATTCCATGGAAATCAGTTAATTAACAAATGAGCAAGAACATAATTACAAGATTATAGGTTATCCTTATCCCTACAAATATGTCAGCACATTTATCACTGTTTCCTGTCACCACATACAAAGAACATGTCTTTAGTGCAGTTAGTTTAATTTACAAGCTCAAAAATAATATTTTCTGACCTCTATTGACATTTCTAGAAGTTATTTTTGCCTTAAAATGTCACATGTGGATCTGTGAGGCACATTACACATAGCAGCTTGAGGCTTTTATCTGCCTAAACAACCAAATAATGGTGTTAGAAAAGTGTCTTTTCTGCTCCCAAGCATGTTCAGAAGCAAATTACACAAAGAGAAAGAGCGACCCAGTTCAGCAATGTAAATACGTGTCACCTCACTGGCTTTCAAAGTGTAGCTGAAAAAATGTTCAGCTGCTGCAGCCTGCACTTCAGACAGCAAATCCATAAATATTCCCCATGATTAACAGGACCAGATAAAGAGACAGTGTGCTGGTTTGGGCTGAGGAAGAGTTCTGGCAGTCAGATCTCTGCAGGGGTGAACTGACAGAGGTCACTCCAAAGGCCACGTTCTTACAGCTGTGGCTTTGCCAGTGAATCCTGTGAGCTGCATTTCAGATGTCTGCATGGCTGCAGGCAGCAGGTCAGCAAGAGACACTAAGGAAATACTAATAAGCTACAGTGAAATCAGCATCACCAGAGTGTGCAAGCTAGTCTCAAAACCAGCCCAGAAATAATCCCTCTACATTTGCCTAAGAAAGCCACTCTGGGTATCTTCAATTTATTCCTAACAGAAGCTGTCTGTACAAGTTTTTTAAAAAGGTTATTAAAGCTGCATTAATTTAATTCATAAGGCCTTTTCCTACAGCTGTACTGATGAGACAAAGATGACCTGCTTTTGCAGTTTTGATGTGTTTCATGTTTCTTTTTTGGGAACAAGCACCACAATGCCTTTGAAAACATGGACACATAAGACCTACATATTAGTCTGAGGATCCAGCGACCCTCATACTGTGAAACAGCTGGAAAGGACTTTTCAGTCCCCACAACCTTTCTCTACAGCTGTTTATAATGAGAGAAAAGGAACATATCTTTTCAGTCCATCCTGGATGATTAATTAACTGATAGAACAGCAACGCTGCAGCTGCATTTGCCAAGTTATCATCCTCAGGACCATAATTAACACAGAGGAAGTTCCAGTGGGAATCAGGCTTGAATGACATCAGTGGCAACAATTAAAAGCTGAAGTTTTTATAGCACTTCAGAGCAGCTTCTTCTTCTCTGAGCAACCCTTCAGTTCTGCCAAATGCCTCTTGGAGGCAGCTAAGGCTCAGTTTGTTCTCACTTGACTCCAGGATCCTTCTGGCCAGCAGAAACCTCTGACCTAAGGTTTTGCTTCTAAAGTAACAGTGCCTTGATTATATTTCCCCTTTATCCCCATTTCTTTCATGTAAGCAATGAAAGCACAAGAGGAAAGGGCACAACTGAAACAGGAATTGGGGCAGATTTCCCTTCAGCTTGCCTTCTGGATTTGCTGGTGAATTCTGCAGTTCAGGAGGCAAGAAGTCATAAAGCTGTTTGATTATCCTTAGCTTTACTCCAGTGAAGTTTTGGCTTTCTTCTGCCCCTCTCTAAAACTTCACAGCTCTGAGCTGTGGATGTTCACAAGATTTCCCAATTCCTCCCAGAGACATCAGTCTGCCCACAGACAGCAGCTCCTAATGAGGCAACACAGTTCTCTTTCCTCTGAAACAAATGCAAAGAGGGGACATCCTTGATCTTTTATTGCCTAAGTGTTTCTGGTGCAATGATCTACTTGCAGCTGACATTTGAAACTTGAAGCTGCAGATGGGATTTGAAGGTCATCCAAACACAGATTTAACGTGCTCTATTTTGCTCCCTAACGTAGCCTCCATACAAATCTCTGGCTGTAAGTTATCCATCGTAGGTTCTTTTCTTCCAAGCTGATCATCTGTTATACCAATTTGTGACTGGGTGGATAAGAGCAAAAATACTTTCTCAGAGATTTTCCTAATTATGTCTACATTTAAAGCAGTAAATGTGGAAAACTCAGTTTTGTCTTTTGACTTATGCTGTTCAAAGAAAAAATAAAATCTCTTTTTCCCTATAACCACATGAGACTTTGATATAAATAGACTTACATAATGAAATGTTGTCGTTAAGTATCTGTTGTATCTTTTCAGGAAAGTTAGAGATACTGTGACATTCCCTAGGCTATTAAGCAGACTTAAAGGAATCTGCATTTCTAATTCAGAAGTGTAGGTTTTTATACCTGTCTACATTTGAGAAAAAAAGCTACCTATGTGTTTGGATAAAAAGCTGAGTACAGTCCCATGCAAAGGATCAACCCACATCTGTATGATACTTCAATCCTACTTAAGCCTGTTCAAAATATCATTAACATTCTTCTTACACAAATAAGATAACACTACTCTGGATTAGGTAAAGGGAGACATGCTTATTGTGCTGAACTAAATGACAGAGAAGGAACAACATAGCACTACTAGGTTATGCTATCACCTGTGCTTTCTACCCCCTTTGGATACACAAGCCTCTTCTTATGTAACCTCTCCCATATCACAGCCTGCACTTGCCCTCATAGATCACACTAACCATTGGAATCTGGAATGCTGAACCCCAGAGCAGGAGAGAAGCTGAGGAAAGGCTGAGCTGGCCTGCACTTGGCAGTGGAGCATCACAGAACTAGTCAGCTCTGACTGGCATCAGTGGCAACACAGACAAAATCTCCAAATTGTGGTGCTCTGAATCCCATTAAACACACTCTCAATGAATTGCTATAAAGACCTATTTTAAATTACATACTTAGTAAAACACAAATTCAGGCTCGCTTATCCCAAAAATCCAGTGATGCAAGCCATTTCATACAGCAAACTTCAGTATGATTTTAAACCATGAGAGGAAATGTTGCCAGACAAGGCCTTGAGCCACCTCATTTGTGCCACATCCTCAGCAGGCAGTTCTGTTCACTGGACAGGCTTGATGCTTCACACTCAAAGGAAAAGGCCAACTTACAGGTGACAACAGATGGCTGTGATGGTGAGAGGCCACGCTCCAAATGTGTTCCATGACTGCTGTCTAGAATTATTTTCATTCCCCAGCTTACTGATTTCAAGGCATTTACCATTCCCCAGTCTGACAATACCATTTGTGATGGTACATGTAGGTCTCAGGAAATGCCTGTTGACCAGATACTTTACAATGGATTTCTATAACAGTAGCACAATTGTCACTACATTTTCTCACTGATTTTGTGTATGGACTACCTCTGGGATTCTTCACCTCCCATAATTTGCACTTCTTAACATTTCTCCTACAGCAAATATGAAAATCTTGGAAATACCAGGGAGGTGATTTTGCAGAGCAGCTTCTGCAATGTGCCTGAACATTTATCAGAGCAGTTGAAAAGGGAACTTGTTCCGCACCTTCTGACCCCACCATATGGCAGTGGTTAAACTCAGCCCTCAGATCATCTGCACAGTAATAGAAGCACCTGTGTCAAGCCAAGAATGGCCCTTTTGGACATCAGGAAAGGCAGAAAACCACTATGGGCAATTATTTTAATTATTAAAGAGCCTGGTCGCCAAATGAGGGAACATTGATTTCATGAAGTTCCTTTACTGTATTGTGCATTAAAATCATTAATCCTCAAAGCTCTGTAATATGGACCAACACAGCTGTTTGTGAGCAGCTGTCTTCAGCATGGAAACCACAAGGCCAAGAGGAAAGAAAGTCACCAGGTGTTAGCTAAACTACATGTTAACAAAATCGAGGTAACACTTGACACTATATACATTTATAATCCTGCTGGTTTTCATTCTGTACAGCTATGCCACACATGGAGAAAATGTTCAATGACAGTCTGGACAGCACACTGGGCAGCAATTTGCAAGAAAGCAACTGAGAAGGATTGAGAAATTCTGAAATTAATCTCAAGGGCTTGTCTAAAATCCATCAAAGGCATAACACGGCAGCAGTAGGCATACCCAAGCTCCTATGGAGCCTGGGAAATAGCAAATCAGTCATGGTGGTCAGGATTTCAGCTCTATTCACCAAAATACACAGGTTCTTTGCTGGCAATGGAGCCACTGTGACTTCTCTTGCACTATTCCTCAAACTATCCCAATTAAAGATGTTATGTCATGTGACATATGGCAAGTAACAATCACACCCCTGATGTGTGGACAGCAGCAACAGAAGGCTTTGATTCCTGCATACCTGGACTTCAGCAACAGAAATGCAGTTCACACTCCTGTAAATGGCACCATTCCCACTCTGCCTTCAAGGAACCCTGACAGTCTCTTTCTGGTTCTATCAAAACATTCATGGGGACAACTTAGTAGAGGTAAAGCACTGTGAAATGTTCTGCCTTACATGGAGATACAACTGAAACACAGCATCGACCTCAAAATGGAGAAGAATACAAGAATCTGTAGAGTCAGCAGATTCCAAGCTGCCCATTGCTGCCTTGCTCCAGGAGGTACAAAAAGCACTTGTGGGCTGTTCATGTGACCCAGAGAAAAGCTGGACATCAGTCACAGAAAGAGGAAATCTCACCAATAATGCTGTGGAATATACACTTTATACAGAAGTGTGTTGACAGCCTCATTTTTAAAGGAAAAAAGATACTGTTACACAAGGAAACTTGTCCACTGTATCTAATACCAGCCCCTGCACCCAGGACACAAAGTCCACTCACAAGCCAACAGTGGATCAATCAAGCAGCCAGTACCACTGTATTCACTGAGTTCTGATTTTGGAGCCATCCCTTCTGGAAAAGCTGGGGCTGAGAGCTACAGGAACACAGTGCTTGGGAAGATATCTGGAAAGAATAACACACACCCTAAATGCAACCTAAAAATACAGGCTCTGTCAGCACTAGCTCTGGGCTATTTGCAGGTCTCAAGTGCCCTATAGAGCATTACCAAGAGAGAAATAATTATTCGGTTTAACCAGAACTGAAACAAAACTGGAAATATTTTGACTGGTGTGCAGCAATTTAACCCAGGCATTCCAAGCGTCTTCACACCAAGCTCCCTCAGTGCTGAGAACACCAAGGCATTTCTCAGTAACCTGCATAGCAAACAGCCACCTGATTGACCCAGTGCAACCCTAATGTAACTTTGCTAATTCCACTGTGCTGACTTTAGAGCTGAATCTGTCCTCTAGATGCTACATTGCTCCACTTCACACAGCTAACGTGTGTGACTAAAGCTCTGCTCAGCTCCAGATGGCCAAACGTCAAAGAAATTGAAAAACAGTGATTGCCAAATCTCTGCTGGAAAAAAAAGAAAAAAAATATATATACAGAAGAAATCAAAGGGATCATGAATTCAGCATCAGAAAACATATTGCAATGTACTGTCCTCTGTTTTGTAGTTCAAAGTATTTACTTGTAAAAGATAATGAAAAGATGCAAAGGTCATGAAAACCTGCAATAAATCCCTATTCCTGGCTACTGAACAGCATTTCACCCCTCTTCACCCTGCTGACAGTGTTTATGTCCTCCAAGGCAAAAAGCCACCATGCTTTAGATTAGGGGTAAGACCTCCATGCCCCTACTGGCACATGAGCAATTCCAAAGTATTAAACCTCAATAACAACTATATTCAGAAACTCCATGTTCTTTAAAGAACATAAGGCATGCCTACAAAGCGAACTATGCACTACATAAAAAAGGGGTTGACCATGGTTTAGTCAACTGGATAAGAGCATCTCTATACAATTTGGAGAGTTCCTCCTGGTTTTAGCAGTTTTCCAGTATGCCAGGATGGCAAGAGGACTCATTTGAGATACTCAGTTCAGTGCAGTGTTTAGCCTGGAGAGAGGAAAGGAGAGAGGGAGGAAGGGACAGCAATATTTTGATTAATATACAGAAATTGAACCCATTAAGAGTAGGATCGATTTCCAAGTTTTATACAACTTCTCTTCTCTGTACTAACCTACATCTGACATCAGTCATAACACTCCAGAAACAGCTTAATATAATTCTCACACCACCTTCCTTCTAGGACATCATGTCCTAGATCAGATAAAGCAGATTCTGTATGAAATACAGATTTTACCTAGACTCCTGTAACTGCCAGGATGAATGATTCCCCAAAGATCACAATGCCCACTGTCATTCTTTCAAATAGTGGAATGCTTATTCAGCTTCATGTAGCTTATGAATCACTGTATACAATTAACTTTATTTTAAACATGCCAAAGTTTAACTACATTCCTTATCAGCTGAATTTTGTAATAACTATATATTCTTGAGGCTTTCTGTCCTGCTCATATATATAAAGAATGTGCAAATTCCCCCTTGTTCAGAAGTCTCCAAAGAAGGGGTTCAGACTAAACACATCTGAACAAAACTGTGTGTCTCTTAGCACAGAACCCTGTATAGTTGTGCTGGGTTTGGCTGGGGTAAAGTTCATTTCTTCATGGTAGCTGGTAGGAGACTATAGATCGGTCTGGAAGCAGTGCTGATAACAGAGAGATGTTCTCAGTATTGCTGAGCAGCTCCTACACAGAGTCAAGGCCTTTTGTGCTCCCCACCCCATCAGTGAGCAGCCTGGGGATGCACAGGGAGCTGGGAGGAGACACAGCCAGGACAGCTGACCCCAAAACAGGGACAGGCCAGCCCATGCAGCATCATGTTCAGCACAGAAAACGAAGGGAAGACGAAGGGAGGGGCAGATGTTTGGAGTGGTGGTGGGATGCCTTCCCAAGTCACCACTGTTCATGTAGAGCCCTGCTTCCCTGGGGATGGCTGAACACCTGCCTGCCCAGGGGAAGCGTTGAATAATTCCTTGATTTGCCTCGCTTGTGTGTGGCTTTTGCTTTCCCTATTAAACTATCTCAGCCCACGGGTTTTCTCACTTCCACCCTTCCGACTCTCTCCCCATCCCACTCGGAAGGCAGTGAGTGAGTGGCTGAGTGGGGATGAGCTGCTGGCTGGGCTTAAACCACAGCAATTACAAACTGCTAATGCTGAAATGGCCTTAAAAAGGCTGTGTGCCTCCCGGGCAACTGTCCCTACAACCAGTCCTATGCTCAATATCTTCCTCTGCTTCATACGACACCAAAAATCTGACCAATTCCTCTCTGACTGGCACAAATCTGGAATTATTCTGCTGGACTCACAATTATTCCAAATTTACATAACCAAAGAGAATACAGCTTGGCTTCCAAGAGGTCCAATATCAAAAATCACTTTTTGCCAATATATTCTTTCCCCATAAAATAAGCATTGCAGTTTCTAAACAGTCATTCAGGCACGAAACAGACAAAAAATAAAAGATATGCTGATATTTTTTGTAACACCCAGGAAACATCAATATTCTGTGTCTGCCTCACCCTCTGATAATGCAGAATATGCTCAAGTGTAAGCACAGTACTACTGGACATTTTCAGAATGGGAAAACAACCATTTTAGAAAGGCTTTTAACTTCCAGTTCCTAGTGGAAAATTAATTTGATACTAAACATTTATGATCCCAAGATCAAGTCTTAAGAATAGAATGTTACAAAATCCATAAATACTGGTGGTTAGTAATGTTGAACAGAATGAAAAGATGAATTAAAGATTTCCTACTGGATTATTTTGCATTACAGAAATTAAGGAGGGTGGGGCAGAAAATTAAACTTAATAGAGTCCAAAAACTATTTCAGTCCATGATGAGTATTGTTTCTGGAATTCAATCTAGGAAAGAAACATCAATTTATGTTTTACTAAGGACTCCACACTTCAAAGAAATTCTGAGTAGGCACAGTAACATGAACTATAAATGCAGCAATGCTCTCCCATCATGGTGTCAAAACATTCTTTTTTATCCTAGAATTTGGAAAAATCTCAGACAAACAACATTTGTTGCTGGAAATCGGAAAATGAGAACACAGTAAGTAAACTGAATTTTCCAGCCAGCATAAAGGAAGACAGATTCTGTCTACAGCTGTTAAATTTGGAACTGTTAATTACTGAACATTACTGGTGTTTAGGCAGCAGCAGTGATTCCTGTGGACTTTATTTTCTCTTCCTGCTATTTTTTCTGTCTCTCCAATTTCTTTTACATTAAGAGTATTTTGTAAACAGAAAAACTACTGTTACATTCATGGAAACACTTTTGATCAGTTTTGCCTGCACATGTGGGTGCCTTTAGACAAGCCAGAAATCAAAACTAAATGGTAATCAACCCATTCCCAGTGAGTTAACACAGGACTCCTGTTGGCATATTTTCTAGTTTCTTTACATGCCCCAGCTGATGGGCTTTCCTCATTGCCCTAGGAAAACTCCTAATACTTCTGTCTGAAACAGTAACTTGCAATGAAATGAAAGCTTTAGTAGAAAAAAAAATTAATTATGTATTCAAGGAAAGCAGCAGATCCTACTTTTAAGTAGACCGTGTAATTCAGGAGCTGTTGAGTCTCACTTAAGATTAGCCCTTTGCTAGGAAACATGGAAACATGGAAACACAGAAACATGGAAACATGGCACCTAACTTAGGTTTATATTTTTCCCCCCAATGTCATATGCTTGCACACAACACCCCACTCCCTTTCCAGGCCCTATGCTTGTGTGTTGCTGCTGGAGAAGCATAACTTCATAAACCTAATTGCTTAAAAATAGGATCTGGCAGAGCACCAGCTCCTAGATCAGTCTGTGAAGCGTTCAGAGGTTTTAGGCAGCAAAGAGTTTTTCCTCAGGCTATTACATTCCAACACTTCCCTCCACTCCCTTCAGAAAATCACTAAAATATTTGCAGCAATTCCAAGGACAGTTGCTTCAGCACACACTCCCCTTAACAGACCACTAGGCTACTTGGGGGGCCCAAAAAATAAAGATATAAAAACAAGCTTTTTGACACCAGAGCACTTGCAACTCCTTTCTGTAACTCTCCAAATGTTCTTTATTCCTATTTCTTTTAATAATTTTAGATCCAGGGCCGTTCTGTGTGTGTCAGTTCTGCTTCTGTACCAGCTTCAAGAAAGATTTTCACACACACTCTCTTGCCTCTCTTGCTTTAAGTATGTTTATTTTGCTCACCATCCTCAGGTGAGCTCCTCCACTCTCCACAGCTCATGAGGTCTCCTTCACCCACTGCTCTCATAGCTTCTCAGCCTCCAGAGGAAAGGGTAGGAAGCAAATTTTGTAAGGGTGGAAGGCTCAGTCTTGACCTGCTTCCTTGGAAAACTGAGTCATAGTCTAATAGCAACATACAGATCTCGCTGGATCTGTAAATTTGGAGGAAAGGTTCAGCTATGGAAGCTGAGTATCACAGAAAAAAACATTTCATGTAACTCCACTAATCTTTCAGGAAATTGTGTGGAACAGAGCATGAACTAATGTCCTCCCCTCCTTCAAATGCCTGCACAGGTGGTTCCAGTTTCTTCAGCTGCTCCCCACACAGACTCCCAATGTGTCTGTGTGTCCACATCCATGTTCCTGTGCATGCACACAGCCACCAACAGGATCTCTGCTGGGGTTACCCCTTCCCTGCACTCCAGCCACGGCACCCGTTAGTTCTGGCTGGCTGCTCCTGACCTACCCTCTCCCAGCCATTCCCTTGGGCAGCAGCACCAACAACCTTTACTAAAAATACCTCCTGAGCATCAGAAATAGCAAGATGGTAGGATTCTTAATCTCCCTTCAGGCACGTAGTCTTTTTGCTTTTGATAAATACAGAGTGGCAACAATGGACAGAGAATAAAATGCATCTTACAGTACTGGTCTACTTGGCCTGTGCCTTGCAGAAAGGAAAAATGAGGACTCCCAGTATCCACAAATGCTGTCAGCAGAGGACAAGTGAAAGAGGGGAAGATTGCTATTGCAAGAAGACACAAAGTCTCCCAAACCTAAATTTTGCACATTTTTAACTCAACAGGATTTATTGGCCAAACCACAAGACCAGTGTTCCTAAAGGAAACCTTAGATCTGCAGAGTACCTGCGTCAAGCAGGGAGCCAGTCAGCAGGAAAACTCAAAGGAAGGGAAAGGTTGGCTCTTGCCCTGCTGAACTTTTGTACCACCACAAGCTGTACAGAACAAGCCAAATGCACAGTGCCAGGCCAGCCTGGCAGAAGGAAGAGCAAGCTCCAGCCCTTTCATGCCACTTGACTCTTGAAACACTTAGGCAAATGCTACATGAACCTCTCTACACCCCTGCCACACAGATCTGAAAAACCCTGCACTACCTAAGGACTGAGGTCATGCTGTATCTGGAAATAAAAAATATTTTAAAGAATCTAAAATAAGCTGCCATTTGAGTTTAAGTTTTTAGCCATTTTCCTTATTGAATCTATTGGGGTAGAAATTCAAAAGTTCCAAAGAAAGTCCAATAGCCTACAAGCTTCGTTGACACCTATAAATCCAAATATACAAAAATCCTAACATATGATAAAAAATGCATTTTTTGTTTACATTCTATTTTAAGTTTTATAATAATAAAGCTAGAAAGCTTCCCCCTGTCCAGCTCTAAAGCAAGGGCATCACAAGTGCTGTTTCCTGCATAAACATCTAGGAAAATATTTACTATGTTGCAAGCATGAAAACAAATATGGTATCACTGTGGCCACTGTAAAACAGTCACAGACACTCGCAATTAAAAACATTTAAATGGCATTTTCAGAAAGATAGAAATAAAGACAATGGTACCAGAATTTTGTTGCAAATGAATCAAATGACACATGAACCTAATTGGTTAACCAGAACCTTTTTCTTTGAAAAACAAGGCTCCAAATGTGCACTGCACATCTAAGTCCACAAAACATTTTTGTCATTCATCTCAAATATCAAAACATCTGGCAACAGAAAATTGAAGAAAGTATTTATAGACATTTTTTGGACAGAGATCACTTCAGGTCAAGTCTGAAAGCATCCTTAAGCTGCAATCAACAAAATCTTTTATCAGTGATTTTGGATTTAGCTAGTGTTACTAAGAGAGAAATATAACATAGGCTTTTTATAGCAGCTGCCAATTCAACAATGATCAAAGTTTTATTATTCTTCCTTAGATCAAAGACTGGACTGAATAATTTTGGGATTATCTCCAGCTCATAAAGTAGAATAAACAGTTTTGGATAACCACATTATTATATAACAATACAGTCTTCTTGCAATAAGTTTTGCTCTTATTTACATATGCCACAAGTTTTTAATGATTTGGATTATCATTTAATTATTTTATTGGCTTATGAGGAAAATAAAAGAGAAATTTATACAGCAGCAGCAGATGGCCATAGAAACATTCAAATGGTGTCTTGTGCATCTACATTCGTATGCAGAGGACAATTATGAGAAAAGGTGAAACCAAGATTAGGGAAAGTAAGGCTGGGCATACCTCCAGTGAGAGGAAATAGGTTTTACATCTCTGCTCATTATAAACCACTCAAGACATCTGGAGATCTCCTCTTGTGGGACAGAGGCATTCACACACACCTTGGCACAGCCTGTCCACACCTGTACACGCCCTTCCTACTGGGATAAGGCAAGTCCTAGGTAGAGATAACCAGGATACTCACACTGTGCTGGCTTTCATTAGCAGGCAGAAAATACTGCCACGTGGATAATACTCAGCACAATTCTTTTTGCAACTGAACTTAATTGTAAAGGTGCTTAGATTTGAGTTTCACTCAGATGTGCTTTCAGTCAAGAAAAATAATGTTTTTCTGCTTTTGGTGTTCATTCTGAGAAAACCATTGATTTCCACACTGTCAGTTGACCACAGGCTCAACCGTGTTCCTGTTCCCCTGAACAAGGTGTTTACTGTTCAGTGACACAGCAAGTCCTAAATTCATCTCTTCTTTTACACCCTAATTCTAAGAAATTCATTCATCTTTCACAGTCTTCCTGGAAGTCAGCTCTCCCACAAACGTTGATTAAGAGAAGTGGTATCCCAGGACACCAGAGAAAGCCATTACTTTGGCATAAACTGTTTTACATATTCTGTAAGCAGGGCCAAGAGCTAGAGCTGGAACATCTTTTTCAGACTTGTTGTTATTATAGGCTCTTAGCTATGTTTCTTTATCATTAACTAGGTTTCAGCTCTTATATAACCTGGTTGTCTCCCAGACTTTCTAATGCCAAAAATAAACTGAAAGCTTTCATCACGAGTTAAAAGGAAACTGTAATTTAAACAGCAGTTTTGCTGACTTCTCTGCTGATCAAAGATGCCTCATACGAGCCTGATGTAATAGAAACAAAATCAGATTTATAATAACAGTAATTAAAGCAGAATCCTTTCATTGAGTGAAATCTCACAGTCCTTACTTGTATAAGATTTAAACTGATAGCTAAAATGAGAGCCCATTTATTAAGATGAGGTGCCAGTTACAGCAAAGGGAATGACAAGTACTAAAAAAATGTTGCAAAAACTGTTTCAGCTTCACACTTTTTATTAAAATGTGTCCATCTCTATGACAATACATGACCTGTTTTGCCATTCCAGAAACAGAATAAAATATATTTATTAGTAAGGAAGCACTAAACCAGAACATCTTATCATGCCCTTCCTGTAGAGCCCTCTTTTCTAAGACCGCCCCTCTAACTGGGGTGGTCGAAAAGGATAATTTCTTAGTGCCATGGCACTAAGTTACCATAAAAAAAGTCTATAAGAAAAAGAAAAAAACATTCTTGTCTTCCTCAATGAACAGTAACACATACTGCAGTCTTCAGCATGCTCCAAAGAGAAACAGGCACAGGTCTAAAGGCTTCAGGAAGTCTGAAACTCACAATTTGCTGGCTGGCTTGCACTGGTTTTCTTGTACCACCCTCTCAGATGAAACTGCAAATACACCACAGAGTATAAAAGTACCTTTTGCCTCACCTTTGAGAACATCATCTTCTCAATGTTTCCCATTTCACGCTCTGTTCAGAGTGCCCTCAGTCACAGCTGCACAGAGCAGGCATCTCCCCCGTGGACTTCTCCCTGCAATCCTACCAGCACAGCAGGAAAATGCCAGCAACCTCCTCTCTGGAGGCAGAGGGCATACTGCTGCCACACAACTCTCTGCCTCATCACACTTTTCCACACACCAATCTTTTTCACAATGATGAGACCAGATCCTCCTTCCACTTCAAAATGTGGCAGTCGGAGGAGCAGAGCAACAGTTTTCAACAAACATGAAGTGTACACAATCTTTTCTATCCACGAAGAAATAACTCCAAGGATATGTAAATTGTCCACAACAAACTTTGCAGCAGCACAGAAGCCAACACAGGCTGCAGAACCCACACAAGAACTTGGGCAGGTGGTCAGAGGTAGCTCCTATTCAGCTCTCAAAAAAACTCTGCACTTTAACTCAAATACATGCACATGAAGAGCAGGCACTGCACTGTGGATGTGGCTGCATTTCATCAGTTACATGGGGCAAAATGATTCACCAAAGCCCTAATTCTGGATTAAATTCTGGATTGCAAACAGGAAAAGAAGGATATAAAACAACCCCATCACACCGGTGTACCTTGTTGAAGCCTGTCTGGCCCAACCTTGTTTACAAACGAAGGATTTCTCTCCACAACATATGGGAACTCTGACTTGGGTGTGAGCTTCTGAAAATTTATTTCTTTCTGAAAACATGACATAATAAAGGCTGAGAATTCACAGTTTTTCTCTCCTCTTGCTCTATAATGTTTAGGAGTTTTTTTTAGGTTTCAATGAAGAACAACACCTAACTATATTTTACCTAAACAGTGTGTCACGAAAAAATGTAAGGCTACTTGCTGGTATCAGAACTCACATGCAGAAGTCTGCTTTCCACAGTGTGATTCTGCCTTAGCACTGCAAAACTAAGAAATACTACACCAGTCACATGAACTAACCATGTGTGGCTTTCATCTTCAATTACTAACAGATTAGATTAAAAAATAACTTGAAATATTCAATTCAGATCTATTAAAAGAAAAAATAGAAATCCCCAAAAGATTGTTTTCAGAGACTGTGGAACACATGAGGTTCTGGTGTTCTTCACTAAAAGCAATTTTACTGCTTTTCCTTCCATAGGCTGATGCTTATTTTCCTTCTTTGCAATTCCTTTCAAAACCATGCATCTAAAATAGACTCTACCTCATTGTCCCAGTTTCCTCTTGTTGTTGCCATTAGTCTATGCAACTTTTTCCATGCATTCAGGACTAATTTTCAGCAAAGACTAAGCTTTGTTGAGGGGGGAAAAAAGGCATGGGACAAGGCATCAAACCTTAAAAAGAACCAGCTTAAAAGAGATACTGCTGTTTAAATCAGATAGGTCTGTAAAATATTCTTCTTTCCAACTGAAAGAAAAGCTCTACCAGGCCTAAAGATTCAGGTGCTGCCACTGGTTCTCATGTACAGACATGTACTGCTTTCAGTGATTTGATGATTCACGTGCTGATTCTGAGCTACTTAAGCCATTAAATTGAGGTTTAAACCCTAAAATGAGTTGTGAAAAAAGCATAAATTATGACATGCATTTAGAAGCAATAAACAGAAAGCACAGACAGGATTAAATAACAGTATGAAATGGGTACAGAAGAAATTCGGGACAAAAGCCGAGGAGAGAAAAGCTCTCAGAGCCAGTTCCAAATCCTGCCCTGCATAGGTACTGCGAGTGGGAAACAGCTGTGTTGGCACGACTGCACACACAGCCTGCCTCAGGTAGTGCTGCAGAGCCCCAGAGCCTGCCAAGAACACCTTCCTTCGGGCTATGGAGCCTTGCAGCAAGGAAAATGGGGAAAATCACTAGGACTGGAAGCATTGAAACGACAATATTTAGCTACCATAAACATGCTAAAATTTTCAATTTCTAAAATGAAGGAAATGGCCAGCCAGCTCACACTGCCCCACTCTCCAGGTCACTCAGCTTGAGAGCGTTTGGTAACAGCCATGAAATAGTCACATCACGAATTAGGGACATCATGACATGCCTGAAATAAATACCTCTGACAACAAGTAGAAAAACACAGCACTAAATTTTAGAAAAGGATACAGCAGCCACCTCTTAAGTGGCTAGTCCCTTTAGATAAGAGCAATATTACCCTGAAAATCACAGACCGTAATAAAATGTTGACCAGAAGCTCCCAGCAGCAAGTTTTTAAATCGCTCAGCATAGACTTCAATCAAAACCATTGCTGCCAGCAACAGCAGCCATGTCTACAGCTATCCGAGGAGAATTAGATTTGGAAAAGAAAAATAAAGACTGTTAATGGTAGGAACTCAAGATTTAGTATGTAAATTTCTCATTGAAAAATTGATGATTTTTTCCACACAAAAGTTCCCAACCGGAAGATAGATCAACCAAGAAATGTGCAGTGTCCAGGAAGAAAGAATCAATACCAAAGCACAAAATAATGAGTTGAAGTTTATCATCTGCTGTTAGAACTCTATTATCAACTTGTGTAAGAACAAATGAGGAGTCTGAGAAGAGGCCCACAAGGCAGAAATTCCCCTGTTTTGACCTGACCCTCAGACTCAGGGAAAAGAAAAAAAAAAAAGTCCAGGACTTGTCTCACCTGTAAAATGAGGACAAATCCTCTCTGTCACTACTATAATGGTGATTTATTTGTCTAAAATGAGAAATGTTTGATCTACATTTGTTAAAAAATCATAGAGGAAAGACAAGGATTGTAGTATTAAAAAACTCTTAAGGTAAACAACTCTACTTCTTTGACCATTGAGTAGGCTAAAAACTGCACCTGCCTTCTCTACAATACTCACATTAGCAGCATCAGGATGGCACACAACAATTTGTTAATACTGGACAGCAATAATATTTCTTCAACACTTGCTTCTGTCAAAATTCAGTGACTTTTTCATAAAAAAAACCACACCAGTCTTGATAAACCTCATATTTCGCACATCTTCGTCTTCCTAAAGTAGTTGCTACTGGGCTAAATACAGTTCATACTAATTCTTTCAACATTTAGGGGAAAAAAATAGCAAAGATCTTTGTATTTGATCACACCAAACACTCACATTTGTGCCTGTTTGCTCTAGCATAACTGAAGATTATAATAGTTAAAAATAGCCATTTTTCCATTAACTTAGACCTTCATGATAACAAGTAGTTTTGACAGTTTTTAAGCAGTGCGAGATAACATGCACAAGTAGGTCACAGTTATACTTGGCTTTAGAAAAATGTCTTTCATCCAGGGAATTTACAGCTCTTTGCAAACAAGCCCTTAGGTAAGCAACAATCTATAAGGCTTACTCCAACACCCAAATTCACTCATGTATGAGTCCTAACAGCAACTACTTAACAACAGCTGCAAGTAGAATATTAAGCCTTTTGCAAACTGCAAAACTAAAAAGCCTGACTGACGTCAATGGCAGCTCTCCACTGATCCCAACAGGCTGTAGAGCAGGACATGAAAGTGCCCTGGGAAGGACTCCAACTTGACAGGGAAGAGAGAAGTGATTTTTCAAAGTTTGTTTCAGCTCCTAGTTCAGTCACAAGATTTCCAAAATGATTATTTGTTCAAACTTCTGGGAATACTCGTCTGTGCTGCTTCATCTGGCATTTGGTCAACACATCTGCTAAAGCCATACTACAAGGAAAATGGTGGAAGAATGTTAGAGACCTTCCCTTTACATAACAACAGGAGGTGGGAGACAGGTGTGAAGGACTGCAACAACAAGGTCTGTGAAGAGTGGAAGGAAAAAAGGAAAGTTTCAGGAAATTCATCTTAATGTACAGGTGAGACATTAGTCCTCAAAGCAGCCCCTCTGAAAAACATAGCTACCATTATTTCATTGTATAAGTAGGGAAGCATAAAACTTTTTAATCCAGACTTTTATTTAAGGCAAAATTACACGAATTTTTGTTAGTAGTTATAATTTATGTATTGATTTATATAATCTGTCTTAATTTAAGTGACTATATGGGTAGTTTTGGTTAAATAACAACAGGGAACTAGAGCAGAGGAGTAAAAAGGAATGGTCCAAAAGTCGAGAGGTACTGCTGGATTTCAGGAGTTTCTTCTGTCATCTGTTGCAGTCAGTTCACTACACCATGCTGCCTCCTGGAGCAAAAGAGATGAATAGAGAGCTGCACAGATTGAACACCAATAACACTGTGATGTTTTTTACTATCCCTTGAATATCCTTTGCAGTTTAGTAAGAAAAATGTCACGGGTGAATGTTTAACTCTTTTGCTATGCTAGTTATGCTTGGTTTATAATCAACAAGCAGACAGCTCCAAGTGCTTGATGCATTCAGAATAATAATGATCACCTTTGGACATCTAACACCACATAAAATATTAACAATCAATATTCGCTGAGCTTGCAGACCATAATGATACAGTGTTTTTAATGAGACTGCATATGCATGAGGTAATCTGCCTTCATGAAGCACAGGGCCCCCACCTGGCATTCAAACAACCCCTTAAAGACTCACTTCTTACTTGTGCTACATTCTCATGAGTAACTAACCTCATGAAGATCTGTCATATCACTCAAATGTGCAAAAGTAAGTTTCTATGTTGACTTTTAACAGCAGTACTGTTTGAAATGATTAATAAGGACAATGGTCTATAATGTTTTACACACAAACAGCCTTTGGTCAGCACTGAATAAATCTATTTATTTGCCCACACTCACATATTTTCCACATAAATCTCCTTCTTAAACTTTAAGAGGATATATTGACAGAAATCAATATCTTCATCTGTTTCATGAATCTTATTCAATACTTCCCTACAGTCCTATGGACTGTCTTACTCTCTCTCTCTCCTATTAATTAAAACTGAAAAAAATTAGATGGTACAAGAGGGACTAAGAAAGAATTCACTTTCCTTCTCCAGGCAGCTCTCCAGCAGAATTAAGCAGGCATCAAACATCATGTGTTGTGAAGACGAATGGGAAAGAGGGACAGCAGGGGGAGGAAAGGGAAATATGGCCAGTGGAAATGTTCCTTGGCTTCTCATTCTGTACGGGTTAGTTTTTGTGAGTCATCTGAAAAGCTGAAATTGCAAAGTTTTTATGTGACTTTTTCAAATCTAGGTACCCCTTCAATAACAACAAATCTGCTCCAGGTTATAAAGCTTTGCTGGGTGCTCCCCACAAGTACTAATGCAGCCTAGCACATCGCTGATGCTCATACACTTAGTGTTCCTCAGAAATGGATTCTTTGGAGACCAATATAGTCCATTTCTCCCTAAAGCAAGAAATCTACTGTTCCATGAAGAATTATGCCACTCTAACACCATTTATTATTTATATCTAAAATGGGTGTGATGCTTTAGGAGTATGGTCATAGCCACAAAATGCCGACAACCTTTTAGGAGTCACACAATGTCTTCAATGTGCATGAAGCTCCTTTGGATGTCAACAGGAATTCAAGCAGATGAAAGAACTGGTCCATGCTGAGCAGTATTCAATACATGAAGATATAGAGATCAAAGGATGAATAAATAAGATGCATCCTTTCATTCAGAGGTTTGTCAATCTGTAATATATAATTTTTATAAAGTATTTGTTTCAAGTCAGAGATAGCCAGGGAGTGGTTTTACTTGTCGTTATTGTGCAGATCATGGTCTGTCTTCAGGAGATGCTTGCAAGTATTTCTGCTTTGTTATGACAACATTCAGAAAATGCTTAACTTTATGTCTCCAGTCCTTTTATTTGTACTAACTATAATAAAAACCCTAAAGCATCAATCTTTGTGCCACACCTGTGCCGGTTTCTCATACTGGAAGCAGAACTTTGGGACAATATGAAATCTGCAATCAATGAGGCTGATCAGTTCATCTTCAGCCCAGAATGAGCAAACACACAGAGTTTACACACAAACGCATGCAAAAGACAAAGGCTATTCAAGTTTAGGCCATGATTTTAAAAAACGCAAATCTGAAGTAAAACTCAAAACGTTAATTTCAAGCCAGATGCAAATGTCCATCAGAGGTACAAACCGACGATCGGATTTACCACCACACCCTACCAGGAGCACTTGCGTTACCAATGACAGAACAAGCCGGATGCCTCAGTGCGCTCATCAGACTCCCAGTTCCAATCCGTTACCATTCCCTGAGCAGCAACACCCGCCGAGGTCTGACCCTGCGCCCACCCTCACCACCATGTTCCTTTCTCTGCATACATCCATACATTCCCACCGTCAATTACCGCGTACCGAGCCGCACTTCACTTCCCCGTGCCCCTACAGCCGCCCCCCGGGCTCCGGGGAAGGCGGAACGGGATTTCCGCGCTCCCGGCAGGTGCGGCGGGTGCCCGGCCCCGGAGGATGCTCTGCGGCGGAGCCCCCCGCCCGGCCGGGCTGCAGAACGGTACCGGGCAGGCGACAGCCGCCGAGGGTCATCCCCTGGCCTCCTCCTGCCCTGAAATCGCCGGCGCAGCCCCGGGGTGCGGGGTACCGCAGCGCGGCCGGGCAGCAAGGTCAGCGCGGCTCCGGCCGCCTGCAGGGACGCGAGCCCGGCGCTGCCCCGGCGCGGCGGAGAACCCACCTCTGGTAGACATGGCTCAGGCTCGGGCTCGGCAGCCGCGGAACTGCTGCTACTGCTGCTGCTGCTGCTGCTGTTGCTGCTGCTGCTGCTTGCTCTGGCGGCAGCGCACGGCCCGCACCGCCCTGCGCCCTCCGCGCCGCGGCGGCCGATGCGGGGGGCGGCGGCCGATGCTGGGCCGGGCCGGGGCGGGCGGCTCCGCGCCGCCGCCGCGCTCCGTCCCTGCCCTTCCCTGCCTGCCCTGCTCTGCCCTGCCCGCCGCGGTGCGGGGCGTTGCCGGAGGCGGCTCTGCGGGGCGGGAGCGCGGCTGTCTGCGGGGTGTATGCGGGCTGTGTGTGTGTGTGTGTGTGCGGGTCTGGGTGTGCGTGTGCCGGCGCGGAGCGGCTGCGGGGCGGGGCAGCGCTGGCGGAGCCACCGCGGCCGCAGCCGCTCCCGGGCGCGGTGATGCGCGGGGCGAGGGGCGCACACGGCGGGGCGAGGGGCGCGGTGCCGCAGAGGGCGACAGTCGGGGACAGCCGTGCCGCTGGCAGAAGCCAGGAACGCCAAGGAGAGCAGCGCGGCAGTGCTCCAGCTCCTTGGAGTGCTGGATAGGCGTGTCCGCTCCTGGAGTCGCTGACAGCGCCGTGCGACAGCTCGTTCGGGACCTGGCGCGGAAGTCTGTGGAACAACTTGAAATTCACGCACCGAACAGCAAAGATGTACCTGCGTAACTGTATGTAAATTGTATATAAACATAGAATTTCTAGCAATGTTGTCTGCAAAGCAATCTTGGCGTTAACACACAGAAAAGAGCACTCAGCTTCCTCCCGGCACCGTAATAAAAGTACCGAGCGACCAAATGCGAGGCACCAGAAAAACAAGATCAGTATCTGGTGGACACCTTTACCCATGGCAGCCCAGCCTCCAGCTTAGTGAAGCCAGATATTCTCATGACACACTAAAAAGAAAACCCCTACGCCACCAGATTATTAGATGGTGTCAAGAGTTAAGCAAATCAACAATCTAGTTTGTCAAGAATGACAGGTTAGAAGAACACATCAGAATAGTGCAGTTAAGACATTAGAGCAGACTTTTATCAATTTCAGAATGGGCAACTATGAACTAAAAAACAGAAAGCCCAATCTGTGATGTTCAGCAAGGAGCCAACATGCAAAGTGAATGACAGGAGAGACTGAATCACACTCCTCCACTCTGATCTACCATGCACTATGCATCCTCATACTAACAAGAAGCCTACACAAATTTTCTATCAAAAAAACCCATAATTACCAGAATCTTATTTAAGAGAGGTGGTAAAGATTGCATTATCATGTAGCCACAGGTCAGGAATGGATGCTAATAAGAGATATATCATGGATTCTCACTGCTGTCTGCGAGTGCAGCCCAGCCAGTGCCTCTGCTCCTGTCAAATCCACCCTCTGGCACTGCTCACCTTCCCCCTTGTGCCAGCTGAGTAGGGAGGGCATTTGTGGAGGGAAGCATGGAAGCAGCAGCAGGATGGGCAGCACTCACATGCCCCGTCATCAGGGGATAAAGGCACAAAAAATGAATTGGCACATCTGTTTTGCCTGAATTTGTGCTCATGATCACACCCCGAAAAGACTTTTAGTCACATCCAGCTCTGTTTGCCATGGATTAACCCAGCGTTCCATACACGTCAATCATATTCCTTATGTCATTCTGTTTTCCTCTCCCTTGCAAATATTTCTGAATCCATCAGCAGGAATAAAATAAATCTTAAGTTTTTCTCCTCTCTCTAAACTCCTATGACATTATCTTTAGCTGGTGATCTGACATCCCTTGAAAAACAGTTCTTTTCCCTGCTCCTTTTCTGAAATTAGAATAATTTTTCATTTACAAACAACTCAAATTCAACTCAAATTTTCTTTCTTGTCCAAAAGAGCCAAAGTTTTCCTCAGTCAGTGTAGTATAACAGCATTTTGTATTTTTAATTAAGTCATTTCCTATGCACTTCCTCAGTGAGTTTCTGACTAGCACTATCACAGGTTCTCCCATGTGGTGCTTAATAGATGGCTTTAAAAAGAAGGTTCAAGAACATGAAGAAATTAGCCTTTTAATTAAGAACTTCCTTTCTTTATACTGCTAGGAAGTAGGAAGGGAAAGGCATTTGTACCTTGGGATTCTATAGAACACAAAGAGTTTATTCCATTCATTGTGTAAACTCTCTGTAGCAACGAAGTTGAACCAAGTTGAATATGTTGGCCAGAGAATACTAAAATGGGTCAGATACAGCACTCATTTGTTAAAGTGAGCTTTTTAGTTGGGTTTCTTGAGGACCTGAGGCTGATGGAGTTTTATTTTCCTGTCTGTCCTCCCCATCAAGTCGCCTCCAAGAATTTTTAGATTTGGATATGGAGAATTTGAATTCAGGTTGACTAAAAGGTATAATTCAGAACAAGTTCTACATCCCTACAAGTATTGTAGTAATTAGCACTTAAGAAGAAAAATTAAAATAAAGAAGAAAAGCTGCAGTGGAGACAGTTACCAGTTCTGGAGGCCATGTCTTCATTAGCTATGAGTACCATTTGGGCAATCTGCATGTGGGCAGCTAAATCAGCTCCTGTAGTTGCTGTCCAAGATCCTGTCAGTATCTAGGGAATGTGGAAGGAAGCTGAAGAGGGAAAAAGAAGGTACGAGAAGTGAGATGCCGTTATCATTATTTTACAGGTGAAGTTGAGTCAGAGAAGATGGACAAGCCAATCCAAGGCTTGTTCACTCTCCTTTGCACTCCCTCTTCTCCTGTTTCCCTCACTGCAGCACTGGCTTGATCCTCATGGAACTACTTTAGCTCATTAATTAACAAAGAGTTGCTCACTTTCTGTATCCATATTCCCTACATTTGCTGTCTGAACCAAAGGCTCAGATAAACACTGGAACATGACTGAAGGCGAAGTGCAGAACTGCACAGCCAGGAAGGGTGAGGAACCATTAGAAGCAGCAGAGATGATCCTTTTTAGCAGCAGCAACTGTTGAGCTCTTTGATTGAGCCATTTCCTGACTGCTTTAGAAGTCCATTAAGGAACAGTGATTGACATTGTTTTATTTCAGGCATCTACCTGAGGCTTCTGAATTAGTCAGCTGGGAAGTAGGATCCTATCTCCTGCATTTTGCTATTGACTGTACAGATTAAGCTTCTAACTCAGTGTAAAAAGATCCATTAAAGTTTTTTTTTTTAAGGTATTCAGGCTTCAAGAGATCAAAACAGGCACCTCGTGATTTTTTGGAGATGCCCAAACATTAATATATTTTACCAAATAATTGGTATTTCCAAGTCCTTTCTCAATGCCCTTGAAGACCTAAGTGTGTTGTCCAAGGTCACAGAGAAAATCTATGTCAGAGCAAAGCACAGAACTTGCATCTTCAAAGAAAAGTATCCCAAATACTGGACTGTGTTCTCTGTGCAGTATACCTTGCTGTCACTTAACCATTGTGTGACTATAAAACAGAAAGCTCTCCTCTCATGATTTTTGAACCAGCTTGTCTCATATAAAGTAGAATTGTAGTTTTAAAAGTAATTAAGATCCCACCAGTCATATGTAAATACATTTTTCTCCCATGAAAATCAGCATAGAATGACATAGAGATTAAAAAAACCAGGTAAAATTCAGCATTGCATCTTTCTCTGATGGAGATAACTCATCAGTAAGAATATACCTATTTTTGCACAATGCAAGATCTTTCCTCTTGAAAATCATTGTGAGAAAAATTGGAATTTTTTTGGAACAACAGACAAATTCTTATAGAAGTAGGTTTCAAGAACAACTTCTGTGGTCAAGACAAATGGCAAGGATGGCCAGGATTGGTCTGAATAATGATAGAAACTATAGGATTTTTCTACAAATTTTTCCCATATGTTCCACCATAATTCCACTGGCTTCTTTTTTAGGGAAATCAGTCCTATAGCAGTTATACTAGAGAGGAACAAAATATAGAGCATTACTAAGCCTGATAATTTAATCAGAATTTTAATAAGCTCAGAATAAGTAGTTTTTTGTGACATGAATGACAAGAAAGCAAGACAGCTCTCTTACTTTAAATATAAGACTCTTACTAGAATTTGGAATTAGTTGGTAATGGACAAGATATTCAAATAAATATATGGCCTTTCACTGATTACACTGAGCTTCCAGGGCAGTTCCCACTAATCTTTCTGAAGAAAAGTTCCCCTTTATATATTTCAAAGGAGAACTGAGCTCCAAATTACTCACACCAAATATTAATAAAAAAATCTTTGCTTAAGTTTTTTTTTTTTTTTTCCCAAATATCCCACATATATATATAAAGAGACTTAACCATAGGAAAAAAAAAGATAGGAAGTTCTCCTGAGTGAGACAAATCCCAGAGTCATCTTCCTGGTTTCTTCTTATTCCAGTTTTTCTGGTTTTCTTAAAAAACTCCTTTCTTCTACTTGTTATTCAACCCTCCATATTGTTCTGTGGAATATGCACTTTTACAGAAAAAGTTACAATATTGAACTTACATTATCCTGAGTCAGTCCTGACCATCAGACTTGAATAATCCAGAAAGTTTTATACAGATGATGTGAGATAATGCTATCACATAAATGCTGTAGGTTTTATATAAGCCAGAAATATTTACAATCCTGGAAAACTAAGGAAAAGCCCTCAGACAAGTCTGTTAATACCTACTTTATATTGTTCTTCCATCAAAATAACTGCTGCACCTGTGGGAACTTAGGACACAAAGGCCAAAATGACAAATTCTTTCCCGAGAGTCAGTTTTGCAAACGTCATCTAAATATTGGGCAGCATTTACTGCTGAAGAACTTCAGCATCACCCCTGTGTGTGAACCTTACCAGGAAGATGCCAACAAAGAGCTCAGAGTCAGAAACTTAACCAGGTTTTGCACCAGGTTCTCCCAAGGTCACGTATAGAGTATGTGCTGTGAATAAGAGCTGTGAACACAAGTCTATGGGAGATGATGAGATGCATCCCAGAGTCCTGAGGGAATTGGCTGATGTAGTTGCCAGGCCACTCTCCATGATATTTGAAAAGTCATGAAAATCAAGTGAAGTCCCTGGTGACTGAAAAAAGGGAAACATCGCTCCTATTTTTAAAAAGGCAAGAAATGAGGAGCCTGGGAACCACTGAGCCATCAGCCTCACCTCTGTGCCTGGGAACAGATCCTCCCAGCAGCTCTGGAGAATACAGGGAGAACAGGGAGATGATTTCAGAAAGACAGCACGGCTTCACCAAGGGCAGGTCCTGCCTGACCAACCAAGTGGCCTTCTACAGTGGAGCACCTGCATCAGTGGTCGCCTTCAGGAGAGACAGAGACAATCCCACAAACTGCCTTTGTTGCTATTCATATACTTTTCAGACCTGCATCAAGTAAGGGCATTATCTCACTGTGTGCCCTGCTTTACCCTTTACCCTAAAGAATTTGCTGAGGCCAAACTGAATTGAATTATGCAGTTAGAATTGATTAAATGTGTGTTTTTCCATAGAGTCATTTTTACATCATGTAAAACATGGCAGGCATTTCCTTCACTTTAGCAAAAATGTTTATGAATAACATGGTAAGAATAGCAAAGAATATTCTGAATAAGTCAGGGTCAAAATCTCTCAGCACTGCCACACACAGTGGAAGTTTGGTGAATCAGAAGGGAAAATGCACCTGTGATTGCGATTACAATGAGCCAAACTCTGAGAAATGTATACATTACATTCTGCTGTGAACAGCCAGGCTTGGGTAGAAAGTCTGGGGCCAAAAAAAATTAATTATCTAAATCATCATGAAAGTACCTCAGTACTTGTAATGATGTAATTTGATGTCTGATCATAAGATCTGTCTGATCATACTTAGGTTTCTCCCTGTACTCCTGGAATTCACACATCACTGTCTTAATTTCTCACATGCTATTTTCTTTATACATATTTGCTATCCTGAGCTCTGTATTGCAGGGCCCTCTGGCTGAGAAGTATAGAATTGGACAGGCCTCCCTTCAGAGCATATCAAGATCATTCCTTAATTAACTGGTGGATGCAATTTGATTTGAGAGCACAAAGTACTGGCTCTTTTTCAGGAACTGAATGCCTTGTTCCTTGTCATACTAAGTCAAGATATCAGCCCCTGGTACCTGACCTGGCACTGATCAGTTTTACAGCCAAGGCAAATGCCTGCATGTAGCCACACCCTCCTAGAAAAAAAATCTCCTGGAAATTGTGATGGCCGCTTCACAAGGACTCAGAACAGACTTGGGAAAGAACATGGGCCAACCAGCCAAAAGCACAATCCTAGAGTCATGGCAACAATAAACTCAAATCCTGAAAGATTCCTGAAAATATTTGGAAAAAAAGAAAAACACATTTCCTGTTAGTCTTGCCCAATATGTTCAGGTACACAGGTTCTGGGTATTTTCTTTCTCTAGCCTGTTGACATATACCAACAAAGCTATCTGTTATAAATGTAATGTATTTAAATCTCAGATCTAGATGAGTCTTCTCATGCGATATTTTTCTTTCAATGTGTTAAAAAAAAACCAAAAACAAACCAGAAGGTTTAATTCAGTCACGCTTTTTTTTTTATAGTTCACTTTTGAATCTGTTTGAGCTTAAAGCTGATGCCAATTCTCCACAACATTCAGTTGTTTATTCCACAGCAAGTCACGCCGATAGAGATGCCAGCAGATGACTGAATTCCCAAGTTAAGCACATCACTGGAGTAAAACACAGGGTCGGGCTGCCCTCTGCGGGCTGGGATCTGGATCTGGGACAAATTGTTTTGCAACACCACACAGAAACTGATTATTGTGAGTACAGGATTTCTATATCTGAACACAGAATTTTGATTTATGATGTACACGTAATGCCAATATAGCGATTGGCTCTCTGCTGCCTGGTTCCTGCTGCTGGAGAGGAAGAAGGAAATGTAGACTGCAGGTGTCTGATGCAGCAGTCAAGCACTCCAGGTACAAATAACAGCTCAGTCTTCCACCTGGGAATTCCTGGGAGACCCAGGGGATAACAGCTTCTGAACATAAAACCAGAGAAACCAAATGCCTGGAAACACTTGGCACAGGAGCTGCCAGGCAGGAGTCAGGTACAGCGTATTACAGCACCGCTCCAAGATCTAATCAGGAACAGGTTCCTTTATATTAGCTATATTACAGACACAGGTCTGCTTACTTCAGCATTTCACAACATGAGGCCTGAATGTTAAACTAGTCCAAAGCAGCCTGAGGCAAGAGAACAGGGATGAGCAGCAGAAATATTCCTACATGACGCTGGGTCTACTATAGGCTTCATTTTCTTTGCTCATTGTCAGCAGTGCCTCCAGCTCAGCTCCTTAAAGGCTTCATCCAAGTACAGACGCTCGTTCCTACAGGGCTGATGACTCAGAAAGAAATTAAAAAGGATTGAGCTGCACAGACTTTTTCTGGAAATGGAGTTTGGCTCAGAGTATAGCTTCTGAATATGAAATTCTAACAGGAAGTGTTCAGGTTCTCCCTCTACCCCGACCCACAGGTAAAATAAAGCAATGGTGATATTCATGGTCACTCTCCCCTGTGTGGGAACCACAGGAGAATTCAGTTAATTGTCAAGAAGGACCAGTCTCTTAATACAGTATCCTTCTTAAATTCATTGAGGTTTAGTTGTAATAAAGATTACGCAAATATCACGTGGGGTGGGAGAACCAGAGGGGTTAGTCAGTGTCTTTGTAAATTCAAACCAGTCCTGTATCTTCAAATAACATCACCTGAGAGCCAAGCAGGACAAGTGAACTGCTATGATGGGCTGCCAGGTGTAGCAAACAAAGCTTTTACAAGCCAGGTAATACGCCGCAGTTAAGCCGAGAGGTAACATTGCTAGCTGGCGTACCAATTCCTTCTAGACGAGATACACAGGGATATTTTTTTCCCGAATGAGATTCGCTCCGAATCCCAGAGGTGAAGCCGGGTCAGCTGCGCCCTCTGCTGTCGAGAGCTGGAACTGGCGGGAGGCAGCGGCCTCTTCCCGGTGTTAACATCTGGGGAACATCGCTGGAATTCTCTAACGAAACTCTCACGAAACTCCGTGGATAGTGAACGCTGGAGCGCGTTGTGGCACCAGAGTTTGGGCCTGCCTAGATAATTGTGCTATCAATAATTTAAAATTAATCACGAAGCCACTACCGAGTGCCTTGCGTCATAAATACTTAATTTATCTATTTATTTTAATTGCTTCAAAATTAAGAAGTTTTATAATGCCAAAATTTAATGTCAGGCTCCGCGAGAGATTTCAATTATACCTCAGGACAAAGATACGTGAATTTGAAGTCAGACAAAAACCTACTTTTAATTGTGGACTGAGACAGAATTCTGCTGAAAGCTTCTATACTTGCATGGTAATAATGTGCCTGATTTAATTTGCGTAACTCATATGGACTATCAAGCTCAGCTTTTGCTTATGATTAAACAGATTATCTGATGACATTTTAGAGATCAACAGATTATAGTCCTTAATCCAAAAATGTAAGTAACAGTGAAATCTTATTATGCATTAGAAAACAAACAATGCAGTCAGAGCTGATCTGAAAATGACTCAGAAATCTCTTAGTAGGGTCAAAGCTAAGCACCTAAATTCTCCCCAGAAAGACACATTGATTCTGTTTCCAGACTTCCCCCTCTGCAAGTACTCAGATGAAAGATTGAGGGAACCAATTTATTATCAGGTAGACTACTCAAATTTTTTTCCCCAGTATTTTAGGGCAAAATCCAGTTTTATGTATATTTATACGACATTCAGACCTTTGCATTCATGACAGTTTCAATATAGCACAAACCCAGTAGTTTATCTTTAATCTCCTTGCTTCAGCTTCCACTACCAGAAGAAAAAGTATCCTTGTGCTCCTGCTAGCCTGCAGGCTGCATTGAAATTGGCTGAGCTCTAACTGATCACATCTGAGTGTATTTTATCTGCTTTCAATAATTTATGATACGCTAGCACTTGCAGATATTGTATGGCAGAGCATTCATATATTTACTTATAGAGGAAAGTCTGGATTTTAATGCTTCCAGTGAAACAGAAATATTTGAGGAACACATGATGTGATTGGAGAAGAAATGTCTCATTTTACTGACAACATGTACTTCTGACCTCCTCGTGGTCTCCTTTACAAGCCATTACATAAAGTAAAGCAGGGTGGTACAGAAAGTGTAACTGAAGCACAAACAGGGAATAGCTGCTGGGCAGGCAATATTTGCCCAGTGTTGTGTCCTCCACAATAGGTAGCAATGAGTGCTGGTGTCAGGAGACTCTTGCAGATGTGGCAGGTAAGCACTCAGGCAATAGATGAGTGTCTGGGAAGTTTGTAACCCAGGGAAGAAAAATTAATGTCTCCACAGAAAGAGCAGATGTGCAGATGTGGAACAGAATTCACAGGCCAGGAAATGCCTGAAAAGGTGATTTATGAAATACTGCATGAGCTGATTACATGGAGCTGCTAGCAAATCAGCAAGGAGGGAGGTGATACACACGGCTGAGAGCATAGAACCAGAAAATTCATGGCAGAAAATTATTTCAATTCCACTGCATGCTCTTCAGTGTGCTATGCACAGCATGCTTGCTTTCTGTGGTAAAGCCCAGCATCAGAAAGGTCTGAAAATGATGTTAAATATCTCTTTAGCCCTCCTCAAAAGCAGAGATCATGCTGAATCATTAAAACTTCATTCTTTATTTCATCCAAGTAGTCAATGAAAACATAGATGTCAATCTGATTATTACAAACACAATAGAATCCTGCACAGAATATCAACAGATATTGGGCATAGTGCTAACAGGAAAATTTTCATCTAGGGTAAAAAAATTCACCAAATCTTCAGGCTCTCTGAAGCAAAAGTCCAGACTGCAGGAACTTCTGTAATGTAGACAAATGCATCCATTAGACACTGGCCTGGTGCCATCAATCCAAATAGCAGAGATTTTCAGATAGAAAGGCCAGCACATTATCTCACTGTCACACACCATCTAAATTGATTTAATCTAGACAATTTCATTAATTTGTAAGAAAGAAGAAAGTTCCCAAAAGCTCTATCAATTAGAACAGCCTCACTTTCACACTTTCACTTCTCACATTCAAGGAAAACACTAACTCACTGCATGTACTTCTCCAAAAAAAGAACTACCTTGCCAAAAAAAAAAAAAAAAAATCCAACCCAAGCCTGAAAACTGTGTTTTCAAGGGTATTAAAATAGGTAGTAATGCTTGTGTTTATTTCAATGGAAACAACCTCAAGCATGAGCAGTGAAGATGTATTGTTGCACATTACACGACATTGGTAGCCCATCCATAACTGCATCATCTCCAGCTGAATCATCCCTAATGAGAATAAGATGAATCCAAACAAAATGTAACCTCAGCTGAGTTCTTCTGCATTGATGCTGCTGAAATAATTTTTTCATTAGTTTCCAGTGATTTGCATTGCTACTGGTTTGCCAGTACTTATCCAATATTCCCAGCAGGGAGAAGTACATACATATGGTTGAGACTACTTTAAAAGATCATAGAAAAAAATATATCTACAATTTGCAAGACATATAAGCATCAAAGGCCATATTCTGCACTATGGCTACAAATTCAAGCCCAATTTATTGGTTGGTAAATGCAGGGTTATATGCAGAGATTCAGTTTAATAGGCTTAGGAAAAATAATTTACATGTAATATTTTCTTTTTTTTCCTTTACTGCAAGGCATTTCACATTGCGAGTCTTAATAAGACGTCACTTTTACAACCAAAATCTTAATTTCAACCACAATGAACTGTTCTGTTTAAATAATAATGCATTTATATACATCAGTCACTTTTAGAATAATAAGAGGCCCTCAAGCATTACAAAAGCTTTACTTCACCATCTGTGATTCTGTGATTTATGATTTCATAAATTGTTAAGTACGATTAGGAATATTCTCACAGTTATAAAACTGTCTCCTTTTATATCTTTATGATATCTTACTGTTTCTTTATTCATCCTGCTGCTTGGAGATGGGAAATCTCAAGCACATTTAAAAGACATTTTTGCAGGTAAAAAAAAAGATTGCAGAAGCATCTTAAATGACCATGTTCTCTTAGACACAGATATGCAGGCACCTTCCAAATGCAGCACCTGTCCAGTTAATAATCACCTAAACACAGAGATGCTTCATCATATGGCTACCCATATGGAAAATTTACATTTCCTGTGAACATGTATAGAATGTAAGTTGACAAATAGGGAATAAACAGATTTTGTAAAAAACAACATAAATACCTTTAAAATTGATATTTACATATTGGGACTTCTGGATTTTGAGAAGGAAATAGCTCTGCTCTTTAACAAGTGCAACAAAGGTGTCCACATACAACTAGTATTTACTTCCATGGAGGATTTGGGCTGTAGCTCTCCATGCCTGCAAAGCAGGGATAGTAAAAGCAATCAGTACAGAGAAATCATTAGTAAGACTTCATCACAGCATCGTCATAGACTTCCCAGATGACATAATTTAAAGAACAGCAGTTAAATAGTAGTTTTTTCCTGTCTTTTGATTCATCTTTCTCTGCATACTTCTAGCATATGAGGGAGCTGGTGTTTATTCCTCTCCAAAAATTAATGTGTAAGCTTTCCTTCATTTGGTACTACAGGGTACTACTACCTTTCCCATACTGGTCTATCACCTTCCCAACATTTTACTTTGCTACCCAGTGCCAAAGCAATTTCCTCAGTGTCCAAACATTTTCCCAAAGCATCATACTGCTTGCCAGCTACATGTGTAACTTCTGCTCACCCCACTTTACCTCTGCTTTTCCTGTGGCACCACAAAATAGGAGGGATGATCTTTTTCTCTGAAGTTTTTGATTCAGAGGTGAAATAAAGCTCTCTTTGTCTCCTTCTCTCTGTGTGGAAAAAAAAAACCAACAAAGAAACAGTGAAATGGGTAATGTGCACATTGCTACAAGCCCTCTCATCTGTGGTATCCTCCAAGGACCATGCCACCCATGCCACCAGCCTCTCACCCAGCAGCAACAAGACAGGATCATTTACGTTTGGAAAAGACCCAGATGGTCAAGTCCAAGCTTTGATCTAATGCCCCCATGGTCACTAAACCATATTGCAAAGTGCCATGTCCGCTGAGTTCATCACCCTTACGCTGATTTGTGAAGAGTTAGTTCCCTGAGGATCTCATCATCCCTGTGGATGATGACAGACCCAAAATGTCCCATCAGACAGCAAGCTGAGCCTTTTGCCACACATGCCAGGGCTGCTCCGTACCCATGCCATGCTGGCAGGAGGGTGGAGGCAGCCATCTCTCCACCCTCACAATGCTGAGAGACCCCAGAGACCTTTGAGGAAGCCTGATGGCAGCCTCTGGGCACAGGGATTGCCGAGGTGGGCACCCCTTCTCCTCACCTGAGACACCTGGACAGTGTGTGCCCAGGTGGGCAGGAAGGCCAAGGGCACCCTGGCCTATCTCAGGACTAGCGTGGCCAGCAGGACCAGGGAAGTGCTTGTCCTTCTGCACTGAAGCCACACCTCCAGTGCTGCATCCAGTTCTGGGCCCCTCAATTCAGGAAGGACATTGAGGTGCTGGAATTAGTCCAGGGAAGGGCAAAGAAACCGGGGAAGGGTCTGGAGCAAGTGTCCCATGAAGAGTGGCTGAGGGCAAGGGGGATGCTTAGCCTGGAGAAAAGGAGGTTCATGGAGAACCTTAATCATTGTCTGTAACTCCTGGCAGAAGGTTGTGGCCAGGTGGAGGTTAGGCTCTGCTCCCTGGCAACCAGCGGCAGAAGAAGACACAGTTTTAAGCTGTGCCAGGGGAGGTTTGGGTTGGCCATTACGAAGAATTTCTTCACACAGAGGGTGATTAGACATTGGAATGGACTGCCCAGAGAGGTGGCGGAGTCAGCATCCTGGAGGTGTTTAAGGAAAAACTGGACATGGCACTCTGTGCCACGGTCTGGTTGACCCGGTGGTGTTCGGTCGTAAATTGGACTCGATGACCTCAAGGTCTTTCCCAACCTAAGTCATTCTGTGGCTGTGATTCACTTCCCTGCCCAGGAGCTGCTCGCAGAAGCGGAGGCTGGCCCGGAGCACGGCAGCGGGCCGCTCACTGCCCGTGTCCTGCCCCGCCCTCACCCGGGGCCAGCAGAAGCGGCCGGGCCGGGCAGGAACGCGGCGCTCCCGGCTGGCAGCGCCCGGGGCCGGGCGGAGCGGAGCGGGGCGGGCACAGCCGGGCCGAGCGGAGTGCGCGGGGTGGCGGCCCCTGCAGGACAGCCGGAGCCTCGGCAGCCGCCGCCGCGCAGCCGGCGGTGTCAGTGCCACGGTGTCCGCCGGGGAGCAAGAGGCAGCGCCGGCGCCCGCCCGCCCGATCCCCGCGGCCAGGCCCCCGCATGCAGCCCTCACCCTGGAGCGGCGGCGGCGGCGGATCGAGGAGCTCTCGAGGTCCTCCCGGCAGCGGCTGCTGCAGTCGCGGGACAGGATGTTCTCCAAGTTCACCTCCATCCTGCAGCACGCCGTGGAGGCGGTAAGGCCGCCGGTGGGCCCGGCCACGCCGCGCCGGGGATGCGATCCGGGCCTAGCGCCGAGCGTGGGGCGGGGGGCTCGGACCGGGCCCGGCGCCCCTTCCCCGCTGCCCCCGGCGCTGCTGCCGGCGGTGCTGCCGGCGGGGCCCCGCAGGGCGCGCATCCGCTCCCGACTCGGCCCTGCCGCCGGCCGGGGAGGCGGAGGCCGAGCTGCCCGGGCGGGCTCCGGAGGGAGCACGGGAAGGGAACGAATCGCCCCAGCGCGGCCCTGGAGAGCCGGGGGTGCCGGGGGAGGAGGGAGCGGCTGCATCCCGGGCGGCCTCGGGCTGTCACCGCCCGGCACTGTCGGCCCCGGTGCCCCGCACCGGGCCTGAGGGCAGCCCTGGCCCGGCCCTCACCCGGCCATTGCCCGGCTGTTTCAGCGAGACAAACAATACAGGAGAGGAATCAGGAAACTCCCCAGGATTTCCATCTCGTCCTGACCAGCAGACAATAGTCGCCATCCCCGGTGCTTCTGCGGGATGTTGTCAGTTTCAAAGGGACGCTTTCCATCCCTGGTTTATTTTGTGATTGTGTGTGGGGTCAGGTTGGCCGGGGACGCAGGGCTGTGTGTGCAGCGAGGTTCCCTGGTGGGGACTCGCCCAGCTGTGCTGGGCAGGGGAAGCGGGGCCTGTTCGCCAGCTGCCATTGCTGCAGGCCGCGTTCCGCACTGCCTGGCCACACCATTTAATTTTTGCTTTTCAGTTAGGCGGGGTCTTGATAGTAATTCCCTGCCTTTCAGCGCCTCTCCCAGTAAGCCAGTACGTCCAGGAGATGTGTGAAGAGGTGATAAAAATCGGCAGTGAAATAAGGTGGAAAGCGTTGAAGAAAAAATGTTGAAATGGTTGAAATAAGAGCTTGCAAGCCAAATCCAAATGATTGAAATAAGAGCTTGCATGCCAAATCCTGCCTCATCTGAGGGGCAGCCTTTGTGCGTTAATGTATGCTTTGATATTGCACTTGAGTATATACCTGTCTATATATGAGCCTGTAGTTCTGCAGGAGTGTTCTGGTTTAAAAGTCTATCGTGTACTCATTAATTGCAGGTTCCTAGTTTGCTTTTTTAATGATGTAGTGGCATTTGGAAATAACTGTTTTAAATAATGATGAAATGTTTTATTTGAAAACATTCTGACCACATGTGAATGCCTTCAACAGACAGTACTTTCATTGGAGAGGAAACAGAAATTAGTGCCTGCCTGACTGAAGAAAGTTTGTTGTGGTGAGCTGTGCCACATTTTGAATAACAGAAATAAAAGCGGATGACTGAGAAATGCAGGAGTGGAGGAGAAGGTGTTCTTTCAGGCCTACCAGTTTGAGAGATCCAACAGAAGTTATTATTAGGAGAGTGTTTACGTTATTGTTTTGTGCAAAAAATAAACAAAAATAACTGCATATATTTGAGATCCAGTAAAAAATAAGAAAAACAAATGAGCTGAATAGAACAGGAGAAAAGTAGAGATAGAGACTAGACACTTTTTTCATTAAAAACCCGAACAAAAGTACAGAAACATATTGGTACCATCATTTTGCAAGTGAGTACTATCCAACAACATACTGTTTGTCGTTGCTCAATCCTGGTGTCCTTTTTAGAATTGCCTCATCCTGCTACCACCACGCTGGTGGATCTCCTGATAAATACTGCACTATTGCATTTTCAGGATTGTGACAAATACCAAGCACCACATACTAGGAATGGAACATGGAATTGCAAAAGCAGAAAGATATTAAGAATGTTTCTTACTTTATAAGTTTGACCTGCTAATACAAAGATGGAATTGAGAAATACAAACTTTTATCCAGTTTGGAGGCTGTATGCGGCTTTGTTTCATTCTCCCTGCAGTAAAAAGATGTGGTCTGCTTAGCTTTGCTATGGGGAAATGAAAACTTGTAAGTACAAAATATTAGCTCAGTCCACTTTGATGCTGCCTGCTGTTTTCAGAACCAAGAGAATTTGGAACATCATTTTTGCGTGTTGTTTTTGCTGGGGAGCAAGTATAATGTGGGCAGCCTCAACTGGATTCTTAACCCTGAATATCAGCAGTAATTAGTTAATCAGTTCTCAAAAGTTTTGGGTGCCTACCCCAGAGTAGGTAAAGTTGCAACTGTACGGTTTTCAGCTGAGCTGGACACTTAAATACACTTAAAGAGCCTGGGTTTAGCTTTCACGTGTGGGATTTCCTTAAATCCAAATGGTTTGGGTAGCCCTTCTGCCCTGTCCTTTCTCCTTCACATCACTTATATAATGCTCATGCCCTGCCTCAGGGCCCACTTTAGAGAGATGCATTTAAGCAGTAAGGGTTCCCATGCCATTAGATAATCGTTGTTATCTTACCCTCAATATGCCATCCCTCTGAACTCTGACGAGGAGTTCCAAAGGTTGACAGTCTGATAGACATGGCAGTATTTGCCTTTTACTTGTTGTCAGTGTGTCACTCTTGAACTGACTGCCCTTGTGACAGGACTGTACTTGAGGCAAACATAAGATGCTTTTTACTAAGGTTTTTTCTTACCAAGGTTTTTTCCCAGAGAGGCTGTGGTGGTGTTCGAGACTAGCCTGGATGGGGCTTAAAACAACATGGCCTAGTAGAAAATGTCCTGCCCATGGCAGTGGTATTGGAACTAGGTTGTCTTGGAAGGTCCCTTCCAACCTGTCTATGTTCCTATGATTCTGCTTGAATAACTCAAAACTTTCAGTCTTTTCTGACTAAATTGCCCAAGTGTTTGAGACCATATTCCTGATTTTCATTACCATTGCATTCTGATTTTTTGCCACCTCTTTCGTCAATCCTGCCAATATTTTAGATACTTTTTGCTTTTTGGATTTCTCTGCAGCATCCAGATGAGCAAGCACCACTGTGTTACCCTGCCAAGAGAGCATCCTTAAATTGAGTTGGATGTGTTGGATATGTTAGTGGGAATGGTGGATAGGACTGCTGTCTTTATTCTGTTACTTGAGGGCAGAATAGAAATGCTGTTGCTTCATGGGCTTCATATTAAATCTGTGACAGTTTATATATGTCTTGTCCTCAAGATGTTTTCTCTTTGCTATGCATTTCTGATATACTTTCATCCCAAAGGGCTATCCGTGAGCACTACATTGTCAGAAACAGCAAAATGTAGTGTACACTAACAAAGCAGCAAGTTAGACTTATTTTTCTCTTATCTTTTCACTCATGTTTCCCTAGACAAAACAGCTTGTCTGTAAGTGGCCACTCAGTGTTCAAAGGACTTTCTTTTGTATTTGATTTGGGCATTTGAATCTTTCACCTTAATACTCAGTTCAAAAGGTGTTTTTGAGCTGTGTACCTTGCAGGAAAAATATAATTTTGGTTGGCTTGAATTTTGCAATTTGCTGTCAAACAGGAATATTTGTACCAAGCAATTGAATGAATGAAGACTTTGGTGCCTGCTGCACATTCTTGAGACCCCCCTCTCTACCAGCCCACTATTCCACTCTGACACTGGTACCTTACCATACGTTCAAGTAGCTTCTGTTTATATTTTGAAGCAAAACTCAGCTTTGCAAGAAACCAAGTCACTTGGTACAGGCAGTGCTCCAAAATCATGAACTGCATAACTGATTAGAACAGAATTAATTCCTCTTGAACCCACTTTATTTGATGTAATGACTTCACATTACTCGTTGTTTTAATGTTGTACTGGGGTTAACAAATAAGATAACAAAATTTAATGCATGATTTGCAAGCATGTGCAGTCTTAATTTTATGTCAGAACAGTGGCCATTATAAACTCTGTGCATTCATCAACTGAAGATCAAGTAAACCTTCAAGCATTAATCCTTTTTCACATTTTCTCTCAGACCATTCACACTGGTACAGTAGTAAGATTGAAGAAAAACATCAAGTGACAGTGTCAGTCAGGGCAGTGAGCATACACTTCCCCTTCCTTTCTCTTTGACCCAGTTTCTGCTCTTTTTTTTTACTCTGGGATCTGACCAGACAGTACCTGTTACTTTTTTTATACAGTGTTCTTTTTCCTTTGTGAATTTGCCATAAAGATATCAAGACATATCACCAGTTTCTGATGTTTCCATCCTTTCCAGTATTAAATTGCACTTTTGAAAAGCATACATGAAAAATACAACGATTTTTACATGCACAAAAGAATTGCTGTTAAGTAGTGCATATATATGTTTCTTTGCTCTTTATGTTATTTTTTTTCCTGCCTAAACACGAATTCTGTGTGCTTTAGAAAACGTGGAATTGTATTTTGGACAGGTTTTGTCATGAGCAGACTGTAGTTCTGGTCAAAGATCTGTTACTCTTCTGAGAACAGCAGTTTTCCTGAAAGGAGTGGACTTTAATTATTTGTTACATATTGTCACCAGAAGGATAAGGCAGCATGTGTTAAGTTCAGCTAACTCCCAGGAAGCCCAGCTGCTGGAGCTGGGCACCAGATGGAAGATCTTGCTAATCAAAGACTGCTCCAATGGGCTGCAGTTCAGTGGTGGTCAGTGAATTTTAGCTGTTTCATATACCAGCACCTACACTGCAGGCTTGAAAATCATGGGGATTTTTTTTCCCCAGAGGAGGAGAACTTCATTTTGAGATTAGAAATCACTAAGAACATATTTAATTGCATCAAGATTAATTACAGAGTCACAGAATATTCTGTGTTGGAAGGGACCCACAGGGACCAAGTCCAGTACTTAAGTGAATGGCCCATACAGGGATCAAACCCACAACATTGATGTTGTTAGCTCCATGCCCTAACCAGCTGATGTAATGGTGAGAAATAACTACATTTTTAAGGTAACTCCTTCAAATTAGACAAGTAGCAGGAATTAATGGCCTTCACAAGGAATTCTGGTTTGCTTCAGAATCTCTGTACAAATATGAGTACTTACACAATAGAGTGGTTATTCAGGCTGGCTGCTTTATCATGTATTCCATCTTAGCTGATAGCATCCTGAAATAGGAATTATAACCTCATAGTAGTGCTACCTGTCCTAGTAGGGTTAAAGCATGTCAGCCAAGTGTTTCCTAATGCTTTCCAATGCTTGGCTTTGTATACATATAAGGTGGTATCTTGGTCGTGCTGTTAACCTTGATCTCATGTCTGAATAACTAAGTTAAGAGGATTGCTTGGGTTTTGTTTGATTTGGAGTTTGTTTTTTTGGGTTTTTTTTGTTTCGTTTTGTTGTTGTTGTTTTTTGTTTGCTTGCTTGTTTTCTTATGGGTTTTTGTTGAGGTTTTTGATCAGGAAACACTTACCTCAATCCTGCCTGGGGTTACAGCTCCAGTTGGTGGCAATGCTGATGGTGTATTCCCAATAGGCTGCACACATATGCTAATGTTATCTCTGTTTGCTGTCTGGCTTGCAGTCCTGATCAGAGAAGACTCTGAAAACACTGAGTATTTTAATTTGAAAGGGCAGGACCTGTCCCTGAATTATTTTTTCACCTCTGAGAAGAGTCCCTAGAGGCGTTTGTTGGGAGGGAGAATCCACAGCTCTCTCTCATGGTGGATAAATTATTGACAGTGCTGAGAAGTGAAATCCTTTTCCTGGCACTGCTCAGAGGCACTAAATTCATCTTGAGGCAGATGAGACGAGAAGTGGAGAGGAAAATCACATCAGCCAAGGATAAATCTTTAATGTTATCTATCATGTGTTACTTTGGAAATAGAGTGTTCTGAGATGCCTGTATTCCTCAAAAATTGTCTCTGGGTTATTCATCAGCTGGTGTTGAGGTTTTGATACAGCTTTTTTTTTTCAGAAATAATCATTACATTGCTTGAAATACACATTTAGTGCAGCTAGTGTGACATACAGAGCACGATACACAATATCATAAGCTCAGTCTTCAGTTTGTTTGGTTATTCTTCTGAATTTCAATAACCTAGTAAATGTCACAGTAAAATAAACTAGTTTTGTGCAGTGTGGGGTGTTCAGATACTCTGTGGAAGCTGCTGTGCTAATGTGCTGCTCTGAGTGCCCAGCCTGAGTGAGTGCACAGCCTGTCAGGGAGAGGATAAGCACTGTCAGTTTGATTTCCTGCTTTCCATTTCCAAGGGCACATTTCCACCCGGGATGCAGGCAGAGATAGTTGCCAAGCACCACTACTTTTTCAGAGTCTTGCATTTCAAAGTCCTGTGTGTAAAGGGCCGTTAACAATTAACATTCCACTGATCTTGGCATGGCATGCTTGTCATATACTGGGCTTTGCAACTTTAACAAGATAAATTTAAGTGTCGTTAAATTAAAGGCAAAGAAAAGACTGAGGTGGAAAACATACAGGGCTTTTTCAAAGAGACGAACACCACCCAGTAAAGATCATATGAGCCCTGAGCCCAAGAACTGAGACAGCACAACACATTTTAGACCCTGTGGGAAGACACTAGAGGAGTTCAGAGTTATTAGTCTCAAAGGTGGTATCTGTAGCTCCTGGGGAGAAAACTTCCTTCAGTTAACCTTTCCCTGTGAGGATAACTGAGCCTGGCACAGATTCCTGGAGAGACTGGAGTCTCCATATTTTGATATATTCAAAAGCCATCTGGACATGCTCCTGAGCAGCCAGCTCTAGGTGACTGTGCTGTAGCAGGGGGACTAAACTGGATGATCTCCAGAGGCCCTTCCAACTTCAGCCCCTCTGAGATTCTGTGGAGGACTGGACTCCATATCCTGTCAGGACATTCAACTCCTTATCCTTCCAGAACAGACACACCAGTTTCTACTTGGGATTCTTTCTCTTTGCCCACAGGGCTCATTGCTGCCATCCATGTCAAGTGATAACCCCCTATTTCAGGATGACCTGCAAAAGGATGACTTGAGGACTTGGTGGTCAAAAGAACCAGAAAAGCCTCAAGCAATTAGGATTAGGCCTCAATAACAGCAGATCCTCATGTGACCTATTGAATGGTTGGGGTTTTCTCTATAGGATTCCTGATTTTACCAGCTCAGAACATTCATAGGCACAAAATCAGTGCTTGTCTCAGCTCTCGCTTTGGAGAGCAGAGTGCTGAAATGATTGTGGTCCTTTTTTCACAGTCTGCCTGTGGTGTAATGGGCCAAAGGCCACCTGTGTCTCAGTGAGGAAGGAGCAGTGCTGATGGTGACTGCGTGGGGGGCTGAGTTTCCTTCTCACACAGTGTTATTCCTGGATGCTGCTCACGCCCAGCCAGCCATCCCAAACTCCTCCAGGAAAGAAGCAACTTTTTTTTTCTTGCAGAAATGAAATAAGAAACACATTTGTTAAAACAAACAAACAAAAAAAAACCCCAAACAAAAATAAAAACAACCCGCCAAGCTCTGGGTATGGGCCTAAAAAAAACCAAACAAAAAATGTACAAAAAAAAACAAACCCAAAACAAACCCAACCTTAAAACTGAACAAAGATCTTTTAAAAGAAGCTGTGGCTAACAGGAAAAAAGGCATGGCAAAAACTGGATGAAGCAACTAATTGGTATTTTTAAGGGAGCAGAGGGAGAGAAGAGAACAGAGTATACAGAAAAGGAAAAAGGCATCAAGAGCAGATGTAAAAGAACATGATTTTTTCCTGCAGAACAAAACTGTGGTCTAAACAATACAAACATACATTTCTAGTGTTGCTTTGCTGTAGGAGCAATTGCTTTTGTTGCTTCAAATAGATTGTCTGCTGATAGAGACATCACAGAGATTATTACTGATGTTTACAAGGCAGGCAGTGTGGCATGGGGCTCAGCCATGAATAATGAACGTAGTCCTTGTTAAAGGTAAAAGAGCAGAGAGCAACAATTGTAGCACTATCTGCAGCACTTCCAAGTGTAAGATAAAATTGAATTTAAGCTCTGAGCCACTTTGTTCATTCCATTTCTAACTGGTTTTTGTTTGTTGTGGTTTTTCCCCCATAGCTTGCACCTTCCCTTCCATTACAAGAAGATTTTGTTTACCACTGGAAGGCAATCACCCATTACTACATAGAGACCTCAGGTAAAAGAAGAAAGCACTCTGAGTTTGTCTTTTTATTGTGGGAACTAGAATTCACAATGTCAGTGTTTTTAAAAAGTAAAGATTAAGAAATACTGAAAAGAGCCACGTTTTTAATCAAAATACCAACAATAATAACTAGTAATTAAAAATATCGTGTACTTCCATCTGTAAAAGTAGGCACGAAAAATGGTTGAAGTCTTTCCTGAGTACTGTGTAAAGAACTGCACCTTTTTATATCTGACCCAGTTTCTGCCTTCACATACTCTGTTTAATCTAAACAGACAGCTGCAGAAATGCAGCCCCTGCTGTTAACATTTCTGTTGCTTTGCATCAGGGATTTTCTTTTTCTTTGCAAGATTTTAACAAAAGTAATTTTGTGGTCATAGATTTTACCAGACACAAATTGATTCCATGTGCTCAGTATTAGTTGTTTTTGCTTTAGTGTGTTGTCTCAGTGTAAAGTATTTTGATAACATAGTCAACTAGTTTTGTTAAACCTTACTCAGATGTCACACTGCTCTTCTTAAAAATGGATATTATTATTAAATATGGCTATAGTTGCTTTGTTTTTAAACTCTTCCTTGGTTTGTTTTTTTTTTTTTTTTCAACAATTATGCAGCATGTAAATTTTTTATTTTGGACCTAGTTATGCAACAATTATGTTTTAAAAGTGAATGTTGTCGTTCTGACCTTCTGCTGGAAGAGCTGTTGAATCTGTGTTGTGTCTGATGATCTTGTTTATATCAATATTTACTCGTAAAACGGCAACATGACCCTTAGTTCCAAGTACCCATCTTTTGGAACACTATGTGATGTTTCCAAAGGTGGAAATGACAGGGTGGCAGGGAAAACTGACACCTGCAGTGACGTGGAGCAGAATAAAAGCTGACCTCTCTCCCAGAGTTTCAGAAGTCTTTTGAAAAACAGGTTTCCCCTCAGTGGATATATTTTTATCCTCTGCAGTAGGAACAGAATTACGTGTAGGAAATTCAGGCAAAACACTCCAGGCTAACTGGAGGTTGTGGCAGAGACCAAAATCACTCTGACATGGCAGTTTCCCTGTGTGATCTTGTTGCCAGTTGCATGCAAGTGACAAGTTATTTTTAGACTATTGCATAAACAGTAGTAACCATTTCCCTAGGATAGTTGTTCAAGTAGAATTCAGTTGAAAACAATAAAAGAGGAAAATCTTCATGTATGGATATGTTCTACAATATGTGAATGCCAGCTCCTAGTGCCAGTGGCATAAATCCACTGCAGTTTAATGACTTTAACATAATAAAATCGATATCCTGCCCTTTCTTTCATCATGATCGACAGAATTATATTTAAATGCAGAAAATAAAAAAGACAAATGTAAAAGCTTTTGGAGAATAAACAGCATAGAGTTGGAATTTTCTTTGTTGTTACGGCAGAAAAGCCATTTATTTAGTTACCGAGGTCATAAAGGAGCTGATCAGCCGCAAATTAAGCTGATGTTAGAGGCCTTTCATAGATTTGAGAATACTGTATGAAGTGTCAAAGAGGAAGTTATCAAGTCCCAGTGCATACTAAACAGAAGTTTGAGAGTTGTACCTTTCTATCCCTTGGCTTGCTGTCTGGCAGTAGAAATTTTCCTCTTTTGACTGTGTAATTAATTAATGTTTTGAATTTTGGCACTTCATCTTTTCCCTATTGCAAGGTCAGATATCCACCCAATCCATATTCCAGTGTTCGTGTTCAGATACAGTCCTGAAAGTTTTCGTTAAGACACGTTAAAAACTTGCAGTGTATATAAAGTTCTTTAAATGGATGTCATGTGTATAGGTCCAAATTTATATATAAATTTGGAACTGAACTTAAATATGAGGGAAATTTTAAAATCATTCTTAATTGCCTGTTTCTTTGCTTTAGATGACAAAGCTCCTGTGACTGATACCAACATTCCCTCTCACCTGGAGCAGATGTTGGATATTCTAGTTCAAGAAGAAAATGAGAGGGAATCGGGTGAAACAGGACCATGTATGGAATATTTGCTACATCACAAGATTTTGGAGACACTCTACACACTAGGAAAAGCTGATGTATGTATCTCTCAGCAGAACAGATTATCTCTTGTGTGAGCTCCTAGTTGTGATAGAGACTGAAGTTCTACAGTAGGTGGTAGTGTAGGACACTGAACTAGCAAAGAGCTGCTTGCTTATATTACAAATATACCAATGTATATGACCATATTACCAGCATATTACAAATAACAGCCTTTTACAGGTGGGATCAGGATCAGACAACCCCTGGGAGCACCCTGAGACTCACCACTCTGATAATGCTGATAGTGAAACTAGAAATAGGAGAAACATTTTTCTTCAGTCTAGAGTTTTTCTGGCTACTACAAGACAATATTATCCCTCTCTGCCCTTTGTAAATGTTGGGGGATTCTTCGGTGAAAAGTGCTGTGTTAAATACAAATTTTCAATTAACTTTTCTGAGTGTGTTAAGCTATTGCTCAGAAAAACTTTTGGTATCAGAAAGCATTAATTTGAGTTGATCCCCAGACAGCTTTCATACCTTGGCAGTGTTGTCTGGTTCTTGATGTCTGCTTTGTGGCACACATGAAGTTACCTCCATGGTCTTGGTCCATCCGTGTGTTTCTTGGCAGACTTCTGAGCGAAAATGTGTGGGGTTGGGTGGATCATGGGGTGAATTCACTTGGCAGCCCTTGTGGTAGAACATTTTGTATCACAGTGCAGATGCTGTTCCAAGGATAAATTGAGCTCTCCAGGGTTTCCTTCTCAGTCAATCTTTTACACATTGTCATGAGGTTTTGATCCATTTTACATAAACAGGCAACACACGACAGTGGCTGTCTGAGCCTGAGATGTTCCTTGCTGTGGAAGAGCCAGAGATCTGCAGTACCTGTTACTGTACCAGCTGTCCTACAGTCAGGCTAAAACACCTGCTTTAGCTGGGATTAAAACCTCAACACTGCTGTATTAAAGATACTTGCTCAGAAATACAGCTCATTCAGTAATCTCTAAATTTTGTCAAGAAACCAAGATGAAATGGTGACATATGTGAAGCTGGTAATTAGTAGTGTGTTTCTAAGAGTTGAGAGAAGTCATTCTGTACTCATACAAATATGTCTGTACAGGCAATTCTTGTACAGCCTGTCTTTACACTTTGCCACTTGTGAGTTGATACTTCTGAAGTAAACACACAGTTCAGTGCTTGCAAGATGTTGCAAAGATCTGGTGCAAACTGAATAGTTCCCTTTCACAGCAGTCAGTTAGACTTACCACATTACTGTTGATGTGCCCTGATGGTTCATATTTTGCCATTCTGTTCAAAGGATTGCTTGACAACTCAGCAGTGATTAGGGATTAAAAATCTAGAGATAATTACTTAGAAAGGAGAGCCAGGTTATGCTGTTGCCACCTCAGCTGCATTCAGACATACAGAAACCAGATGAGGGAAATTATGTGGATTAAAATTAACAGCATTTATTAATGGGTAGAACACATTAGTTTGGGGGACTTTAGCTAGAAACAAAGGTTTATAAAGTCCCACAAGCCATCAGATCTGAAGATAGGAAAGTCCTTTCATGTGATGTGGTGCATTAGGGACAGTAGAACAAGGGTCTGCATGTCCCACAGATATTTGTGATTTATATTCTGCTCAGGGAAGGCAACAGCTTTCTCTTGTCTTGGGCCATCTGTGCATTTAGAAACGCTTTAGCTGGCTAAGGTTAATTGCTCATGACTTCAAGAAACCTTCTGTAGGTAATAAGACTTTTATAGTTTATCATTCTGTATTTGTATGCACTGACTCACTGAGTTGCTGGATTTTGTGGCACAGTACCTTAAAAGACATCTGACCTGTAGCAAATTAATTCCGAGTTAATTTCCCCTTATCACTGTAATGATATGGAATATTTTCTGGAAAGATTGGTAGAAGTTTGCCCTAGAGCAATTAATTGAAAGTATGAATAATTTGAAAGAGGAAACAGTAATGAGATGCAATGTTTTTTATTGATCTCTGTTAATATTGATAAAAGTAATATGTTAACAGATTATGACTTTGTAAAAAAATATTTCGGTTAAATTCTCGCTGTTTAATTAGCCATTCTGAGTGCAAAAATTACATCTGTAATTTTCTCCTCATTTATTGTATTTTTTTTGATCTTCATCTGGTTTTTTTTCAGTGTCCTCCAGGAATGAAACAGCAAGTTCTGGCTTTTTATACAAAACTTCTTGGAAGAATACGGCAGCCTCTTCTTCCCCACATAAATGTGCATAGGCCAGTGCAGGTACTGTTCAGATTTTAAGTAAACTATATTTTTGCATTACAAGTTTCTTTTATTCTGCTGTAGCTAATGTTATCTTTAATTCTTCCATTGTCAAGCAAATTAAGGAAATTGCTTGGGAGCCATATCAGGTTTTTTTTAACGTGCTGATGATTAGAGCTTTGGACTGCTGCTGCAATGCAAGTCATAAATAATAGAGAAAACTTGTTCGTAGCAGTCTAAATCCAGAGCAAATGTTCCAGTCAATACTCATACATAATTGTAGTGTGTATATAGAAAAATAATTCAGTCTATTATTCCTAGAAAAGCAATAACTTTCTGTCTTAATTGTTCACTTTATGTGACAGAAATTAATCAGACTGTGTGGTGAGGTTCTGGCAACACCAACAGAAAATGAAGAAATTCAGTTTCTCTGTATAGTATGTGCAAAGCTGAAACAGGATCCGTACCTGGTCAACTTCTTCCTTGAGGTGAGTAAATCAATTCAGAATTTTACAGGTGTATTTACTGTGTCATGTACAAAATCTGGTGGAGAACTGGTGGTGTCACATTGTGCTTCATAGCTTAGTTTTCATTCCATCTGTTATTTTTTATCCTATGATTTTAGAAGTCTTGTTCGGAATTTTTTTTTTGTCCGAGAGACTTTATACATCTGATTTTCGTAAGAATTTCTTTCAGGGCTCACAAATACACCTGCCCAACGTCCTTTTCCCTTGCAGTGAAAGTGCCTTTAGAGTAGAGATACGAATTGCAGTGTAGAACACTGTATGTGAGGGATGTTTTTGTCATCTCCATGAAGACCAAGGGACAGATTGCAGGGGGCACTGAAACCCTGCAAGTTGCTGAGTGTTCTGCAGGATTGGGCCCTTATTTGGTAGTGGCACATATGTTGGAGCTGCAGTGCCAGCTCACAGTCTACAATACGACACCATCCTCTATCTGTAAGACAGCCTGTGTCTTCACTGCCTCCTTTAACATGTGGCATTATGAAATCAGAGTGGGAAGATAAACAGTTTATAGACTGACTTTCAGTTCCTGTTAAGAAGGAGCATAAAAAAATTTGGTTTATGAAAGTCCATTTAGCCTTTTGCTCCCACTTTGCTGTTTCCTATGGTGACACAGTCTCTATTAAGTATGTGATACTTTGCTGAAAAATATTCCTTCAGGACTATTTTACAAGCTTTCCACAAACAAAATCTGTGACAGCAGAGGCTGCTAAGCTGCAAAAAGATGTTATTTTCCATTAAGTATGTGATTATCATTTGCATCTCAGTAGTAAATCCAAAAATCCATTTTGAGATTATTTTTACCTTAGTTATTATCCTGATTGCCATTTTATCCGCTGTAGTTGTACAAGGAGCAGAAATGCTGTAAGGATTGAAAAGTTTGTGTTTAAACATTAGAAGCACTTAGAAGCAAACTACTGCATATATTACATGCAAAATATGGTAGAATTGTAAAAAAATCAGGATTACTTCTAGTGCTATTTGTGTAAGTTGTATTGTTTAAGCCTCTTAAATAGTGCCCTTGCCATCAAACCTGAGAGCTTTGTTAGTGCTCTTTCTCAAAACAGCAATATTCCAACATTAAGAAACAGATGATTCCAAGTTTCAAAGGGGTCTCTAGTTTCACAAAATGCTGGCTGTGGAGTTCAGGCAAGCTGGCAAACATTTCTTGTAGCTCCTGTTACTTCACAGTATTATTCTAGGTGTTATAGCCTAAAGCATTTGTCTTCACAACTTGTGATGGTTGTTTCCTGATCAGTTGTGTGGGGTGTAGAATTGTGCCTCATTAGAATGGGATATTCTGGTTGTTCACATTTGGCCTCTTAGAGGTGCTGTTGTGACTTGATCACTTTCAAATGCATGAAAGGGTAAATTTACAGAATTCTGTGTGGCATTTCTATCTCCAATCTCCAACACTTATGACATGAAATGCAGGTGGATCACTCCAGAGTGTTATATCTGTTATTTTTGCTTCCTTCTTTGGCTGTTTCAAATTGTTTTATACAGGATTTCATGAACATAAAAAATTGAGTGTGTACAAACTCACTTCCTTTGTATGATTCCATACTTAATAGTTTGTTGATAGAATGCTGGTTTATATTTTTAATTTTATATATTTATATAATTACATTATATTGGTTAATAAATATAGATGAAATCTTTCACCTATATTGCTTAACCAGTAAGCCTGCATGGCATAACTGCATCGTTTGGGCAAGTTATATCTGTTGTGGAAATAAGAACTTGAAGAACTTGATTCTACCTTTTTAAAACTTTAAGTTCCCTACACTATTTATTTATTTATTTACCTATTTATTTTGATATTAATGTATTTTTTTTAAACTAAGTTTTCCTAGTTCTTGTTCAGAGAGCTGGAAGATACATTGTAATGTTTATTTATCATCTCTATCGCAGTTATATTTTAGGGTAAACTTGCCTCATCTCATTTTAGGTGAGATACTCCTTGCAATTGATCGTGGCAAAGACACTTAACTCTGTGCTTCAATTTCTGCTCTTGAGACCTTGAAAAAGTTCTAATGTAGTAACTAAATAGTTGTACCTTCATTTTATAAAATGAACAGCAGTTTCACTATTCAATTCTAGTTTCAGTACTATGAATTATCACCTTTATATTTCTCACCACAAAGTAAGTAGAGATTCTCATAAGCTGTGATATCACTTGATGTTTTCATAGAACTCTTTTTAAATCTATCAGAATTTAGACATGGTATTCACCACCGATTTTAAAACTGATGTTTACAGATCACAAAAATACAAATGTGGTTTTATATTCTCGGCTCTTTGTTAATGCTGAATTCACGAGTACTTTGTTTAGAAAACACTGAATATGTGTTTTATGTAACCTTTTCTATTAGGTCATTCAGGATCCTGTTTTACACCTTTGCAGGAGGCAGGTGAGCAGCTGAGCTGCAGAATTGCATGATTAAACAATAGGAAGCTTAAATACACACAAAGATTCTGCCTGTGTGTTGTTCAATGTACAAACTGCTTTGTGTCACCTGCCAACATAAGAGTAATGAGCTATGAACACATTTCTAGAGGCACTCATATGTTAGTTCTCTCATCACTGCCTTAGCTAAATAAACAATGGCCTTTCAAATGGCAGAAGAATCCAGACATGAAGTAATAAGCCACTGTAAGATCAAATAAGTATTTTACCAAATATTGCCCAGTTTTTGAAAAAACAAAGTTTTTCCCTTTAACAACCCTGCCTGCAGCTTGAGTGGTGCCAGCAACAGTGTAAAGTCCAGAATTGAAATGATATTCCAACCTTTATGTGCAAGGGTCACTGTGATATTTCTGTGTATTGATGAGGAAGATGGGATGATACTGAAGGACTGCAGAAGCTCTGGTAATAGACAAACTCAGTTCAGACAGACACCTTTTTGTTGCTTTGCCAGCCTTGCACTCTGTCAAAAAAACCCAAAACTGTATTGAAGCAGTAATTTTTCTACTGCATTCAAAGATCATCCTTCTTTTATAGCATGCAGTCTGCTGCTTTTATCACTGGTTTGCTTCTCCAGGGAATTGCTTCTGTGAGCGCATCACAATGCCCAGTGCAGATTCCCCACAATGAATGCACGGCACTCGAGCAAGTGTTCACAGCAGCTCTCCAGTTTGCTGCCTGACATGTACTCAGTCCCTGCTGGTTTGTCTGTACTAAAAGCCATTAACCCCAAATGGTTAGTCGTTTAAATTATTAATGCTTGAGATATATTTGTGATAATTTTGGTGTTATCATAGAGAAGGGAACCGTTTGGATTTATAATCTCACTGCAGTTCTCACTTGAAAGAAATGTCTTGTGCTGCATTCTAATTTATGATTCAAATAAAGTATTCTACACCTGCGCTTATGCCAGAACACTGAATTCTTGCCTTTCTGTGAGTTTCTTCATGGTATCACAGAGCACAGATTTAGATGCCTTTTTATGTACCAGAGACAGATTTATGGCAAGACAGATGGGTTGCCTTTTTTCAGGCAAAGCAGAGAGGGTTTGGAGCTTCCAAGAAGGTTGTCTGACCTTTTACAGTATCCAGTGTCCAATGGTAACTTCTAATATCTTCTGTCCATTCAATCTACTCAATTTTTTCTTCCTGAGAAACACAATTTGAGAGTACTCTGCTGTCAGAAAAGGTGTTTCTTCCCTTTTTCTGGTGAAGGTAAAATATCAAGAAATTTAGAATTATTGTACTTATGCGATTCCAACTGGAAATAGTGTTTCAGCCATTAGATGAAAGTGATGCCTTGACACAGAAAGGAATGTTTTATAATGAGTGCTAAGTTCTAAAGGTGCCACCCATAAGATAAATTAAAAACCTCTACTAAACTGTGGCCAAGTCAAGTGAATATGTGCCTTCAGTCGTGAAAGAAAAAGCTGCCATCCTTTTATAAATGGCATATTCAGCCTTGAAGCAAAGGATGTAGGGCTTAAGAGAAATTTAAGCAGATTTAAAAGTGTCCTAGGTTTATGAAACACCCACGCTCCCACAGCCCTTTACGTTTTACATGGTTACTGTATCCAGCTTTGACTACTTCAAATGTTGATGTTAAAAAAATTGCTCTTAGTAAACTCCTGCTTCAGGATGAACAGTAATTTCAGCTGTGTAATTCCAAAAAATGCTTTGCAGAATAAGTTAAAAGCAATGGCTCTCCAAGGATCAGCAAGTGTAATCACAGAAGACATGATAAAAGACCACGAGTCTGTGACAACAGACACGGGACAGCCTGGCCAGCCTGAGGAGACGCCTGGTGCTGCTGGAGCTGAGCACATGGAGAACGAAGATGAGCTCCCACAGCAGGCAGAGGAGCTCTCGTTCAGTCTGGATGAACTCAATGTCACATCATCACCTGAGTCCTCCACTGCTTGTCCAAACCAAGACTATAATTTAGTGAATTCTCTACTAAACCTCACTAAAAGTCCTGTGAGTTGGGGTTACTTTTTTTGTTTTTTTCCATCTGTGTGATAAAATGAAATAGTTGGATGCTGTGTGAAGTGGGCAGAGGGAGTGAATAAACACACTGCATTTTAGCTATAAAACGTGAAATTAGGGGTTTTGCAGGCGTTTTTTGTAAATTGGTGGTTTTCTTTGCAAATTCAGATTAAAGTAAAAATACTGTTTTAGAAAATTAATACTAAGCTTGTTGATGGCAATGTAAGTGTTTTTTTAAAGAAACTTGTATAGGGTGCAGTATGTTTCACAGAAAAGCTACACAGGATAAACAGAAGGTTAAATATATCACAGGAGAATGTTTTTAAAACTACTTTCAATTGTTCTGACTTAACCAAACCCACTCTCTTTGTAATGGCACTGAGCTATCTCTAGGAGTGAGTTTTTTTAAAAAGCCTGCTGTATGTGTCTTATCCAGCTCAATCCTCAAATTCAGACTTAGATTCTTTCAGAAAATTTAGAAGAGGTTTGGGTAAGCCTACAAATTACTGCAGCAGTGCTGAGGGCAGAAAACCGAGTCTACCACTGTACCTCATGTTTGTTACATGAGTAGTTCACAGGATTTAGTATCTTGGTCTCAAGCTCTAGTTCTGTCAGCTGGAAGATTGCAGCTGGCATTCTTGTATTTCACACAAAATCAGGTGTGCAAAATCTTTATTTTGTAGCATCCAAATTCATTAGAGTTAATGACTGAAAAGGCAAAATAAATAAATGCATTCAGTCACTGCGGGGGAATGAAGAGGTTTTATTTGGGAGGTGTTTGCTTCTTGATTTCCAGTGACCTTCATTCACCCTCTGATTAATTCTTCCATGCCCTTCTGCCAGGATGGCCGGATAGCAGTGAAGGCCTGTGAAGGTCTCATGCTTTTGGTGAGTTTGCCAGAACCAGCAGCTGCCAAGTGCCTGACTCAAAGCACTTGTTTATGTGAATTGTTGACAGACAGGCTGGCCACCCTCTACAAAGCCTTGCCTCAGTCACTGGATCCCTTAGACATTGAAACAGTGGAGGCAATTAACTGGGGGTAAGAATTTTATTTTTGTATTTAATACTCAAAGTGACTTTACACCCTTCCCTGAAACTAATTTGATAGGTAGATAATGTGTATAAAATATTCCCCCCCACAGACACGCTAAAGCCTCAAGGGCAATGCTGAGATACAGCACAGTGGTGCACTTCGCATGTCGAGTGTACATGTGATGTCTGACACGGGGCCAGGTCTGCCTGCCAGTCCCTGCCAGAGATTCCTCAGGGGTCAAGTTTTTCCACTGGATTACATCAGCAGTTTATAGTGGTGTCACTGTAGTATCAAGTATGGATTATGCTCTCATGCAGATGTCAAGGATTTAGGAAGCATAAACTCCTCACTGTACACAGTGGGCATTGTAAGCTGCTGTGAGGGCCAGGAAGGGTCGATTTGTTAACAGGCTGTTGTTGCAAAATTTTTGCAGCAAAAAAGAAGAAGGAAAGAGTTACTGCATAAGTCATCAGCATGAAGCAAAAGATACATTCCTGTTATCCTAACTGCTTGTAATTTAGATTCTTAGAATATGTATCTTCCCCACTCTGCCTTCATTATTACTAATTGCTTTTGATCTGTTAGTACTGAAAGTAGGTATTTGCAAAATGCCTAGCAAAATTTCTGGTGGTTGGAGTTTGAAATTAGAAGGGGAAAACCCACAGCTTTAAATTGTGGGATAAATAACCAGTGGCGTTTTTTACCAAGAAGGTGGTGTATTCGTTATTCTTTAGAGCCCTTAAATTGAGATAGATGTTTCTTTCTGAAAGATACAGTCTAGTTCAGGTATACACCGTTTGGTTTTGGTCGACTTGCCTGAGGTCGCTTAGAGTAGAGAAGAACAATTGCCTTCATTTTATGGTTCTGTGAGTACAGGAGTTACTGATTCATTTTCTGTGGTCTGTGTTTTCTGGGAGAACAGACTTGGTGATCAGTTTTCCCTTCTGACTCCAGAAACACTTAACCAGGGTTCCTGTGCTGTACATTCTGTGTATCCTTTAGTATGCACTGAATACCTGTGTTGTGATGGCAGTGCCAGATCCATAGAGACTGGCAGAAAAGCTTTTTTAACGTTCCCTTCATTACAAGTAGGTCATTAATTATTCTGTTAGCTTCGATAAGAATGGAGTGCAAGATTCTTCAGTTACTTGTAGACTAAATAAATACTTTTTCTCTGTGTGCTCTAGCTTGGATTCCTATAGCCACAAAGAAGATGCATCTGCTTTTCCAGGGAAAAGAGCATTGATTTCGTTTCTTTCTTGGTTTGACTACTGTGATCAACTCATCAAAGAAGCACAAAAGGTTTGAAATATGTTCAGATGATACAATTATATTCAGAAAATAAGTAGTTCCAGTTGTTTCCTAGCTTCTGAGTTTGAGACACACCATTTTGTACTTTTGTTTCAGACGACTGCTGTTGCTATGGCAAAAGCTGTGCGGGAACGATTCTTCATTGATGTTATGGAACCTCAGCTGATGCAAACGTGAGTAGCATCCTACAAGACACAGCAGAACAGGATCTGAATCAGGCTGGGTTTTGGGGGCGGAAATCCAATCCATATCTGATACGAAAATGTTTCATTCAGTTCAGAGATTGGAATCCTCACGTCAACTGCACTGTTGCACCGCATTGTTCGTCAGGTGACTTCAGATGTGCTGCTGCAGGAGCTGGTGTATTTTATACTTGGGGAGCAGAGAGAGCCAGAAACATTGGCAGACATCAACAGGCATCCATTGCGACACAGGCTGATCGAGCACTGTGATCACATTTCTGATGAGGTGAGGGCTGATCTGACACAGGAATGTCTGCTGGGCAGTTCTGGAGTGTGGAGAGTCTGCAAAGGCACTGCTGTGAGGCCTTTTCATATTTGTGTCAAGTAACGTTTTTTGCCAAGAAAGAGAATTCTGGCTCCCAGCCAGATATAAATTCCTTTTTAAAAAATTAAGTCAAGCTGTTTTCTCCACCTAGCATATTTCTTTTTATTTATTTTTTTATTCGTAAAGATTTTTTGGTGAATTTGCATGCCCACTATACATACTGAGTTAGACTTGCTCATCTGTAAGATAGATGTAATTGCATTTGTATTTGCATTTGTAATTGCATTTTAATTTGTTGCTGTTATTTTCCATGTTGTGACAATTCTGTCTTATTATCACATAAGATACAGATGAAAACTCGGGGTTTATATGAATTAGGTGTTGTTGGAGAGTATATGCAAAGCCAGTTAAAAGATGTAAAAGATGATGTGATAACTTTAAGCTCTTTACATACAGTAAGCATCATTTAAATAATTAAATAATTTACTTCAGTGAAATCCCTTCTCAGAAGCTACTTGTTTTCTTCCATGAAACAACCTCAGCCCTCTACTTTTTCAAATAAAAACCAATCTTGCCTGAAATACAAAATCTGTGCTTTCTCATATCCATTTTTTCCGTATGCGTACCTGCTCACCCTGTCAGAATGAGTTATCTCTGTAAATTAGTTATCTTTGCAAAGCTAAGCACTTTCAAGCAGTCTTGAAAAACTGTCTTTGTTTTGCTTAAAGTCAATGTTCCTTTAAAAGCCTACATAACATCTCCATGTAAAAATCTTAGCCTATAGACCTAGTCACAATATCTTTTTTTCTGAGTATTTATTACTAACTTCACGTCCTTTTGTGGGTCTCATTTGCCCAATGATAACGATCTTCCAGCACGGATCTGACTGTAGAACAGAAAGTTAAATTATGTGTTCTCTGTATGTTCTTTGTATTGTTATTTTGACAGATTTCAGAACAGGTTTTTTTACAGAAAAAAATGCATTCCCATCTTGATTTTCAAATGTATGTGAACTCTTCATCCGTGTTTACATCACATGTAGCATCATAATTTCCTATTTTTTCTTATGATTTTTCCTTCCATAATGTCAGTAAGTGACTGCAATGTTCTAGGAGGGACAAAGCAGATAAAAGGCAAAAAGCAGTGCATCAGTTTCTTGAGTTTTACTCTTTCTGTTGCAGATCAGCATAATGACTTTACGAATGTTTGAGCACCTTTTGCAAAAACCCAACGAGCACATTCTTTATAATTTGGTTCTGAGAAATTTGGAAGAAAGAAACTACATGGAATACAAGCCTCCCTGTCAAGAAGATAAAGATGTAGTAGAGAATGGACAGATTGCTGGAGCAGTGTAAGTTTCATTTTTAAGAGAAGTTTTCACAACAAGTAACTTGGATGCTTATTTTTAGAACAAAATGGTTTTTTATTTTTCCATTAATTGAAAGAAAAGTGAGCCTGGAGAGCACGTGAATGCTCTATGTATTAATCCATATCTGTAAAATGATGCAGAAATTCCTACATCAGCAACTTATGGAAACTCTTAGTACAGGAACAGAAAGTCTAAAATTACCACAGGCCTCTTTGCAGAACAGTGGACACTCAGAGGTCTTCGTGTCTCAATTTATTTATGCACCCAGCAAGCTTAAATATAATTCATATTTTATTGGCAATCAGTCAGAATATTCTTGCAGTCAGTAACTTCAGTGTCTTGCTTACATTTGTGTTCCTAGTCAGTTTTGGTGGAAGAACATTTCTGAGGTACTACAAAAAATAAATAATTAAAATACTGAGGCACTACAAAAAATATATATGCTAGGTAACTCTTGTAACTCAATGTTTCAGTGGAGGAAAGGTAAGGACTGGCCACACAAACCATTTTAGTCATCTAGAATAATTAAAATATGTCCTGGAGTAGAGCTCTCTCATGTGAGAAATGTAGCTAACAAGTTTTAAGTGACTTGATGCAGTAATTTTGTACAAGTCAAAAATGTCTCATCTGTTGATCAGATTGTTGGGTATTTGCAAAGGTTGGTATTTCTGCATATTAATTAGCTAATACAATGTGGATATTGTTATGTTCTGGAAAACATCCTCATTGTTCAGAGAAGAAAAACAGCTTGCCTTATGACCCAGAGATTTTCCTGCCTTCCATAACATTCTGTGGATGATTATGTTTTTGTCTAATGTAATTTCACAGAGATCTGGAGGAAGATCCATTATTTACTGATCTGTCTCCAGATAACACATTGTCAGCTCAGGAGTGGCTCAGTGCTTCTCCACCTGTCAGTCCAGAACATCCAAAAAATGATGGGAAGACTGAAGTTCATAAAATTGTAAATAGGTGAGTTGAAACAAAGATTTGAGGAAATGTCTGAATGTGTGGGTGTCTGCACACACTGTGCAAATTAAATGTCTACTCTGTAATGGATGTTATTCTGTGCCAGCTGGGAAAATGACTCCACAGAAGGAAATTATGTGGCATTTTATCAGAAAGCTACTTCTGAAAGATTAGAGCCTGCATTAATTCGACATAAATGAGAAAAATAGAAGAACTTTGCAGCTAATAGTTGAATACTTTGAATTCACCATTAAAACCTCGTTGATTATAAAAGTTGCTTTTTGCAGAAGTATTTTCTGTTCTTAAAATGCTGTTACAGGACTTGACCTTCCTGGACAAGTCTGGGGAGTCTTGCCATAAACCTTTCAGGGGAAAAAAACGCTTCAAACTTCCTTAGAACTTCAAACACATACAGAAAAGGAAATAATTGCCATGGTAACCATAACCTTCTGTTCTCTGAAAGTCAGAGGGCACCTGTGCCACCTGTGACATACCTCAGTGCCTGTTAGAATCACTGCAAATTGGATACCACAAAGAGGACAAGCTCTGCTCTAAGCAACTTAGTGATGGTAATTCTCTTAGGAACTAATATTAGGACGAGGGCTGTCTGCTCTGTCAGTGCTTGGTAGCAGAGCAGCACTGGTGTGTCAGTGCTGACCTATCTCTCTGCCCAGAAATAATCAAAGGTGTTAGCCAAAGGAAGCAAACAGCCCAGGGACAGCCAGGACAGAGTGACATCATCACTTCTTGCCCTCTTTCCCCCAGTTTCACTATTTATAGTTTATGGTGGACATGGTTTGGAGCAAAGACACAAAGAATTCTCCTAAATTCACCTCGTGTAACCTCCATCAGGGAATAGAAATGTTTTCTGATTTTCAGTGTTCTGCAAATTTATATTTTTTGAGGTAAGATGAACTGCACATGAAAAGTCAGCTACTACGTATTTCTGGCATATAATTTCCACAGGAGTGTCCAGCAGTTCTTGGGGTATGGTGAAGGCTGAAATTTGGAATCGGGGTCCAAAGACTGGGTTTTATTTTGCTGTCCAGAAATTTCAATGGGTTTAATTAATTTTTTTAAAATTACTAATATTATTCAGAATTTCCTGGTACATTTTAGGTCAGATATTGATGAAGTAATAAGGACAGAGTATTTGACTGTATACCTGACAAAGGCAATTACAGTTGTAACAGGGACATTTATATGCAAATACTCCTGTGTGTCTTAGATGTTAATTTTTTTGCCACAACTGGTAAATAAAATTACCTATGAAGTAGGTTAAGTAGAATTTTAACTGTAATTGTTTTTCTCTTTTGGCTCATTTATACCTAAGTATGTTTTGTTTTAGCTCTAGTAAGATGGAGTCTGACCTTTAGCAAATACTTGACCTATTTATGAATATTCCCTTTAATCTCCATTCTGTCTGCTGATTCTCAGAAAATGTTTCCACTGATGACTTTACCTCTAGTGCCAGATACAAAAGTTCTCAAATATATACCTTGCTACAAACAGTTGGAATAGATAGGCTTAAATAGATTTTATGTTCTCTGTTTTTCACATAAAGTTATGGTAGAGACTGTGGATTAATGAGCCAGCCAATTGTGTGTACAGTGCTACAGATGATGAAAAAATATTGATCTGGTGCTCTGTGGAATATAGTCATTAATGTACTTTTTTTCTCTTCAGTTTTCTCTGTCTTGTACCTGATGAAGCAAAGTCATCATACCATGTGGAGGGTACAGGTTATGATACTTACCTCAGAGATGCCCACAGACAAGTAAGTCAGTGAACTCTTCTTTAATCCTTGAGAATTGGAAATGCTGGTGAGAATATACAAGTGGTTCTGTAAATAGTCCTATTAAATGCATCTTTTGGTAATGGAAGATGGGAAAATTCAATTTTCATTTTTAATGAAAACTTACCTTTGGAGATCTTTAGATGATGAATTCACCTTGTATTGCACTAGTGGGAATAATGGATGACATTAAATGCATTAATATTCATATAACAAATACAGTGAGAGAAAACCTGAACCGCAGATAGATTCTTAATTTGCTTCTGCATTTATCTGCATTCTCTTGGAGAATTGCCTGCCAAGCTGTTTGAAAGAACTAAAAGAGAAATTAAAATGCTGCATAGGAGTTATGCAATCTGGGACTTAGCAAATAAAGGCTCATCACAGGGAATGCACAGCCTAAGGCATTCAGGTTTGAAGTTGGGAGGTTGGGTAGGCAGGGAAGGCTTTATGATTTACTGTTTAGGAATAAATGCAAGTTTTGCTTTTACAAACAGAAAGTTTCCGTGGTCAAAGGACAGTCACTGTTTGTTTGCAGCTTTCTTATTGAAACCCTGTGAATCTTCTGGAATAGAAAAATTTATGCAAAGGAACAGAGTAACTGAGAGCTATATTTAATAGGTAATTCAGAAATTCCATAACCTTGGAATTGTGTTATCAGCTGCTAAAGATGAGAAGTTTGGATTTCTGTATTTATATTGCTTCATCTATACAGTCTCCCCTAAAAAGAAAGGGAATAGAAAATAGAGAATAAGGAAACAAAGGTTGATGTAAAATTCCCCTATATTCTATCCTTGGATGCCAGAAACCACTTATCATCTTCGTCTTTCTTTCATGCCTTGGGAAAAAGAGTGTACTGGGACTTATTAGAGAGCAGAATTGGTTTCTGTCACTTCCTGACGATGATATGGCTACTGTTAAAATATTTCCCCCCTAAGAGTAGCCCTGCCTGTTCCTGTTATTACATCCAAATAGCTGTTCTGCTTCCTTATTGCTATTCCTGGAAGCCTGCATAGGTAGGTAAGCTGCAATCAATGCAGAATTTTTGAGTCTGTTTTCTGACTGCTTTGCTTCTGTTTCTTCCTGTGTTCCTTATTTTCTCTTCAGCTTGTGCTCCTTTCAAGGTTTAATTCCTTGCAAGGGGGCATCAGGCAGCACACAGCAAATACGGGGTAAGGTAGAGAAAGACTGCCTGGGGTGTTAGGAAACAAATTCTCTTTGTTTCTCTTTGTCTCTTTGTTTGGAAAAAGCCCTGAAATACTTTTAGTTTGTATGTTCTACGTGTACACGTGCCTTTCCTGTCCTGGGAATTAGGGAGCAGAATGGTTTGCATAGCAATATCAGCTACACATAGGGCAGTGGAAGCATGGTAATGTACTCTCAAGAAGATGGTTAAGAATGCAATTCCTGTTTCAGAAGAACCCTGATTAGCTCATGTATTGTCGGTGTTGCTTTGTGTTTTGTCCCCAGCTGCTTTTTGGGAGCTCTGTTCTCCACTTACTGCTTCTCAAACTACCTAGTGCCAGGAATATCCCCAGGAAAATGAGGTGCCTGCTGATTGTGGTTTTACTGATAGTGTTTACTTTAAAATGACTGATTTTTTGAGCTTAGATTTATCATTTAGCTACAGATGATGGTTTCAAGGTGTATGGACTATCAAAGGAAATGAAGTGGTTTCCATGGAGATTTAACTCTATTTTCCTCCCTACTTTTTTGTAGTTCCGGGATTATTGTGTTATTTGCTTACGGTGGGAGTGGCCTGGATCTCCCAGATCTTTGGAAAAGTGCAATTTAGAAGCGTCATTTTTTGAAGGACACTTCTTGAAAGTCCTGTTTGAAAGAATGGGTAGGATTCTTGATCAGGTAAGAAAAAACAAGAATTCAGTTTCTGATACTTTCATCACTTTTAAAGAGCTGATCTCCATCAGGTCCCATGGATTCCCATCACTCTCTATTATAGTGTCATATTATTGTGTAATGTGCCATTTCCTGGTCATAAGCCTGACAGGAGCCATTTGCACATATAAATCCACAGGGAACATGTGCAGGAAGCCAGGAGTAGCCTCTAGGTCAGCACTGTGAGTGTTCCTGGGAACACTCTGATAGAAATCTGTGATACCAGAAAGCTTTGCAGAGGTGGTAGCTCTCACTAACCTCATTTCTGACAGAAGATAGCTCAAGCACAGAAGTGAAGTAACTGTTTTCAAATGCCTCATGTACTAGACACTACCTTCTTCCTCCTGCTGGCATTACAAATTTCTGTAGAACTGACTGTACCCTAAGAATTTTTTTTTAATTTCCTGAACTTCAAAATTTGCTGGGTTTAATCTTTTTAGCTACAGGGAATTTTTTTAGGATTTATCTGATATGGGGCCATTTTACTGAGTCTGCTGACATATGGACAGAAATAAAAGCTCTGTGTGAAGAAGCAGCTTTCTTTAATGCTCTCAATTAGTTGGAATCACAACAGCAATCTGTCAGAACAATGCAGCACGTGTTACTCCTTTGTTTCCTTCTCCTCTTGTGAACACCAGATAATGCTCATGCCTTCAAAGCTTCCTAATGAATTGGCTGACTCAAACAGCTCTAAAGATCTTGTCCTACAGTTCAGCTAGGTAGGCAGTGAATGGATTTATGGAAGGAATTTTTGTCTCTCTCTGCAGAGTAACTCTGCTATAATAACTCAAAATGTAGTGATCTGTTTTACCTGTAACATCTGTGGTCCAGGGGCTGAAAGCTTCATTTGTTAGGAGATTGGGATGAATCTATTGCTGGAGTGCCAAGTACAGAAATAACTATGACTGACTGGAAGAAATAAGTGCTTTCATTTCAGAAGATTTATGAGACAACTTTGCAATGCAACTGTGTGTGGTAACAGATTCAAGAACAAGATACCTAAATATTACTTATGTGGACATGTGTAGTCACTGGAAATTTTGTCAGAGAAGCCCCAGTAGTCCTTGGGTCTCTTAGGCTGAAAGGCAAGTAGGTGTCACTTTCAGTGCAAAGTGAATCACCAGCTCAGCTTCCTGGACTTTGTGCACTGAAAGCTCCACTCAGGTCCCTGAGCTCAGGTATCTATTGCCATTTTTGTGGTGTCCAGGATGTTCCCAGAAGTTTGTGGTTACAACACAGATCTTGCAGGATCCACCCTCTGTGGAACATCAAGAGACCAGCAGATACTTGGGAGCATCTGAGATGGCAGGAGATGTTTGTGTGTGGGCAGATGTATGAAGTGTCATCTCTGTTGAGTCAGCTAATGAGAGCTTAGACATGTAGACATGGCTAAATGTATCTGTCTTAATCTGAATCTGAATTCATCCATATCTCCCTGATCTGAAAAGGGGAAGAATCTGTTCTCTTATTCTTCAGTGGGATGCTAACTTGAGAGCATAAAGATGAGAATCTGAAGTCATTAAATCCTCCTCTTCTAGGTGTGATAATGCCAGTGAGGGTATTACTGCCAATATGCAGTCAGAGATTAAATGAGGGCCCAGTAATCCACTTAGATCAACAAGGTTGATTGACACAGAGGTGTATCAAAGGAATGTCTGTCCCTCTCTTCTGTTCTGCCATTGGAAAAATGGAAGGAGGTTCTACTAGTTTGTAAATTTTGGGCTGAGTTAAAATGTCAACTTGTTTTCACTGGGATGATAAAAAGAAAAAATAAAAAGTTTGAAACATAAAGAAGCCATGATGAAAATGCTTGCTTTTATGGAAATAAGTTTCTTACTACAATGGCCAAATCGTTTCAATTAGGTGCTTTTTTTTTTCCTGGAAAATTAGGTACTATTTTATGCCTTATGGCCGATAAGCATTTTCCAGCATCTGACAGTGTGGCCTCTCCCATTTGGTTGATTTGGGGAAGGGAAGTAGACAAGAAGCTCAGAACTTCCTGCTGCTTTCCCAGCCCAGGACTGGTCCCATCTCCCATAGGATGCTGCCACAAGATGGCCAGGCCTTCGGCAATGGTTCTTTCCCAGAAAAATTAAAGTAGAAGAGAAATAACGTATTAGCTGTAAACATGGTTTTCTCTCTGGCAATTTCCTGAGCTCATATACTTTACAGTTTCCCAGGAGAAGCAAGCAGATGTTTAATCTAGGCTGATTCCATGCTATTTCTTTAGCTGCAGAAATGTTTTACGGGAAGAGGACTTGCTCTGCAATAAATAAGTGTGCAAAAGCTTCAAGTGGTTGTAGCAGCAATACAGATAATAACATCTAATGCCCAACTGTCATATTCACAGCAGTGCTGTTGTGAAAAGCAGAGGTTGGGCCTGTCTTCTAATCTACCTTTTTATCTTTATTTATTCATAACCCTGTGTATAAAGTTCTAGTAGTTACATAAACATGAGGTGGATGAAAATAAGCCAGCATGAAAATAACTAAGCACTGCGTTTCCTTCATTTTGCAGCCCTATGATGTAAATTTGCAAGTTACGTCAGTGTTGTCCAAACTGTCCCTGTTTCCCCATCCTCATATACACGAATACCTTTTGGATCCTTACGTCAACCTTGCCTCTGGCTGCAAGTCTCTCTTCTCTGTGATTGTCAGGGTGAGTAAACACAGCAGTAATTACACATGGCTGTATGGCAGTAATATATTTAATAACTTTGTCGTTGGTGGTAGTAGTCGCTGGGTAGTTTAAGTTGGTAAATGTTTGTCATTGAAAGCCGATTTCAAATCAAGATTGGGCCTTCATGGGTATCTCAGCTCGTACTCTTTCTTTTTTCTGATGAAGGCTGTTCTTGACAAATAAGTCCTGGATTTATTAAAAGTCCCCTTCTTCTCCAGTTGCATCTCTTCCTGCCAGACTTGCATCCTAGAAGTGCTGCCTGTCACACTGCAGTGTCCTCAGTCGGAATCCCTCTCTTACCCATACACCAGCTATTACTGAGCTGGTCAGGAGCCTGTTAATGATGCTTGCCTGATAGTAACAGAGGGCTTGGCTCCCTTTCTCTCTGTTCCAAAATACAACCTTCACTCTCTCCCATTGTGCTTTCCCTAGGCACAGGAATTCACTGGTTGATTGTCTATTTCAACATCTAAAAAAACAAATCAATAATTGATGTAATTAAAATAAGTAATGCCATTTGTGACAAGTAAAGCTTTTGTATTTCTTTACTTTCTGCACTCACTCACTCACACTCTTTTTGGGCAGAACAGCCTCTCTGCAGGTTCTCTGAGCCTGTGAGGATGCTGAAGTGGGCACTGAACATTGAACCTTGCTGCCAGGCATTGCAGAGGTGTTAATTTTGTGTATTGATGGCCTGTGCTTTGCAGGTCGTTGGGGACCTCATGGTTAGAATCCAGCGCATCCCAGATTTCACTCCCAAACTTCTGCTGGTCAGAAAACGCCTGCTGGGCTTGGAGCCGGAAGGGCCCATGTGAGTAAACACATTGCACGTTCTCTGAGATGCGTGGCTGGGTTTGTGTGTGCCAGTCCTGATTCCCTGCAATTTTCTTCCCGTCCCAGCATTGACCACATGACGTTACTAGAGGGCGTGATTGTGCTGGAAGAGTTCTGCAAGGAGCTGGCGGCCATCGCCTTTGTCAAGTACCACACCTCAGCCACGCCCTGAGCTGCCCCGGGCCGAGCCACCCCCGCCCCGGGCTGGGCTCAGCCCCAGGGACACCGACAGCACCCAGAGACACGGTGGAGCCTCCGGCCAAGTGCAGGGGATGTTTGGAAGACAAGTTCCTTTCACCAGATGTTGAGATTGCAAATGGACTTGGAATATGAGCAAAGACGTTTGGGGAGAAACCAATACACAGCATTTCTAGCCACTGTGTGAAGAGCTGCAAAAGCTGCATGAAGAACCACAGACATCAGGCCTTGATTATTCTGATGACAATGTTTAGAGAGTTTGGGCTCTTGTATGACCTGGGGCACCAATTTGTTCTTTGTTGGCCATATTATTTTTTAAAAAGCAAGTTAATTTTATAACATTTTTATGTCTTAATTCTTTTTCTTTTCAGTTGGATATATGAAAGAAAAACACACCTATAGTGGCAATGTATGTTATTAAAAAGTTAAAAAAAATCCACCAATCCATATACAATAGGATATGGGGGATCATTCTGCTTTTGGTAGATCTTAACTACAGCTCTGCACTTGATTCCTCAGTGGTTTACTCCAAGAAATCTATCAGTCTGAAATCAATACTAAAGAAATTAATCCTGATTCGGCATCGTATCCATAACAAATATATCTGAAGTGTACGTGTTTGTAGCATGTGTGTCTCTGTCATTCCAAGTGATTGATCTCAAGGTCATCCGTGTAACTAGATTTGCTTTAGCTTTTAGGAACTCTAGTTGTTTGACTCATGTCACCTTTACATTATAGTTTAATTATAGGTCATGAGTAGTTGTTGCTGAAACAGTGTTTTTAATTTCTTTTAAATCGGTATTAGTCTAAATCTGTTTAAGAATCTTTTGTGCCTTAAAAATTGGCAGCATAAACATTCTGTTATTTTGAGAGACATTTTTATTGCTTATCTAACCATCACAGTGATGCTAACTCAGTTAAAGCATTGATACCTTATTTAGGACCAAAATGCTGGGATGCAGGACTGCCTTTCAGTGACTCCTTTTCCATGTGAATGCCATCAGCCAGGGCAGGTGCTGGCACTGCAGGCAGAGCCCGTGCACTGCTTTGCTTCTGCCGTCCAGAGGATCCTCAGTGCCAGCACCCTGTGCACTGGCAGGTGTCTGTGCTGGACCTTGCAGTCATACCCAGTGACCTGTCCTGCTCTCCCCATGGTGGGTAGGACTTCTTTCCCCTCCTTTGAGCAAGGCCAGGTAGAGCTCAGCTCCTTCCATTTACATTGTCATTCCTCGTTTGTCTTTCCTGCCCCGTTTGCACAGCTAATGCCCATTTCAGATGTCATTGCTCATATGCAAACATGGACTAATTTATTCAGTCACTAGAATTCTTCTGGATTTACATGACTGTACGTAGAATCAGATTCTGCTCTCTATCCATGCCTTTGAGGTCTTGTTTTTTAATATTTATGGAAGCTGGATGTTAAGAGGCTTTTTAAGTTAGCGGGTTAATTAGAGCAGTATCACAGTTAATGGACTAAATTTATTCTTGTCACCAGTGAAGAACTGCTGTAAAAGCTTCCAGTACAGGTTCAGCTGGAGAAAGCAGTTCTGGAACTGGGGAAACATTTTGGCTGGTAAAACCTGTATTCAGTGGCTTCCTGTACTGGGACACTTTCGTAAAAACTCTTGCATTTCTCTGGCAAACAAAAGCATATTTTACTTCTTCACCTGTTGTTTTTTTTCTGCATTTAGCTACAAAGTGTTTTCAGGTCCAAGTAGCATAGTAGAACAAAGTTTGAAAAGATTACACTTAGTTCATTTTTCTTCTACCTTGAATGTAGCAAATAATTTTTAGTCAGTTGCATTACAGACAGTCCACATTAGGAGCTTTCTTTAATACCTGACACCTAGTTTAGAACATGTTGTTGTCTAAGCAGAGTGATGTTTAATACATACATTCGTTATTTATAAGGTCCCAATTCAGCAAAGCAGTTAATCATAAGCTTAATTTCAAGTATTTTTCCTTAAATCACAGTCTTTTATATGAACACAGTTAAGCGGTTGAGCAGAAACGCTGATGCTTTACTGAATTTGGGTCTTTGTTGGTTTTGCCTGAGCTTAATCACTTTTTTCTCAAATCATCTAATTCTTTTTTTTAAAGCATATGCTCCAGAATACTTCTAATGTCCCAAATTCAGTGGAAACTGGAAGTGTAATACTACTATAAATGAAAGTGAGCAAAATGTTTAACAAAACTTGTAAGAGCATTCCAAATAATATAAGAATTGATAAAGCCATTCAAGAGTTGCCTGATCTCAAATGAAAGCATTAACATCACTTCCTTTGTTTTGCTGTTTTCACTGGTACCTGAACTCATTGCACTGAAAGGCTGCAGCCTCTGTGGTGTTCTAATGCAAAACACTGCAGAGCTGCAAACACAGCTCCTGAAGCTTGTCCATGAGAAAAATAAGTATGTAGAACTATGGTCAGTCTTAAATTCAGGCTGTGACTGTTCAGTCTCCAGTGACATCGGTGATGTTTTCTTGCAAACCAAATGTCATTTAGTGGATAAATTTAAAAGACATGGATCCATCCTCACACAAGTGATGAAGCAATCTTTAAAGTTGCTTTAACCTAAACTGCTTTTGTGAGTGCTGCCTACAAACCCTTAATTACCATACCTGACGACAATGACCTTTATTTTTGTAAAAGTGACTTAATCTTTCTTAAGAGATGGAATTCATTTAATTATTTTTGTGGTGATATTTTTCATGCACTTTTTTTTAATGATTAGTTAGTTCAGGTCCATGTTTTCACCTTTTTGATCTATGCATGTCATTGAGGAGCCCATTTTGTTACTGTATGCGTGTGTTTGTATGTGGTTATTTATTACCCAGAGAGGGCCACCCAAGAAAATACTTGGCCTGAAGAGTTCATGGCTTGTGCGGATCCTCCAGATGTCAGTGGCAAAGACAAGTGTTCATCACCTTAGAGAATGGGGCCACTGGTATTAGATTGAAATACTTGAGATGGGATACTAGAATAATTTTTTTCAAAAAGCAGATTCAAACCACATTCTAATCCTGATGCACATGTGTGTAAATAGAAGCATTGTTTTATGTTTTTTTCATTTATAGTATATATTTGATTTAGACTCTGATTTAGAAAATTTTGTAATAAGCCATGTGCTAGCTCTGGTAGAACAAGTTTGTCTTTAGTTTCTCCTATGACTGTAATATTCCTGGTATTCAGATTCTGTCTGTGATATGTTCTTACTCTATATTTGTCTGTGCAATATAAAAGCTGTGACTTGATGCACAGCTTGAGTCTGGTTGTACATCACCTATGTATATATATACATATATATATAAAAGGACCAGAATCCTGAGCTTGCTTACACTATGATTAGTGTAAAGATTGCCACACTTCATTTTACAGGGCACAAGTAATCATGGAATGGCTTTGTAAATGCATGGTAATTTCTACCATAACCTGCTGTGCAATCTCACAGATGACATTTTATTAGTGCTCTTTGTCTTGCTAGAAGAAATACTAACCTGAAGTACTTGGTAAGATTAAAGGGTCCTGGAACAGACGTGGGGCTACATGGAAATTCCATATCTGATATTGCATATCATACAGGGTTCTCAAACCATGTCCTCAATGCTTTCTGTGCCCTGTAAAATAGTGTAATTGTATAAAATATATACTCCTTGTTTCGCCTCCTGCCTTGTTTACATTAAACAGAGGATATTCAGTAAAAATTTTTTATTAAACTTTGTGTAGGTCACTTATACTAACAATGTTGCCAAGGTTTCACAGATATGGGAATTTCCAATGAGGAATTGTTGAAACAGCCACATTACCAGACATACAATATTAAGTTTTATGAAGGAGGTTGTAATAAAACTCAACTTTTTGTGCTAAAAAATGCATGGAGGATTAAAAGGGATATTCTCAAATAAATTAATTTCAATGAAGCGACTGCTTCTATTATTACAGAACCCGTAGTAATTTTTGTATGGGTAACCTTGAGACAGAATATGCTTGAACATGTTACATCTTGCCTTTGATCCTGAAGTCTTAATTTATTTGAGTCTGTCACATGGGATAAACATGTTTCCTGTACTGTGCTGTGCAGGGCTCATACTGAATCTGCATGTTCTGCCCAGGAACATGGGAAGCCTAGGGAAATGGGCACAGATCAACATCTGCTCTTTCCTCGGAGCCCTGATATCCTTCCAGAAAGGCTGCAGCTGGTCAAGGCCTCGGTTTTCTATTGCATTTGAGTGCAGAGTGTGTCAGTCACAGCATTGGTTTGTTGGAGACAAATGTCACAGGGGTGAGTGAGCATCGTTTCTTCCTCCAGGGCTTTTGAGGAAGGCTTTTATACACAGGGGTTTATATATGTTTTTATATACTTTTAAATTGTGATTGTTGTGTGTTTTTTCGACTGTTGGTTTCCTTCAAGTTTTTATCAGCCTTTTAAAAATCTTACTGCTCTGTAGGATCCCTTCTGAGAGCTGCACTTGGATGTTAAGCTGTTCCTCCTCGGAATTTAACATTGCAAGTGCTCTTACATCTTTAATAAGAACACTGCTACAGCAAGATGATGCACCTGACAGCTTTCATTATAGCTCTCTGCATCTTTCTCCCATCCTCTTGGGTCTCAGAGATTGTCATCTCCCACCCCAGATCATTTATCTGCTGTGCCTGCATGAGGCATTCAGAGATTTAGGGAGACTTTGCTTTCTCAAGCAGTGAGGAAGTTGTATCAAAATGGAATGTTTTGCATCTTCTTATATTTTTCTCTTTGATATTCTTGAAATGACTGAGTTATTGAAGCATGGTTATCTTATGGCACTTGCATCCTGATATAAGATTTTGGGGCTCTACATCCTGTTGGGGGAAAAAAGAGTGCTATCAATGTGTGGTCTCTACTTCATATTCATTAACTCATTGTACAGATTATCAGCCAAAGTTCTCAGTGTAGCACGGGATCTACTGACTTTGTTAACCTTTAAATATCAGCAGAACTGGTGCTGTCAAAGCCTCAAGGCTTTTGCCATAAGTATGTGATCCAGTTGGATTAAAGTGGATTAATGCTCAGTGAATTGAATCTGGCCCAGGTTGTATGAGCCTTTTCAGCCTAAACCGTTTGTTCCTGGTGCATCCTTTATCAGCTGAGGCTCCCTTTGAATGGTGAGAGAAAGAACTGAACAGCAATTCAGGAATCAAGTGAAGCATATGGTGGATTAAAATTTTCAGGTGTCATAAGCTTGTTGGAAATGCCAAAAAGAGAGTGTGAAATTTTTAGATTTTACATGTTTGGACTGGTTGCCTTTGGAGTTAAATCTGTGCCTTTGGATTCAGATCTGTGAGGATAAAATGCATCTTGGAATGTGTTGTCTCACTGGGCTGCTGGGTTGCCCTTGCACATCCATTCTGAACTATGCTTCATTGAATTCCTGCTGGTTATTACAATTAATGCTTCTGCTGATATAAAATCTGCCACAACAGTGCTGTGGAACTCATAACTTTGCCAGCGTCTTGGAACTTTGACAAAAAAAGTAGTTTTGCCTTTCTGCTCTACAGCACCATAACTCAATAGGGGTTTGTATGGTGTCCCCTTCCTCTGCTGAAATATTTTACAGGCTGAAAAATAAGGAAACACATGAACGGGAGGACCCTGTTTCTATGCTAGGCTGTAAGAACGTATTGTCTTAATCACCTTAATGTTCAAAATTGAATCTCATTTTCTAAAGTGAGTGGTTCTCTTGTAAAAAGAGGGAGGGTATTATCTGCAGGGAGCCCTAGACAGGATAAACCTGTAGCTTGCCCTGAGCATGGCAGAAATGTGGTATTTGTTTTATGTGTTACAAGATGTGTAGTATCTGAATTCCAGTTTGGAGAGATGAAGCAGGTGAAAATTTTAAGTCTTCATGCTGTGTAATACGTATAACAAGAGACAGGATACAGGAAGTTCTGCAGAAAGTAGCTAAAGATCTTATTTTAGAGAGGAGAGAAACAGAGGTAACTAAGTTTAACATAGTTAAATTATGGCTTAGGGTTAGAGAAACATTAGTTCCCAATAAAAAGATTTGGAAGACTTAAGCAGCAAGACCGAAAGAATTATGAAACCTTAATTTATGAGAATATAATTAAGAATGAAGTAACATCGTTGAGGCAAACTGAAGCTCCTTGTCAGTGAAAACTTCCTGACCTTGAATGCTGCTAGATCAGGAGCCTGTAACCTCACACTTTTGGAGCCAGGCTGGACAAAAACCATGGAGTGTTTCACAAGGGAGCCAGCCTGTGTCAGTGAGGAGGTGAAGCAAACACACATTTACATCCTCAGACTCAGCTAATGAACAATTCCAGCATGACTTGGGTTTGTTCTGCTAGAAAGCAGGGAGATGGACTGATCCCCATGAGCATCTCCTGTCAATAAGGGAAGTTGCTGCAATCTGAGGGAAGCAATTCCCATCTTTCCCAGCCACCACTCACTCCCACAAGAACTCCTCTGCAGATGCAGCACCCATCACACACAGCGGGGGCACGGCTTGATGAGCGGGGCAGGATCCCCCCATGCTGAGCTGCCTTGGAGAGAAGAAACAAATTACCTGTTCTCTGCATCGTCATTATCCTTTACTTGAGAAACCCACTTCTGCTTCCCTCATCTCCACATCCACAGGAAGCACCTGTCAAGTTCATATGTCTTAATTTGGGTCATGAATTTTTATTTCCTAGCATTTGCAGAGACTCCTGTTTTTACTGTTAAGCAAGCTGTCCATCAACACCGCACATTTCCAGACAATGCTCCTTTCAGCTTCCTGAAAGGGGAAAAAAAATCTTTGTATTGTTTATCCTGGCTTTTAGACTCACATTCTCCTGCCTTGTTAATTCCATCCTTTCAAATCCCTGAAAATGTGTTGTGTCTTGTCCTTCACCTTGAGGATTCAGTAGTCAGCAGTTTGTGCAGCTCAGCAGGCAGGGAGGGTTACGGACAGCATGGATAAAATCAGAGCTGCTTCTGCCCACCCAGGTCCAGCTGCAGGATCTGTACAGGAGGAAATCCCATCTGCGTAGCAAACGTGGTGGAGTGGTCAGAGGAAAAACCTGGACACACTGAAATGCATGGAAATTTTGCTGTCAGTAGGAATGCACGGATTCTTCACTCTCTGCTCTGCAAACTCATGATGGAATGTCTGATAATGTTTTTTTCAGAAGGAAAAACAGGGATGGAAATTAAGAAAAAGGTGGTTACTGAACAAAACCGGATAGCCTTCATAGTTTAAAAGAAAGACACTTAAACTTCAGTCTTCTACTGACCTGTCAGCAGTGCTGAGCTTCCCAACAGCCATGTTTGGTGCCAGGGACAGGACCTGGATCAGCTCTGGCATGTGAGGAAAAACTTGTCTGGGATCAAGGGAAATACAACAGTTTGTAACCCTCAGAGGACATTTTAAAGAGTTACCACAGAAGTAAAGGTAAACCAATGAGAGGAGAAACATATTTCATGCATATTTATATAATATATATAATAGATGTGAAATATGTATCATATCTATAATATTTATAATTGCTCAAAACTTTATTATTTTATGCTGTTTCTTTGTTTAAATAGTCAAACACAAATTACTGAGGAATGCAGTCACACCTTGCTTACATTGGCAAAAACTTAGCAGGATCATATAAGATACATACTTAAGCCAGTAATAACTGAAGTATTACCCTCAGAGCTATCCAGCAGAAGGCTGCTTTGCTGTTGGTAAATAAGACCTTCCATTATTAGCTTAGAACTCTGCTGTTTCCTGACTTTTTGCCAAAATTTAGGAAAAGTAGTAGTAATACTGGCTAATTCATGCATCAAAATTGTGTGAGAAGCTTCATCATATATATAATGTATGTTATATATATATATATAATGTCTGCTTCTCTGGAGCCATGAGCTCAGCTTAGATCATTAAATAAGGAGTTGGTTTAATATCAGCCAATAAATCACAATAAACCTTGATGTTTCCAAGACGGCAAATACGCTTATCAGAACATATTTTTACATTGTAAAAGATCAAGCGTGAGCACAAACCCTTTTTCCCTTTTTTATAATTAATTCCAAATGTCAATTTGATCTACTAATATAATTCTAATTGCCGAATTTCTAAAATAGGCTTGCCTTTTTGTTTCTAAATATCAACCAAACAGAATAATGAAAAAATAGATGCCTTGATATGATTAAATGTGATTTGACCAAGCAGTGGGACAGGCCCACGGCTTCCTCTCTCTTCAATTTATGTCTCTCAAGATGCTGGCAAGGACTGTTCTGGCTGGTCTTGCCTAAGAGGGAAAAGCTGCAACATGAAAAGTTTCTACCTTTTACTTCTGGGGTAGAAAATGGAAATACATTGTGATGGATATTTTGAGATTATGGCGTATAGACTTATCCTGGAAACCATTATTTTTATATTTCATTTTATTCCAGGAATTGCATGGGGAACTGTAAATAATGCCATGCTAATAATCTCAGCCAGCATCTGTAGCAGTTGATGCCATTTCAAGGCACATTTTACTCTTTAGCCCTGATCACTGTCTTGTGCTGCCAATTGTTTAGTTATTTTCAAGCAGTTTGCTTACTAACCACGTACTGAGGTAATGCTGAGTATTCTGAGCAATTTTGTTGAGTTTGTGGTTTTGAGTGGCAAATAGGTTTTTCTCTCCCTGTGACAGATGGATGACTTAGTCTGTTAATAGAGGAAGCTGTCACAGAGGAATTACATGTATAGACTTCATTTACATTTTTAAAGTGCAAGGCTATATAGGTGAAATTCATCTTTTCAGCTCTTCAGGTATTAAACTTTGGTGGAAGGTGCTTGACTTCTTAGTCGTGACTCAGTTTTCTACAGAAACTTTCTATGCCCAGCAGCTTATGAACAATTACCAGAAGCCCCTAAGAAATTGCTCCAACACTGGCCTCATTGTTTATTACTTCAGTAGAAAAGTGTGAACTGCAGGAGCAAGCTGACCCAAATGCCAGATAGAGAAGGTCTCCAGGTTGGAACTGAAATTTAATAATGAAAACTTGCACAATAATGAGCCAAGGTCAGTATCACTGTGTAACTCCACCATTTCAGCAGCTGAAGATTGCACCTGATTAACCTATTTATAGCATTGTATTAATTCAGTACCATTTATTCCAGATGCTCCATGGAATTTTATAAACAGCCAAGGAGACACCAACCCTGAGTGCAGTATGGAATGAGCTGGCTTTCATTAACTCCTGATATTCTGCTGAGCAATGTATTAGCAGGATCTGAGTTGGATGACAAATGAGGAACTTAAAAATAGCATAATATTGCAGCTGTGAATCCCTGTTGTATTGTATTGACATCACTGGTAACAGGCCACAGGTTTAATGCCAAGTTTGCAAGGTATAAAATAGGTTAGCAAACGTATAAATGAACCCAAATGGGTCTTAGACTGAGACGAAACCATCACCATGAACATCACAGTCCTCCTGGGGAAAGGCTCCAGACATCAGTGACCTTCAACACCACCACCACCATGACCACAGAGCTCTGAGGAGCAGGGAAAGGGACCACCACGTCAGAAAATGGGGTAGGAAGAGCACTTTTAACTGTTTTATTAGTAGCACTGAGATTTTTTATGCCTAGACAAAGCTGCTTCTTTCTGTGATAATTACATCTGATAGTGTCTCTTGGAACAGGCTGCAAGTATAGGAGGTAAGAGGATTGAACACACCAGGAAAAGTTTAGTCTCCTGCTGCCAGGGAGAAGACTCTGACAAAGCAGGGGCAGATATTTCTGTCTTCTGATAAAAAATGTAATCTGTTTTGTTGTTGGTTTTGATCCTGGTAACCTCCATGCTGTGGAAAAGCTGCTTGAGGGCTTTTCCTGCCTGAGAACAGTGGCATTTGATCTGAAATCTATCTGGAGCCCATACTGGGGATGTGCATGAGGCTGATGGTAAATACCATTCTTCAGCATTTAAATGGTTCTGTAGCTCCAACTGGGAGACTTTAGCCAAGTGCAGCCACACCATCCCTATTAAAGAAACAAGAGAACACCTGTCTCCAACCATGCATTTTATAAGCAAAGCTCTCTTTCTTTGAATATAAACATATATACTCAAGTCATATTCTACTCTACTACTGCCTCCAGGTCTATCCAGAATAAAAAATTGCTACTATGAAAGTCAGTATGACCAGACTGCTAAAATAGAAACATGGAATTTCATTCAGATGATCATCATTATTTAATCCAGCAAATATTAAAATTTCATTTCACCAGAACATATTTTTCTTTGGATTGGGTCCCAAATAATTTCATTCCCTGGTTTTTGCATTGTTTCAGTGACAACCTACACACACCATAATTATTCTTAAGGAGGCCAGCGTGCATGTGAAAAACAAAGCTCTCATCAGTGGGTACCATTCTTAGTATCCATTTGTCTCTTGGTTCCCTGAATCACTGTTGTGAAGCATTTCCAGGGAGCTGATAATCACAATTTAAACCATTATGTTTTCTACCATTTATAAGCATGTCTGAGCCAGAAACCATTTTGTGGCTGTTGCTGCTGCATCCTTCAGGGACAAAATGTTCTAAAGAGCTAATGTTGCTCTTTCATTAAGAAACCTATTCAGAACCACAGAGAGTGATTTTGACAGTGCAATTGGTAGTTGCTCTAGGGCAGGAGCTTGACAGGAGTCCTATTTTAAGCTAAATGAATGTATTCTGTTTATTTAAGGAAGAAGAGTCAGTTATAGATTTTAGTATCACAAGTGTACACCTGTGTATCTTGTGTACTCTGCCTCTCCAGATTGCACAAAATAATGCTGCCTTGATACCTAAAAAAAAAATGTTTGCTTCTGGGGAACCCTGGCATGAAGATTAGGAAAGAAAAAGTAATTAAAATGAAAAGGAAAAGAGGAAGATGAAAAGAAAAAACAGAGAGATTCCTACAAACTCAAGATCAGTCATTTAACCATATCTCATGTTTCTGTAGCATGAACACATTCTTCTTTTTCATACAGAATCATAGAATTATTTTGGTTGCAAAGGACCTCTAAGATCATCGAGTCCAACCATTAACCCAGCACTGTCAAGGCCACCACTAAACCATGTCCCCCATGCCACATCTACACATCTTTTAAATCCACCATCCAGGGAATGGTGACTCCAGCAGTTTCCTGGGCTGCCTGTTTCTATGCCAGACCAGCCTTTCAGAGAAGAAATTTTTCCTAATACCCAATTTAAACCTCCCCTGGTGCAACTTGAGTCCATTTCCTTTTGTCACCTGGGAGAAAAGACCACCCATGTTTTGTTGGGTTTAAGTGTGGGTGGAGAGAGAAAGGCATTTAGTGAATAAGGGAAATTGAGGTGAAGGTCACTGAGATTCAAAGTGACAGAAGAGATTAAATCCTTGCAAAGATGAACAGGGGTGTAGTTTCACATCACAGTTTTTCTGGTGACAAAGCTGGTTTTCAAAAGTTCATATCCTTAGCTGCTGGGCATTGTGTTATATAAACAGCATTACACTTGGCATTGCACCACAGCCCAGAAAGTTCAACCAGCACAGGCAAAGGTTATAAACTGCTGCAGAAGTGGAAATGTGAACCAGGGGGGGAATGAACATTTCTGTTTGTCTCCATGGAGCAGAACTGGAAAGAGCAGCAAGCTCTGAGAAGGACGGGTGCTTATGTGGCTGAGCAGTGGTGTGGGGAGCTGGAAGAAGCTGGTTTTTGTTCCTGACCCTGCTGCATGACCCATCACCTCTGTTACTACAGCATGAGAGAAATATTACTGAAGGTATTTCTTCAGAAGGGTGTAGTTATGTGTCATTAATGCAAGTGTAATGGAAGATGGTGTAAGAACTGTTATCAGTCCCTCTCATCTTTATAAGTGTCACTGCTCAGATAATCACAGACTTTCAGAATTCGATCTCCTGGTAGTGCTACCAAACACATGCTTCTGTCTTAGCAAAATGTTTTTGTGAGGACTTTGGAGATCAAAGAAGTCTAGGCTTGATTGGAAACCAATTATCTACTGCTGTGTGGACCTTTGAAAACTAACAGGATTTTTATTTCCTTTGCCCTTTGATCCCCAAAATGAACGATATAAAGATAAGGAATATGAGAACAAAAGAGTAGATGTACCAAGCAAGGAGTGGAAAGGGAAAGCAAGAATGTGCCTATAGATTAGTTGGATAGATTTTTTTTAAAAAATTAAAAATCAGGTTTCTGGATGAGGAATTCCTAGCACTCTAAATAAGCAATATATCTTTCAGCTCAGTATCTCTGTAAGGCAGAAAAACACCCAAACAAGGCTGCAATTCGGATTACACATGGATGTCCATGGGAAGAATATTGTTTTGCTCCATATGCAACTGGAATCACAATATTACTTGTGCAGCTGATGCTATTCAAAATACCATTTCTTTGCTGTACCTTTAATCTTACTGCCTAAACTCTTTAGCCTTTCTCCTACTCTTTTCCTTGTTTGGTTTCATATTCCAGGAAAATCCCAATGCCTACAAGTGTGCTTTGCCTCTCCAGCTCTGTTGTCATTTCCAGCGCTGTCTGCAGTCTGTGGGCCAGGGAAAGCAGGTGCCGATCTGTCCCCTCTTGTAGCATTTCACCCACTTCCACGGCCCCGCTACTTTAATTTTAGTTTCACTGTCTGGGGTCAGTCCTTGCACAGGGACAATTAACACTGAGCCTCTGAAATCTGATAGGGATTTAAAGCAATGGGTGAGTGGTTGCCACCTGGTGAGAGGAGGAGGAAGGAGGGGGAGGATGAATGAGCCGCCCTTTTCCTTTCTCATCCGGCGCACATTAGTGGATCAATGACTGAAATGGATGAGGGTGCTGCTGAAGTGTCGGCACTGCAATGATGTAGCTGCTATTAATGGCTAGAGCTCCAGCCCGGAAATTATAGATGAAGAAATGGAAAAAAAAAAAATTCTGTGGGCTCTGAATTGGTGATTTGAGGATTGTAATTTAGTGCTTGCTTTCATATTTCATAAAAAGGCTACTGTGCACATTTTCAGAAGTTCGCCTGTTAGTTAAGGAAGGAATAAAGTCAATAAACTGTATTTGATCTCAATTCTCCTTCCACTCTCCATCTAAGATACGACACACAATTGGCAATGGTGGCTTTCCTTTAAATCAAGGTTCATGCTTTTCAGCAGATCTGTTTGTAGTGAGGAAATGTTCCATCGGCTCTTTGGCTGTCTGGATTTAGAGCAAACATACAAAATATTTTAGTTTATATAGGCTGTGAACTCAGCATATTTCAAGGTCAAATTCCTATTTCACTAAAATTGCTGGCAAACACATGATTATTTTCAGGAAGCCTGGATCTAGACACAATAAAGAAAAAACAACCCAAAAACGGATCAAAGCAACCCCAAAATCCCACAGCAAAAGCACCTTGTCTTGCAAAACTGCTGTAAAGGACAAATCTGCTATTCTCAGCTAAATCTGTGACCCAAGGGAGGCTGTACCCTTCCACCAGCAGTCTGACCAATACCAGAATTCAACAGGGTTTTTATCCATATTGACTTTCTTTGGGCTTCCCTTCTCTTACAGGAGATAGTTCACAGAGGGGAGGGGGTTCAGCTCCCTCCTCACTGACAATGATGCAAAACAACACTCTCTGTTTCTGATACACTAAAAAGTGAATTTATCAAATTCTGTAAGAAAGATGTCTACAGAGCAGTGTTCCCACTCTCGTCTTTCAGGTTAACCTACTTTCTGCCTCCTGCTCTGAGGCTTTTCCCAGTGTCCCAGCTGCGGGTGGCTGCTGTAGCTGCTGCTGAGGCTGCAGCTGCCCTTTCTGCGAGCAGCCAAGGGAAAGCCATCCAGCATGGACGGGGTGAACAACAATAGCTGGTCCTGAATAGCAGCTCCTACCTAAATCCACAGCAGTCACGCCTGCCGAGATGAGGGAATTCTGCCCTTCACACGATTGCATGGCACTGCTGGGGCACCCGCCAGTCCCCACTCCCAGCCTTTCCTGCCTGACAATTAATTCCCTATGGCTCTCTTAGTGGAAGCTTCAGTGTGTGCCAAAAAGGTTTTTCTCTAACTCCAGTCTCCTAACTTTTTTTTCTGTGCTCCCTAAATAGCAAAGACTGTCTGATAAGGCAGCCCGGTGTGAGGAAGGAGAGGAGGTACTGAGGTAAACAACAACGGGTGATCGGGCATAAATATTTCAGAAAAATGTGCCGGCATAAAAGGCTTGGCTGCAGCTATTCCTCCCGAGGGGTCAGGATGCAAAAGCCTCTTCCTCACTCCCCCAGCATCTGCCTCCCTGGCTCTGAGGCACGGACATATCCAAGTGCCTAATAAATTCCAGGGATGGGCAAAGCAGGAGAGCAAGTATTTACTTTGCGCTCGTAAAACGGTGCTTAGAATTCTGCCTTGTCGCTGGCTAATTAAAGCTTGCACAGCCAGTTCATCATCAGTCAGGGCTGCCAGCCCCGTTCCCTGCCAGGCCGTTCTGCTGCTGTTGAGCCCAGCCCGATGTGACTCGGAGTGTTCCCGGCAATTGAAGCGGCTCTTGTTCCACATGGCTGGGTGGCCACTGCCCAGCGCTGGCTTATCACAGTAATGGGCACATCAGCAGTTTGACCCTTTGCTAACAGACTGCTTCATCGAAAACGCTTCACTGCAACTAGTATTTATCTCAAAATGCGCATTATGGAGAAAAAAAGTCGGTAACACCCTGCCCTAAAGCTCCAAAGCACAGATTCAGTGTTCCCTGGGGGTTTGTGCTGCGCTGCTCTGCCCCCACAGCTCCCAGCTTATCTGTCCCCGGAGCAGAGGTGCAGAAGGGGACGATGCATCTGCTGCTCTCCTCCCCGGCTGCCAGGCCAGCTCCTGCCCTGAGCACATCTGGTGCATGCTGCAGAGCTGCAGCACAGCCGTGTCACCCTGCAGGACAGACAGCCCGAGCTTTCAGCTTTCTCAGGAGGTGGGAACACCCTTTGCTCTGCTGAATTCTAATGGGAGCTGGACCCCGAGTCTCTTAAGCAGCATCTTAGTGCAAAATATCAGGTTTGTAAAAACTGATCAAGAACTCAGGAAATTACTAAAGACTGCGGGCAGAAAGTCACCCTGAATATCACATCAGACACAAATATTGTGTACACAAAGCACCTTTAAACCACTCAGTCTGTGTGGGTTAGGGTATATCCCAGTCTGGGAATTCTCTGTGGATGGATTCAAGCAGCAGATTCAAGTGGTGGGACTGCCCTGTGAATAAGCAGATTTTTCACAGTCCAACTCGAATTCATCTAACATTTATGTTTCCTAAATGTGCAACAATCAGGATGCCTAGAGAAAAAGAAGTGGAGCAATCTGGAGTTCTGGGTTCATCTGAGGGTTTGTGGGTTCCTCTTGTGCCTTCAGAGCTCAGACAGCCTCGGTGACTCTCAGTCCTGCAGCCACGAGGCAAAAAATCCTCCTTGTGCTCCTGGAAGGAAAAATGCTGCCAGAGCCCTGAGGTTCAAAGACTTTGCTCATGGAGTATGGAACATTTCAGAAAAGCTGGTTTCTTGCTCATTGATAATTTTTCCCCTGGTTCTGATTACAGAGAGAGATATTGCAAAACAGAAGATTAGAAAGTCAATTAAACAATGCAAACGATACAAAAAAATAAGCACCTATTCTAAAAATATTTCCTTATTTCTATTTTTTTCTGTCTGTCTGTCTCTGTAAACTCACCTGACTATATTTACATTCAAGATATATAATCAATATAATTTTAAACTCTTTTGTGGGAGATAATTACTTCTTGTATTTGATGTATTTTGAGAAAATACAGCCAGAATATGGATTTTCCTAGTCAGACTCGTTGCTTGGAGATAAATTATTAATCATTCTTTTAACGTGTAATCTATTAATTTTTAAGTAAAATTATAGACAAGACTGGACAACTATTGTTACTTCTTTTGGCCTTTTCCACTTAGCATAGAAACTGGAAAAATAAAGCTTAGTATATGCAAAAAGATTCACAAAAAATTAACAAAATGTTATTTCTGACTTTTGAGAGTATAGCTGTCAAGATTGGTTCCATTTCACATAGAAAATAAAAGTAAATCTAATATGTGTTTTATGAAACTGTAAGGCAAAAAGCACAGAACCAACACAATGGTCCCAGCTTCTTGTCCTCTAAAGGTCAGCTGTAAGGATGTGACACAGTGTTAAATTACCAGGGCAAAAGAAGCTGAAATGCTGAAGTATGGAAATACAAAAGGAAGAAAAGGAAAACTTGAACATTTCCAGGTCACTGTATTGTAGTCCTCAGAGCATCCAACTGCTCTGTAAATATTACTTAATTAAATGTACTTGAATTGACAGCAATATTTAATTCCAATTGCATTATAACAGAATCACTACCTGCAATATTAATTCCAGATTCCACAGCAGAAGCAAACCAGGAGTAGGTCTGAACTTACATCCTGATCAAGAATGTATGGTGCAGGTCCCAAAGCATCAAGTCTAAGAACAATATTAATTTATTACAAGGTCATACAGACCTCCACCTTCTTGATTCATGTTCTCTGCTCCTATCTTTACAGAAGACCTGTGGAAAGGTCAACTGCTTAGTCTGAATGTCATGAAGAAGAATTAAGCAAATAGGGTCACCCCTTCAAATTTTAGCTTCCTAGAACTGGCACTACATCAAGCAGATATTTGTCTTGAATGCTGGGAGGAGGAAAGACATGGAGCAGTGGCTGAATGGGAAATCTGATATGACTACAAAAAATGGACTTCTGATGTGTAGAAAATTCAAGTCTGTCAGTCAGACAAAATGTGAGACGATACTAAACTAAATGGGCTGGTTTATCACTGTAATTATGTAGCTTTACAATGATAAGGTATTACATCTACATGTCTTACTCTGTGCCAGGAACTGTTCTGCAGAAACCCAGTAAATTTAATTATGAGAGATAGAAAAAAAAATTCCTTTATTTCATGATCTATCCACCTCTGTAATGATTACTCTGGGGAAATTCCCACTGAAGCCAAGCAGATGGTACCTACCTTGTTGTACACCCAGCTTATTTTCTTTTAAGCTATGAAGTGGTTTACAATGCCATTTTTCTCTGGAGCTGTCTTGCATTTGGCAGACTTCTGACTCTGTGTGAATTCTCTTTTATTGTATATGTGGATAAACGACTCGTTTTCTTTTTTTTACCACAGATAGAAAATCCCACTTTGGATTAATATAAATAAGGACATGAATCAGACAAGTGTCTGGTCCAAACATGCTTTCAACAAGATGGCTCCCATTGACTTTGTTACAAGGGAGTCAATAATCAGATTTAATGTCACTGAGCCACATGGGTGCATTTTCACAAACACCCATACTGAGCTCGTAAACACTTGTCTATGGACCAATATTGTGTATTTCTGCTTCTGACTAATCCCTTGCTCCCTTTTTGCACAGATATGTAAATTTGCAGCAAACTGGAACTGGTTGGATGAGGGAGCTGTGCCTGCTGGTAATCAACCCTGGTCTTGAGGGCAGGAGGAAAGGTGCCTGTGACACTCTCCAAGGCAACCTCTGTCCTTGTGTCAGAAGCCAGTGCAAGTCTTACACACTGTTCAAGGGATTTACCCAGGACAGAGGTGTGGCTCTGCATTGTTCTCAGCAGAAAGGTAGATTTCTGCTGTTTCTCCTTTCTTCTCATAATCATTCCAGGCTAATAGAAGGAATATCATACAGGTTTTGGAAAAATGATGAACACTGATGGTATCTCTCAGGAAACTTTTCTTGAAGTCAAATCTTTGTAAAACTACAACTGCCCAGATTAAAGGCTGAACCTAAATTGGCAGGTGCCTGATTGAGGAATAGTATATACTTTATCTGATTTGAGACTATGTAGCTCCAAGGAGTTCTTTAAAGAGAGATAAATCATTAATCCCCACAATCAGTTCAGAGCAGCCAGAAAAGAAGATAAAGTTCCTGTGTCTTTGTGCCACATATACCTCCAGGCATCTTCTAACAGATTTCTCTGCAGTTTGAATTCAGCTCTCTACTTCAGAGTTGGAGACACACAGGGAAGCTGTGTTTGAAAGCAAAGAAAATAGCTGAAAACTCTCAAGAGATATAATTTAAAATGGATGGTGGTGTGATGGGGGAAATTTATTTGCAAGCATTATGTCATATTTTTTCTCAGATACCCATTAAGAGCACACACAATACCTGGATGACTTAACCTGTGACCATTATTTATTGTAACCTATGTTTTCCCCAGAGTGAATGCCTGAATTCGAATCTTCCATTAATGGCTAAGTGCACTTCTGGGAAGGGTAAACAGAACAGTAAAGGCCTGGATCCGCAGGCAAGAAGCACACAGCAATCAAAACCAAAAAGAAGAAAAGTGGCTTTAAGTGTCCTCTTTGCTCCCTGATCCTGGACAGGCTGTGTAAGGCTGGCCCCAGTGGAAATGAGAAGACCCTGCAGCTTGCTCATTCTGCCCATAGTTTGCTTCAATCTTTCCCTTTTTCTGTGGAATAAAGAACCCATTTTCAGGCACTGGGGAGAAAAGCATTCACCCAGGAATGGCTCCAGCCCAGTGATGTGTGCAATGCAGCCATTTGCCACACAGCATCTTGGATGCAGAATTACTGTGATGATCAAAGCAAGTTTAATCAAGTCTGTGGTTTGTGTTTGCAGCCCCTTCTGCCCGCCTGCCACTGGCCAGGATGTCTCCTTCACTTTGGGCAGCAATGATGCAGGGAAAACCAATCATAGCTCTGTGGCCAGCCTTCCCCCAGGCATGTTTTCACCCTCATCCTTCAATGAGAGGACAGATGGAAACATGAATTACGAGTGGGAGATATTGCCAAGTCTACCCATTGAGGGAAGGACTTCTGAGGGAAAGTCATCTTTTCTTTCTGTTCCCTGCCCCATGAAGCCTATGAAATGAGCTCAGAAGATTTCAGAAACATTTGGAAGTATGTGGTTACGAACTGAAGTGTGAACCAGCATCATACAAGGCTGTTGTTTTGGCTGCCAACCCCAAGCACGAAGCACAGCTGATTTTGGAGACATGATGGAGATTCTACGACACAAAAACAACTTCCTGTGAGCATCTCCTATGGCTCCACTCTCATTTTATGCTGGTCAGACAATGTAGAGACCCCTGGGGAGAAAGCAAGTGTACTGTGCTGCTGAATCTCACAAACTCAGTTTTCAGTGTTAAAACTGTTGTACTTCAAAGCTAAATCCAGAAGAATGTTTCTGAGGAGGAAAGCAGATCCTTTTAGTGTCTGAACCATTAAGCAGTACTTAAAAGGATGAGGGAAAGGTCTCAAAAGTCTTGTTTAAAACAAGCTGCTATTCTACATTTCATTCCTCCCCCAGCTGGTATTTCCTGCTCTGCAAGACACAGGGGAAAGCTAAGGCATTATTTAATGATATTTCTCTGAAAGAAAAATCTTTAAGCTCTGGTATGGCACTTGAAGCAGGGGTGGCTGGAGGAGCTACATGGCTGGTACCTGCCCAGGAGTGTGTGCTATGCAGACAGTCCTGGAGAGCAAAGAGTAGAGAGCCTGTTATTCCATAAATCTGCCTCTACTATACCCAAGACAAATCTAATTTAAGCTTTATTTTTAAGGATTTAAGTGGGGAAAAGCCTTGTCCTTGTTTTCTGCACAAGAAGTAAGCTTCCAGCAGCTGGAGCTGCTGGCCATGGAGCAGTTACAATAACTGCTCTACTACTGCTGAAAAGTAACTTATTAATTTGGCTGTCTAATCAGGGATTTTTTTTAGAGTCTCTCTCCCACTGCCAGTATTGAATGGGCAGGTTCCCACACTGATTTTCTGAGTTGCTGTCATTTGCAGCAGTTCATCTATTCCAGCTCTTACCCCTTAAGCTCATTTTGACTGAAACAACTGTAAACTCTTTGCAGTTCATTCATTGGGGCTCTCATTTTGGCAGAGGATCAGACTGATGCCAGGACAACCACGGCCGTGGGATTTTTTTAAGGACGTTTAGTTCCTGCCATCTGTCTGTTGGCTCAACTCTAAGAAATGTAGATTGTGCTGCCTTCCTAAAGTTGTTTTTTTCCCCCTTGGACTGCTGTCAGGATATGCAATCTGTCTCTGTGAGTGTTCTACTGAGACAGTACTTGAGATGTGATAAAATGCCTCCAATTCTTACATGTGTTACTTTATTTCATAAGACCAGGTGATAGTAATGACACATTTACAATACACGTTACTTTAAAGGCAATGAGTACAAAGAGGTTCCAAACCTTTTAATGCAGCCCTAGTGCATTTTAGGAATAGCATAACAACATTTTCTATGCTATTTCCTCATTTTGGCCTATTAGACCAGGTTGTTTGGTCAAGCTGAGGTGTGAGATGAATGATTAGTTTTTGTGCTGCCACTAATCTGGGCTGGGGCTTTCCACATTGGAGCCATTTCACTCAGCAGTGCAGGCATTGAGGAAGAAGTGGAGGTAGCTGCACTGCTTCTTGGTTGTGTGTAATTTAGTTAAACCCCACTTTATTTTTCATATTTATTTTCCTCCAAGGTGTTTTGAGAGGAGCTGGTATTTCTCTGACGCTCAGTACCCCTTCCCATGAGCCTGTTTTTGCCACAGTGTTAGACAGCCAGCTGGACTTGAGTAACACTGGGAGAAAAACCTCAGAGCCAGTGCCATAAGTACCTTATCCATTTTGATGCTGAGCAGTTGTACATAATCCATTAAAGGTTTAAACCTAGGAATGGTTTATGAATGATTCCCATGAGAACAGGAAATCTCTACATGAAGATGGGAGCAGAGGGCACAAGCCTCCTTAGGTGAGCTGTTCTTATGACATTTCTGCTTTTGACAAGGTTAGGATACATATTTTGTGGTCCAGTTTTCAGACATGACTTTTAAGACTGAGACATTCCCAATGATAAATCTGAAAGTGTGGAAGATTCTGTCTGTTTTGGTAAATCAGTTATGAGCCCATCAACATTTACATTATGATTTTAGAGTCTACTTGAGGGCCCACCTCGGCTTAGATTAGACCTTTTATCTTACAAGGTTTATTTATTTTAAAGACCTTAAAAATATTACATTGATAGTGTGTTTCTAGATATAACCCATACAAAAGAGACATTTAGTTTATAGAATGAAACAATAAAACCCTAAAAATATGAGAGTGCAGCTGGTTAATCTCTGTGTTCTCGTCTAATTGACAGTTAAAAAAAATACTGTCTTAGCTAGAAAATACAATCCCTGCTTTAACAAAACACATCTTCACAGTCCTACTTGATTGCAGGGCTCACATTTTATCCATATAGCTGAAGTCCAAGTAAATTATCTTTGTTTTTAGCTGACTGCAGTGCTTTTGCAGAGAATTGTGATAAATCTGCAACAGACAAAACCTAAATATTTTCAGTTTCAATAAAAATTAGTTACTTTTTAAAATGAGAATAACAACAAGGAGGCATAGGTTAGACAATGTAGGATTTAGATAAATTTAGGGTTACGGTAGTTCTCTTGCCTTCAGCCAGTATAATGAATAATTCAGAGCCAAATTTAGGGGCACTCCAGGACTAAAGTATTGCACTATCTAATTTCTGTTGTTACTCTGAAGTGTAAGCAGAAAGCTTATTAAATATGAATGGAGTAATCAGACAAATTCTATGACTGTGTGCAGGAGCTTCTCATTAATGATTCACAATGAAGCATCATGAAAGACTAAATAGACTGCACTGGATTTAAAAGTAATAAATATACTCCAGAAACAAAGTAATTTAACGACCTTCCTATGAACGATGGGGCTTAAAGCAAAAGGATACTCTAGCAGAGTATCCTCATTGAAGCTCTAACTCGAGTAGATAATCTTTTTGTACATCCCTCTTGATTATCTTCTGTCAAAACAGCCCTGCCATGGCAGCCCTGTTTAGTGCCTCTTTTCAATGCTGTGTTTATACCCTGGTAAGCTCAGCCACCACAGCCTGCCACGATTTCACCCCTGCACAGGGTGATTGCTGCTCCTTAGTAGGACAGAGCACGTACCTTCATGCCAAGCTAGCAATTAGGGCATGATTTTGAGCATCCTTTACCTCTCACTGACTTCAACAGATAGCACTCCTGGGATCAAGCTCTTCAGCTGTGTAAGTGAATACTGCTTCAAAGGGAAATTCTGAGCTAAAAGAAAAAAAATACTTCGGCCTTTTTTCAGCTTTCCAGGAAGGGGTTTTCAACATCTACCAGAGGAAAAGATTCTTCAGCTTATTTTTGTATATTTGGGATTACATGCACTGATGTTTCTTTCTGAAGTGGAATGTGAATCAGGATACCAGAACAGCAATTCCTTCCTTCAACAAAAAGTTTAAACAGAGGTTCAAATTAAACAAAACCAGTTAAAATTGACTGACTTTCTAGTTGTTATCAGATTTGCAGTTCTAGCAAATTGGGTTTTTTCCTAAACAAAAAAAATTCTGAATAAACGTCCATTATTGTTTCCCCACAGTAATTACTACAAATCCCAAACTGTCTCTTTGTTGGCTGTCTGGACAATATGCTTACAAATCCTGCAAGATAAAATGCCAATGAAAGAATGATAAAAATACATGAAAACCTGGAAGAGATGCCAGAAAACTGGGAAATACTTGACTTCATTTTACTTTCCTATTTCAAAGAAAAGTATAGGTCTTCAGATATGACAGGCAAAAATATAGTCTCAGGGTGCTCATTGTACATGATCAAGATATGGGATGGGACAACCCAGAGTGAGTGGAATATTGATTTAGGTATGTGTGCTGGTCAAAATATTTATTACTTTGTTCACACAGCCATGATAAATATGGAACATAATTTTAATGATTGCAACCCAGAATAGAAAAGCAGAACTCATCAACTTTTTGATCTCCTTGTTTTTAACAAGGTACTTGTAAAATTGGTCTTTCTTCTCTCTGCAATTTTAAGTGCAACTTTATGAAAATAAAAGGCAGGCATTAATCAATTTAATCCTACAGTTGGCAATTAGCATCTTTACAGACTCTGAAGCCTAAACAATTAAAAGTTGAATAATTTATGGCAAATGGAACCATTTCTGTCAACAGTATTGTAACGTGCATTTGAAGTATACTTCACTGCCTGGAGCTGCTCGATGATTGATCCTGGAGTTCTCATTAGTGATGCAATTGTTGCCCCCGCCCCTGGGCAGTGGCTACTTCTGTTTGCCTGCACTTCTGAATTAATTGTAAGAAAGTCATGGCTACTTGTGCTTATTCAGAGGAGATTGTGACCATAAAAGGGGGTGAAGGAAGTGTGCTTTGGCTGCCCTCATGCCAGGATGGTATCTTCCACGCCAAACCTGCTGGAATAGCCACTGACTCCTCTGGCCAGGGAACACAGCAGACACTTCCTCAGCTCCAAGTTCATTCTTGGGAAAATGGACAGCAAATTCACAGCTTTGAGTTTTTTATCCTAGGTAGCTGCTGGTGATGTTTACAAGCCACTCACAGCAAAGATGTTTAGCTGGGCAGAGAGTAGGCAGCAGCAGTAAGGGATGAATGATCACATAGATAAATATGGGAACTGTCTTTGAAAGAGGGTCAAAAGGATTGAATGCTTACAGGGAATACAATACCAAAAAGGTGGCTTGGAAAAAACCTGCTAGGTTAGAGTCAGGCTGAGAAAGGCCAGATTGTGCCCATATGTGGGATGATGGATGTGGGGATGTCTCTGGAGAGATTTGTTGATTGAGGTAATGTCTGGGAGTTGGTCATCTACTCATGATCCTGCTCTTTTTGGCAGGAGGAACCTGAGATGCTTAACTATTGCCCCTTGTAGGGTTTCTGGACAGCTCTTCCTCTTTAGTGTGATGAGAGAGATTTCTTTCTTCATATGAACATATGGTAGACCAGAGCTTTTAAGCAATTGCTACATTTTGGGCTGTAACTCCAGGGCCTTCATGTGGAGTGAATCTTCAACTCTGTGCTTCCTCTTGCTGCCTCATGCAGAAATGTTTCCACCTGGCTGTTCACTTCCTTGCTGGGAGTCACCCAGGGCAGGCCACTCTTCGGAAGAGTGTGAAAGATTGGCAGACTGGGAAGAAAGACTTATCAAGAAAATAATGATGTGTGATATCCTGCTTCTGCAGAGAATTATGTTTTCCCCCAATAATTTGTGTGTTTGTCTCACTAAAAGCATCTATGCAATGGCAGATGGAGAATGCAAGAAGAAAGAGAACAGCTATCGAGAATCAGGCAGCTCCCCTTGCAATCCTGAAGTGTCAGGCAGTCAGGAAGTGTGATGAGGGCCAGGGACACTGCAACTATCCATGCCTTGCTTTGTTAATGAATGCTCCAGGTGCAGAAAGAAGTTCAAGAGCTTTGTCTAGGAGGTCAAGATTTGTACCTCATAAAGAGACCAAAAAATTGAATTGGATGTTAAGAATTTTGGGAAGGAACATAAATCACAACAGAAGGTCCTGCTATAAAACCAGAGCATGGCCAGATTTTAAGTGCTTAGTAAAATACTGGCCACCCTATATTGAGAAGGAGGTTGTAAAATCTAAAAATAGATGGAGAAGATACAATCATCATGAAGATGAGCCAAAAAATAGCCTCTGTCCATGGAGCAACTAAATAAGAAGCTTCAGAAAGAATAGGATTCTTCATATTGAGAGGAGAAAAATGGGGAAGAACAAGATATGATTTAAGACCTTTCAAGTCATGAAAGAGATGGAGGAAGTGAACGTGTGAATTTTCATTTTTCATTGTACTAGAACTGCGAAATACTTAGTGCAAGTCAAAGTAGCTTGAAATAAAGGCCAGAATAAATAGGATTCCTTCATGGAACCTCCAACTGACTTGAGAAAGTCACTGCACAGAGAAAAAGCTGAATGGACTAATGACTTCAGAGCAATTAGGCAGAGTAGACAACAGCTAAAAGAACCGTGGGTAGAGGGCAAATATAATGGTCCATGTTCCAGCTTTGGCCAAAAATACGTCCAGCTGCTGACCACAAAAAGCTGGGAGGTTTTGTAAGGGGAGAAGGGAACTCCTAGCAGTGCCATTCTTGTTTCCCCAGCCATTTCTCAGGCTTCCAGCAGTGGCACTGGGACCTGAGGTGCCCCTATTTCTGCAGATGAGATGGCTCTGCCACCACTGCAGTGACAGCCCATTGAGCCCACACATGCAGAAGTGTTCTGGGAGAGCTTTTCACTCTCCAAAGGTGGGGCCTTCATAGACTTCAGCTTTCTTGGGCCAAGAAAATTACACAACACTTATTTAACTTTATCATGAGTTTAATGGTGGATGTTGAAGGTGTTTTTTTTCTGAAGGTACAATGTCCTCTTTCTCTCAAATGAATAGGTGAGGAAAAGAGGTCACTTGAGGAGCTCAGGTACGCTCTTTTCTGCACATTTATCATAAACCATTAATCAGTCTGTATGTGTGCTCACAAGATGAGAAAGAGTTGCCAAAGGGCTGATAATTAACACATTTATCTGAATGCTGAAATTGTACAAAATGAGTATAAATTTGAACTGCTGGTGAAGATACAGATCTATTTTTTTCCCTATCTCCCAGAATCTCTAAATCAAGATTGAGTATTTTTTAATACTCTAGATCAACTCATTGCTGAATTTATTTTCTAGCTGTGGCATTTAGCAGCTTCTCAGCTGTAAAAGTGTTTAGATCCTTTTAACCTTATGTTCTGAATTTACAGAGGGGCAGGCTGGACTTAAATTGTCCATATAAACAATCTCTCATATGTTGCCTTCTTCCACATGTACATCTGGTGAGTTCTTCATTATTCCTAATTACGATGCAGGTTGGTGGAAAATTACTTCTTTGACAGAATCTGTAGCAAGAAAGTGTGAGAATTTAAACAAGAATTGAGAATCCCACTGAGACTTTTATTAGAAGAAAAAACAAAGATCTGCAAAATGTATTTTCTTTTTTTTTCTCCTCAGCATCAGTGAATCTTCTGATTCCAGAAGCATGCATAGACCTCTGTCATTACAAACAGACCCAGGCACATATTAGAGATTAAAAGTAACTTTCCAGGTTTGTCCTCATTAATGCAATACGTTTATAAAGGGTCCACAAGGAGCAATTGAAAACTCTGTCATATTTTTCTGTATCACTACATGTGCCAGTGGTCAGGAAAAAATGCTGTTTTCTTATGTAGTTGACTGCCAATACTGAATTTCATATAAAAAGGAAATAGCTAAAAACTTTTGGATCCTACTGTAATCTATCCAATTCAAATTGGCACTATAAATCTGCATTGAATCAGCTCACCAAAACCTCCTCTTGTCTAAACTATTCTCAGTGAAAAAGAATCCCACTAGTAACAGAGAATCTAGCATAAAAGCCTAAAGAAAATATTTCTATAAATAAATAAGTCTAGACTTAAAATCCAGATTGGTGTAAACATTGACTACTGATCTTCTGGACAAAATGCAAAAATCTGCTCATTAAATACTCGGGTTTTAGGAATCTTTTCTCATGGGGAGAATGACTAATTACCAAACCTAGCACTGGTGTATGCTGTGGGTAGTTCTATCTTTCCTTCACATTCAGTAGCTGACATTCTTTTTTCAAGCCTGCTGCAGTTCAACAAGGTACTGAAGAACCTGCCTTTGTTCAGAAGAACCACTCACACATGATGAATGATGTACTTCAGGGCCATCTGAATGGGACTGAATGAACAAACAAATTGGTGTTATTTATCTACAACTTATTATCCAAACAGATGGAACAGTTAAAGGAAAAAAAAAATTAAATATTTCAGGCTTTGATAGTCCCTATTCCAGACAGAATCCCTCTGTCTGACAAGGGAGCTGTTTACGTGACTGTGACCTGAACTTTCAAACAGCTGCAACTCTGTTTTACAGGAGACTCTGTGCTGTGGTTGACCCCCTTGAGGTTGTTTGGGTACAGATGATGAAGCTGGGATCATGAAACGAGCACAAACACAGGAAGGGTCTCTTGCTGCTGAATCTGCTTCCAAAGCTGGAATGCAGCACCAGTTTCTTCCGCATTGTGGTCTGTGAGCACTACTTCATCCAGAGCCAATCTGAAAGCACACAAAACAGGGAACATTTTGCTGGAGGAGCTAGAAGGAAGTGTTGCATCTGTTCTGCACAAGCAAGTCAGGATTTCTCCTCTTCTGCAACAGCACTCATCTGCTGTTTCCATGTACAGCAGCTACTACCCATTATCTCTTCTGTACAATTGCACCAGGTCCTCAAGGCATTGCTTTGGGAAGTTCCAGTGACCTGAATGGAGGCTTTGGGCTGCCTCTACCAGAACTGTCATGTTCTATGCACAAAACAACATCATCCTTTCAGCCATTTACTGAGCCACTTTATTAGGGTTGCAAATAAAGTCAATAACTCTAATCATGCTTTTGGTCGTTGTGAATCCTGGCTTGGCTAGGAATCGTTGGAGATAAACATCTCATTTCAAATAAGCTACTGAGCAGATGGTAATGACTTTTAATCACAAGCAACACAAGGAAAATCTGAAATAATGCCCTTGAGATGAACAGTTTGGTACATCATTCCCACCATTTTGAATGCTGAATAACTTTGCCCCACAAAGAGAGCCATGTGAGATTTATGTACACATACACTTCCAGCAAACTAAAATAGTGGCAGTCATTAATTGTTTTTCACAATTTTTATGCTGGGCCCTTATCCAATGCCCACTGAAGTTAAACCAAACCTCTTCTTTCTAAGCCTTCAAAGACTCCATCTGCTGCAATTACAAAGTGTTGTGTTTTAATTGCAGATGCAGAAGTCTGGGAGACCTACAAGAACTTCCTGCTCAATACTAAAAACAAGAGTGGGGGTAGTTTCTTTAGACACCTGAAAAGACACTTCGAAAAGAAAAAGAAAAGAAAAGAAAAGAAAAGAAAAGAAAAGAAAAGAAAAGAAAAGAAAAGAAAAGAAAAGAAAAGAAAAGAAAAGAAAAGAAAAGAAAAGAAAAGAAAAGAAAAGAAAAGAAAAGAAAAGAAAAGAAAAGAAAAGAAAAGAGCTGTTAGCCATTTGCAGAAACAGTACTGGGGGTCAGACACTATCCTCAGCTCATAGCCTGTACCTGTGTCAGGTTGATGGCCTCAGTTTAGACTCTTCTCAGCTTAGATCAGTCCTGAAAAGGGAGCACAAGGAGTTTTTTTCACAGGGCCTGTCTGCTACTGCATTTTTGGAAAGTTGAGATGCATTAAGGACAACTTTATGCCAAGAGTGGAGCTCTCATTTCTGTATAATCTCCCTCGGATCCTCTGTGATGTGTTCAGAGCAATCTGCTTACCCAACGATATTGCTGGCCATGACAGTGTGACAGGTTTACATTTCAGTCCTTGTGCTGCAATCTCCCTGCCTGGAAGCTCACTAACACCATTTCTTAATGGTCATGTTTAAATAGCTTTGCTGGAGCCTACTTAGAGAGCAATCTGTGTTCAAGCACTTTTTAGCAGGGAATTGGCGAGAACTGGTTTTCAAACAACCTGATTAAAGCATGTCTGCAACAAAAGCTCCATCACAATTTACAACATGACTTCCCCAACAGTGCCTAAATTGTAACTCCATGTAAATCAGTAGCGATTTTCCTGCTGACTTCTTCCCCCAGCGTGGCTTTGCCATTTCATCTTCTGGAGAAAGACTCTCATACCTCACTTCCATGTCCTGCAAAGACCTGCACCACTCACCAGGGAATCCACCCCCGCAGCTTATGGCAACAGCAAATATTTCCACAGCCACATTACAGCTCTGCGGGTGAGATCCAAGCAAATGAGGTGCCTGGTTAATAATATGCACAAGAGAAGTGCAGGGGAGGCTGGTTGGCATTGCTGGAGGCAGGAAGCCATTCCCCATCTCATGGACACAGTGGTGGCAGCTGCAGCTGGAAGCTCTGTGCCCAGCGCAGCTGCTGGGAAAGGCATGGAACGAGGCACTGGCTCCAGCACAGGCTGAAAACCCACACTGGGACCCTGATCCTGCTCTGCACAGAGACAGCCATTGACTTCAGCAGGAAGATTCGCTTCTCTCAAGCTCTGGAAAGGTCTGGGAACACGCATAGCCCTTAGACATGGGAGTTTTTTTTAATGTATTTCTTTGTGGTTTCATCTGCAGGCTCTTGCAAATGAATAAATTAAATCCATGAATGAAGGCAGCTCTCAGTGCCTTGCTCAAGCATGACTTGTTTAAATGCCCTGGGAATGTTGTCAGAGAAACGAGTCTGTACGAATCAGACCTGGAGAGGAAAACCCACACACTGTACTTATGTATGGAGGCGAGAGATCCGAGAGAAGCCTTCCCAGCACTGTCTTTATATAACATGTACAGAGGCAGGAAGATTAATGGACACAGCAACTAGTCAGCAGAATATTACAGAATCAATTAGGTTGGGAAAGGCCTCTGAGACCATCGAGTCCAGCCTATGACAGAACATCACTGTGTCAATCACTGAGTGCCACCTCCAGCCTTTTCCTTGAACACCTGCAGGGACGGTGATTCCACCACCCCCCTGGGCTGTCCGTCCAGTGTCTAATCACCCTTTCTATAAAGAAATTCTTCCTAATTTACCCAAACTAAACCTCCCCTGGCGGAGTTTGAAACTACGTCTTCTTCTCCTGTCAAAATACAATTCTTTCCATTTGAGGCATCGAAGGTACCGCACCACACTGGTCAGCAACTCCCCAGCGATGCCTTCAAATCGCTCTGTGTCTGGTGGAGCCGCCTGCAGATAATTTTGGGGGTGCTTTTTGGTTTAGGTTGATTGATTGTAGACTGTAGCAATGAGTTTTGTTTCACTTTCACATTAAATATCGGTCGGTGCCCTCCCCGGCGAAGTTTCCATGCTCCCTCACGGCTCTCCCTTCACGGCTCCTCCCTCACGTCCCGCCCGCTCGCTGCAGTTCCCGGCGGCCCCGGCCGGGCGCGCTGCCGCCGGCATGGCGGGGGAGGCGGGCGGCGCCGCGCTGGGCCGCGCTGCCGACAAGCTCTTCTCGCTGAGCGGGCTCTTCGCCGTCCGCAAGCCCAAGGGACCCACCTCGGCCGCCGTGCTCAACCTGCTCAAGGAGAGGCTGCTGGCAGGTGAGCGGCGGCGGCTGGGCCGCCACATCCGGAGTGTTCGGGCCAGGCGTGCCCTGCCCGGCGCGGCTGTGGGATGGGGTCAGCAATGTGCGGTCCTTGGGGTGAGGGAGCTACAACTCCCAGCAAAACACTGCACCGTCTTGCTTAGCGCTCAGAAAGCCGGAGCATACGCGGGTTTAGTTTCACTTTGTGGATTTTTTGTTTGTTTTGGTAGTAGTTCATAGCCGTGGCATGGGCCAGCTTGGAGAATGGAGCCATTGCTGGGTACATCGTGGCTCGCTGCGCCCGAGGAGGTTCAGCTTGAGCTTTAGGAGGAATTTATTCACAGAAAGCGCGATTAGGCGTTGGGGTGGGTGGCGCAGGGAGGTGGTGGAGTTGTGTCCTTGGAGGCCTTTAAGGAAAGAGTGTCCCAGGCAGGCTGAGTGTTGGTCACACTGCACGGTGGCCTGCGAGATCCACATTCACCACAGGCCACTCGTGGCAGGCACCTGTTGCTGCCCAAGGTACAGCAGGACGTGAGCCCTGAGGTTGGATGGGGATGAGATTTACCCCAGCAGGCAAATGCCGTCCTGCAGGGCGCAGTGCCGGGGATGCCAGGCTGCTTGGAGAGCTGTGGGCAGGGTCCAGTGTGCCCATGTGCCAGAATGGGTGCCAGCAGAATCTCTGCAGCACAGCCCTGGCACGATGTTCTGCTGCAGTCCCGCTGCCTATTGCCGTTTAAAAGACACACCAAAGGAATAAAAACCATAGTGTTGGAAAAAATTTGAAAGTCCTGGACACGGTATGCTCTTTCTGAGTAAAGAGAAGTTCTGTATGTCAGATGTTAAGGAAAAAAAAAAAGTGAGATCATTGCAAAGGTGTGAGTGACTATGGTCTAGATTCTTTTTATAATGGGTATGGGGACTTGATCATCTAGTCTGGGCTTTTGGGCACTTGCTAATGAAGTGAGAACCTACTTTCAGACTAGTGAGTGCTTGGCCTGTAGCGAACTGTAGTGTAGGGACACCTTGATGTGGGGAGAATAATAGATATGGATAGATATCCATATATGTGGAATGGATAGATAATAGATATCTATTATCCATATACAGAGAGATAATATATATGGATAAGAGAGCTTAGACCATTTGTCATATTTAACACTAATAAATAAGGAGTATTGGACTTTGCAAAATTCCTGGAGTCATCAGCTGTATAGGAAATTTGCTGAGTTGGGATACTGACAGCTTGAAAGGCGCAATGAGCAAGTTCAGTTCACTGCAGAGTTTCCACAGGGCGGTGAATATGGAAATAAACATGTCCCAGTATAAGGCAGTAAATACATCGAAATTGCCTCAGATTATGTAGCATAAAATTTTTGCATAATGGATGTTTTATATAATAGGGAACTCTGCTGCTGTTTCTTTCATGCTTTGGTAATTAAACTTCATAGGTTTGCTACCAGTACTTTGCAAAAATCTGTTTGTAACATTATGTGAGGCTTCATCAGAATGTGAGTGAAAATACCTTGCAAATTGAGGTTGGGAGTAAATCTAAATGAATCATTGGTCTTCTGCAGTACCGTAATTTCTACACTGCTAATTAATAGTTTAAATATTTGATTTTTATTTCCTTTAGCAGTCTGGAAATGTGTGCCGTTTTTCCTACATTCTGAGGTTATTTTATAATGCTCCCTTTCAATTTCTATTTGCAGAAGCTGGTGTGCAAACAAACGGGAAGAAGAGAAATCAGGTTTTGAAAATTGGACATGGAGGAACTTTGGACAGTGCAGCCACAGGAGTTCTGGGTAATGAAAAACATAATTATAGTCATCAAAATATGATTTCAGGAAGCATTTTCATGCCTGCATGAAGTCAGGTGGAGGAACAATTTGGGATACACATGGCAGGTTCTGGGGGAAGGACAGATTACTGTGGAAGAATGGTCTGGGTTAAACTTCCTATATGCTTCTGCATATATACAGAATATATATATATATTTATAATACATGTATGTATATATACATACATGCATGTAACATATTTCTTAACAGAAGGCTGTATTCTAACTTCATGCCTTCTCTCCCCTCTTCCAAATCCTGAAATAACTTCTGGATTATTACATGAGAAAACACAAACTCTTGTGTAATGAATTGTAAAGTACCTGAGAAATTGATGGCTTTTTAAACTTAAGCTGGGGATTTATAGTCATCATAATCTGTTGAATTATTTTGTCTCAAGGTAATGCTATTCTGGGATTTTGAGAGAGCCTTTAGAGCTGCTAATACTTACCAAAAGAAAGATGTATAAGAACAATTCAGCTGCTGCTTTTCTTGAAGCTCCGCACAGAAAAAGTTTTAGGTACCTGTCCTGTCTTGCTTCGCAAAGAAGAGTTTTCAAAGATATTTTGTCTTTTAATTTTGATAGCAATCCATGTATTGATTTTTTTTTTGTTTGTCAAAGAACAGGATGTGTCTGTTGCTGGTGTTAAAACCTCAGCTGTGGGTGTGATAATTCCCACATCATGCTTTCTCACCTGCAGTTTTATTGATAAGTAACATGCAGATGACAGCTTGCTCAAATCATAACCTTGTAGCTCTTCTTGGCTTGGAGAAATAACAGCAATATGTTTTTGCTGTTGAAAAGAAACAGGTACAACTCTGAGTATACACTGAAAGTAAATGCTCTGAGTTTTAATGAATGACTTCTCTCAGGAAGAATTCAGCTTCGAGAGGAGGTTGGTTGCTCCAAGTGTTGCTAGATGTCTGTAGCTGGTAACTTGTCACTTGTGTACATGGCAAAATGTGACATTCTTGGGTTAGAATGGAGCACTGCCTGGTTTGGTTCAAATATCCTGTTTTCTGTGGCGACTCGCTAGAGAATTCAGTGTGCATTCCTGAAACACAGGTGTTCCCTTTGAGCATGCTGCTTCTCATTGTGCAAAGTCAACAACATTGATCCACAGGAAAAGCAAAATCACTCGTGCTTTTTTAATTGCTTCTCCAACTGTTCCGATATCCAGCAGTCTCCAAAGCCTGCTTCTGTGGCATGACAAAAATTATTTGGGCTTGATGTGCTTGGTGTAGATAGAGAAGCACATCACCTTAATTAGCTGTGGATGGATTGAAAAAAGGCATGGGATCTTTCATTCCATTGCCATACAAAACACACAGGGAAAAATCAATGGCAGTTAGATTGGAAGGACAAAAGAGAAGTGGGAAAGGGAATGTGCCCAGATTTCTTGTACATTCAGGTAAGGTAATGAGGAGAGAGGGAAGGACACAAGAGAAACAAGTTATTCTGAATATGTGTGCTGCTTTTCAGGATGAAGTGGTGGAGCAGAAAGCTTTTCTTCCTCATGGACAGGAGCATGATAGAAATACTAAATTTTCTGAAACCTTTCATGATCTCTACTGCTGTCTCCCAGGTTTTATGTACTGCATGTCTGTAACTTTGTTCCTGAGAATTAATTGATACAGTCCTGCTTACTGTGCCAGGTGTAGTGCCAATAACTGAGCAGTGCTCTTTATCAGAAAACATACTTCTGTATTTCCTCTCTTACTGACAGCAAATGTAGATGAGGAAGGGCCTTGGAGGCAGAGACCAGTAATCTATGACATGTGACAGAAAGGCAAGGTCAAGTCTTGGTGAATATCTTCTTTTGGTGTTATTCTAGGGACATTGCTGCTTCTTGCTATATAATGGGAATTTTATTTGGCTTATTTTTTATATGGCAGTAATGAATTATGCTTCCACAGTAGAAGAAAACATGAAAAAGTATAAAACTTCAGTTAAATCTTTTTACATTCAATGTGGTCCCTCAAGTGGGGTTTATGTCACTGTTCAATAACACACATTCTCCATAAGCTGATGATTAATGGAGAAAATTGTTAGTATCTTGTTCACAAAAGCATTCAATGTCTCTTTAAAATTATTCCATTGAAACTCTTGACACTCTTCAGCAAATTTTAGCTCAGCTGTTGAAGTGTCAGTTATGTCACCATGTTGCAAGAAAAGTGCTTGGTTATAACGTCTTATCTGTGTGCTTATCTCTTTTTCTCAGCTTCTTGCAGCTCTTTGCTATCTGACAAATAACAGGAGCAGCTTGAACTGAAGGTACATGAAAGCACAAGCACAAGGGCACGTGTGACTAAAAGCCTTCAGGAATAAGAGGAGTAGTAATTGAGAGCAAGGAGGAATCTAATGAGTCTCAGAGATAAGAATTGAGAAGCATTAAAACACAAGTAAAAATAATTTTTTTTCAAAGGGCATTTTCAGTTTGATGTTTTTGGTCCTGGCTCTTGATAAACATGAAGCTGATTTTCTGAAAGTTCCCTTAACTCCTCTAATTTTATTAAAATAAAGGACATAAGCTGTTACACATTCCATGAGTTGTACACAAAACTAATTTCCTTCTAAGATTTTTTTTGATTGCTGTATGTGGAAAAAATCAATAGGAAAGCATTTTAAAGGAAAGCACCTTGTAAAAAGCTTCAAAGTAAAATATAAAATAAAGCTCTTTTTCAGTCTCTTTCTTTTATGAAAAGCTGACTGATTGCTGTTTTTTAGAATACTGGTGTTAAGATTGAAATAACAGTAATCTGTACATGCACAGTAATAGGCAGTTGGACCTTTTGATTATTTTACTTTCTTTCTACGAGTCTGATAAACAATTCCATTATGCTGTCATGGCTGTTCTACTCTTGGTCACTATCAACCTTTAAAAGGACTATTTGGTTACAATGAAGGGCTCATTTGTTACTGGTGAGCCATAGCCTTCATCACACCAGAGGCAATGTTAA